>NW_026690876.1:1310732-1612346 GCF_020826845.1 Diceros bicornis minor
TCAACACAATGGCAGAGATTCTCCTCCTATCTCCAGCTGCAGACAAAGGAGGATGTTGGGGGTGCGGTTTGGGCATGTGAGACTGGAGAAGACAATTGTCATGGAGAGGGACATGTAGACGATTGGATTGTCTGAACCGGTTCCCCTGCAGTGGGGTCAGGCCCGGAAGGGACAGCACGGAGGTGACCATGAAGGGGCCTCTCCGTGGTGTGGCTGGCCCCGGGGGGCCGCGCCTGGGGATGGGGATGGAGGGGGGGAAGTGGGATGGCCTGTGAGTTGGCAGCAGTGGTGGATGCAGATACTCAGAGGTCAGGGATCTCTCACTCTTTCCCTGCCTGTCTGTCTGTCTGTCTCTCACTCTCTCTCTCTCTCTCTCTCTCTCTCTTTCTCTCTCGGGGACCTGAGGAGAAGAGGTGGGCGAGCCCTGCCCGCCTCGCCTACCTGCCTTCCTCTCCCCTGGCCCCTTCTTTCTCCGGCTGCTTTGAGTGCCCTGTGGGCTTGGGTTCAACCCCTGAGGCCAAGGGCGCATGCGCCACCCGCCACCGCCAGGGCCTAGGGCGGGCCTCGGGGGTCCTCAGTGAAGGCCCCGCCCGCCCGCCAGGCCAGGCCAGTCCCAGCTGAAGAAGGAACGCCAACGCCCTGCTGGACTTGGCTTCAGCTGTTGTCTCCCTCCCATCCCCCACTTGCAATCAGCTGGCCGGCCGCTTCCCTTCTTTGGAAGCGGTGGTCTGGACCTGGTGGCCAAAGGCCGACTGGGGTGCCAGGTCAAGGCTCTGCCTCGGCCAGCTGCTTTTGCCCGGGCCTCATTTCTTCCTGGAAAGGCAAAACCACGGCCTCACCCCACGCCCGCACTTGTCGACTCCAGCCAGGTGGAGGAAAGGCTCTGTGGAATCCGAAGGGCCGAGACAGGCTTATGGCCAAGCAGTGAGTGAGGCCCCAGCAGGCCGCCGGCTTGGGGAGCCGCTGCCACACGGGCAGGCCCTTCCGGCGACGGGTCCCAGCATCATCTCTGGAGTCGGGAGGGCCTGGCCTTCCTAGTGCCCAGGCCACGGCTCTGAGGAGAAATCCGCGTTGGAGGGCACGCGTGAGGCCCTCGGCCTGAGGGCGCTGGTGCCACGCCGGGGGCGACTGGAAGGCTGGCTGGGCTCGCCTGCTTTGTCCAAAGGAGGCTGGCCAACCAGCCCAACCGGCCACCTGGGCCAGGCCCCTTTCAAGTGGACAAGATCCGGGGGAAAGGGCCCTGGGGCCTGCCGCCAAGTCCCCTGGGGCGTGTGCTGGGCCCCCTCAGAGGAGGGAGCCACCTGGCAACCTGTGTGCCAGACCTTAGATCTGGCGGCCTGCCACACCCGGCTCCCTGCCCTGCCCACGCCTGCCTCCATCCACTCCACGGAGGACGATGGTGTTGGCAGTGCGAGCGGAGATAGTCGTTAGAGACTTCACTTGGAGTTGTAGTCCAAGAGCATCACAGAGGAGCACTGAGCTTGGGCTCGGCCATTTATCCGCTTTGTAACCTGGCTGAGTTTTCTAGCCACTGTACCCAGTCTCTTCATCTAGCAAATGGTGCAAAGAACAACATTGACTACGTCGGGATGCTTTCAGGGTCATGTGAGTTAAGATATGTTCCAGCACAGAGTTTACATTCAGGGTGCAGTCCTTGGCTCAGTAGAAGTGTTCGCTGCTGTTCTTATGATTTTCATTATTTCACGTCCTTATCTTCCTCGTGAGTTCCCTGTCAAACCAACCACGATCCACGGTGTCAGCAGTTTGATTCCAGGTCCCTGCTTCAAGGCCTGCAGAGGGAACCTCGTGCTCATAACCTCCTGTTTTTCTCCCAGTCTCTGGAGGGATGCATTGACCTCTAGCTTGTCTGCACTGAGGCACGGAATGGGGTCCCACACCCAACCCCGCGTCTCCTCCTTTTCATATCTGATGCTTTGGGAAGACTGCTTACTGTTCACTCGGTGGACTATACTCCCTGACATGAGCAACGCACGGGAGAGAGGCGGTAGGAAACACTGATCCATGTAGGGCTCTGAGTTGACCATAACACAGAGTACAGTTGATCAAGGGCCGAGGTAGGGTTCCTTAAGGCAAAGATCTGCCGAGATGAGGGTGTTCTGATGTGACGCCGCCTGAAAATAAAGCAAACACATAAAAGCATATGTAGTGGTCAAAGGGAAAGCACGCCACTAAAAGAATTGATCCCATGAAATACACTATTCTATTTGTTTATGTATCAAATGACTGATAGGAAAGAGCCAGGCGTAGAGATAGTAGACTTGATCAATGTCATAGAGAATTCTTTTAACAGTTGTTCATGCCTTGTGTTTTACATCATTGATTAGGGGAGTATTTTCGTCTTTTCCTTTCCTAGTGTCTCCATCTTTCTCAACTTTTCCAGGAGACATATTTACATTATCCTCTAAAATGTTAGGGAAATTTTAAAAAAGTTATGACACATTGGAAGTTGTTGATTTTGTATATGGGAGGAGCACTAGATTGCAAGTGAATTAGTGATCATTAGAGTTTTAGTTTGGTAAAAGACGGTAGTTGGAGTTGATACCAGGATGTTTGTAACCCAGTTTTTACTTCATTATTTGGTGTAGTTTTCCAAATGCCAGAGCCGGTCATTTTTAATGTAATAACTTGTCTCATTTTAGAATATGTGTTCTTGGAGAGGGTGATGCAGGTAAGTAGAAAATAATTTAATGTAGTGACTTGTTTTTCTCCAATGGATCTCTTATAAACCCAACAGCCATATAGCATTCTTTTGTCCAAATGACCTGATGGCACTTTCTTAACTTTTCTTGCTGTGACTCTAGCAATCTAGGGTCACACCACCTTCTCTCTCCTAGTCATGCTTTCAGTTGTAAGAGTGATATTGTCAATAGTACAGTGAGCAATTGGCACACACTCTACTCTTTTCTTACATGTATATATATGTATATGTGTGTGTGTCTATATTTCTCAACTGCGAACTTTGGTAACATAATTGTTAAGGTGTGAACTATTTGCAGTGCACTTAACAACTGATGGCTACACATGATTGTGTAGTGACATCACGGTTAAAACCCTTCTTTGCAACATGTGGCCCCTTTCAGTTTTATTTTCAAGGAAAGGGTTCAATGACTTTTTTCTTTTGGAAGAAGAAAGACTTGCATTTCCATCTTAGAAAATCGAGAACTGGTTTCTTGCCTTTTTTCTTTTTTTGTCTTCAGCTCCTCGTCCTACTGGTTACTAATTCACATGTCCAGTCACTTCAGATTCATGGTGCTAACCCTTTGCCTTGTTCAAGGCTCTGACTTTAATTATTCCATAATCCCTTCTGTGAAGGAGGTTTCTCTCCACGCTCATCTAGCGAGGAAGGAACCGACCCTCCTTTATGTGAACTTGGAGACAGAGGCCAAGGTGAAGCCTCGGTGCCCCTCCACACCAGTGAGCTGCAGAAGGGCTGCAGAGTCCTGTGAATCTTTGGCTCCCCTCCTGGCTCCCTCCGGAGTTGGCATTGCCTGCACGGAGGAGCCCAGCTCCTTACAATCGAATTGGTGAAGTCTCCTGAAGCCGGCTGAAGGATAAGACTGGCCGGAAAGGACATCAGCAAGCAGTGTGCTCCAAAAGTGGGTGGCAGAAACACTCAGAAGAAGAAAACCTTTCCGTTTCTCTTGTTTTCTCTTTATCTTCTCTCCCTTCCTTTTCCTTTCCTTAGATGGTACAGAGCCTGTCCACCCCCCATGGTGGCTGTTTTTCTCCTCAGAGCCCCAGGACAGAGCTGTATCTCTTAGTTGTAGGTCAACCCATGGGGGTTCTTTGCCTGGAGTCCCACGGCAGTTTATTCACATCTCTTTCATTCAAATGATTTCAGTAGTGTAATTTATCTGTTTAGGCATATCTGTCTTCCTTGCAGACCCCCAACATTTCAAGACCTTTGGGCACATAGTAGATGCTTAAGTGCTTGAGTGAATCCGTGAAGATCTTTTGTTGAATACGATCTAAATAAATACAATACCTACTCAGCACACGAATGCAGGCACTTGAGAGAGAGTTTGGTGTCTGCTGAAGCAGGCTGTGGACCAGCTTAGGGGCTCAGTGCCAAAGTGACCCAATAGATTTAGACAAAATGAACGAGATAATTAACTTCAATTTTGCAATTCATGGAGAACAGGAGCAGGATATCTAGGTGTGAATCGGGACTTGATCATTCTTGTTGCATCTTTGGAAAATCCAGTCCTTTTTCTTTCTATGGAAACGTGACTGGCCAAGAGAGTGAACGGAGGACTGGCTTTTAGAAAGGCAATTTTGTCACAGGAAGTCCTGGAGGAAAATATATGGAAGGAGAGCTGCTAGAAACATGGCAGAGACGTTTTGTGTAGAAACCCTAAAATGTGGGTTTACATGCTGTCTGAAAGAGTTGTAACCCAACTTTTCTCCACTACAGATTTGAGCAGCTTTTAAATATCTAGGTATACAAAAGGATTAGAAAGGAAAATAGATCCAACTGAAAGGAATTTCGGATGGAACAATGAAATGATGCTGAAGTGAGCCAGCGCACTGAAAAGAGTTTCAGAAAGACCTGCAGTCTCTAAAGGCAGTGGGCAATGTATCCATCAGGTTTCAAGTAGAAAGGGAAATGGGAACAATTGTCTGTCATCTCATGTCCAGGAGATGACAAGCAACAGTCTCTCAGAGAAGAAAAAGATTTCTTTCCAACCGGTCGAACCAGCCACCTGGGCCAGACCCCTTTCAAGTGGACGAGTTCCAGAGGAGAGAGCCCCGGGGCCTGCCGCCAAGTTTCCTGGGGCGTGTGCTGGGCCCCCTCAGAGGACCAGGCAGCCTGGCAGCCTGTGTGCCAGAGCTGAGATCTGGCGGCCTCCCACACCCGGTTCCCTGTCCTGCCCCGTCCTCCCGAGGGGGGCCGATGGTCCTGGCAGTGGCGAGTGGGGTGGGGCTGGCTGTGAAGCTTTCCTGGGATGCCCCGGGAGAGGGCGCCGGGGGATGGGCTGCCCCTGGCCAGGTCTGAGGCACTGACCCAGCTCAGGGCTGTCGGGGGCGGAGAGAGAAGCCCCTCCGCCTCTTCCCTGAAGCTTCTTATGGCTGGACAAATCCTTCACAAGACAGGTTCGCTGGAGAAAATAATACCCAGCTTCAGAACACGTGTACAGGGGAGAAACCCGCGAAACTGAGTCTCTCAACACAATGGCAGAGATTCTCCTCCTATCTCCAGCTGCAGACAAAGGAGGATGTTGGGGGTGCGGTTTGGGCATGTGAGACTGGAGAAGACAATTGTCATGGAGAGGGACATGTAGACGATTGGATTGTCTGAACCGGTTCCCCTGCAGTGGGGTCAGGCCCGGAAGGGACAGCACGGAGGTGACCATGAAGGGGCCTCTCCGTGGTGTGGCTGGCCCCGGGGGCCGCGCCTGGGGATGGGGATGGAGGGGGGGAAGTGGGATGGCCTGTGAGTTGGCAGCAGTGGTGGATGCAGATACTCAGAGGTCAGGGATCTCTCACTCTTTCCCTGCCTGTCTGTCTGTCTGTCTCTCACTCTCTCTCTCTCTCTCTCTCTCTCTCTTTCTCTCTCGGGGACCTGAGGAGAAGAGGTGGGCGAGCCCTGCCCGCCTCGCCTACCTGCCTTCCTCTCCCCTGGCCCCTTCTTTCTCCGGCTGCTTTGAGTGCCCTGTGGGCTTGGGTTCAACCCCTGAGGCCAAGGGCGCATGCGCCACCCGCCACCGCCAGGGCCTAGGGCGGGCCTCGGGGGTCCTCAGTGAAGGCCCCGCCCGCCCGCCAGGCCAGGCCAGTCCCAGCTGAAGAAGGAACGCCAACGCCCTGCTGGACTTGGCTTCAGCTGTTGTCTCCCTCCCATCCCCCACTTGCAATCAGCTGGCCGGCCGCTTCCCTTCTTTGGAAGCGGTGGTCTGGACCTGGTGGCCAAAGGCCGACTGGGGTGCCAGGTCAAGGCTCTGCCTCGGCCAGCTGCTTTTGCCCGGGCCTCATTTCTTCCTGGAAAGGCAAAACCACGGCCTCACCCCACGCCCGCACTTGTCGACTCCAGCCAGGTGGAGGAAAGGCTCTGTGGAATCCGAAGGGCCGAGACAGGCTTATGGCCAAGCAGTGAGTGAGGCCCCAGCAGGCCGCCGGCTTGGGGAGCCGCTGCCACACGGGCAGGCCCTTCCGGCGACGGGTCCCAGCATCATCTCTGGAGTCGGGAGGGCCTGGCCTTCCTAGTGCCCAGGCCACGGCTCTGAGGAGAAATCCGCGTTGGAGGGCACGCGTGAGGCCCTCGGCCTGAGGGCGCTGGTGCCACGCCGGGGGCGACTGGAAGGCTGGCTGGGCTCGCCTGCTTTGTCCAAAGGAGGCTGGCCAACCAGCCCAACCGGCCACCTGGGCCAGGCCCCTTTCAAGTGGACAAGATCCGGGGGAAAGGGCCCTGGGGCCTGCCGCCAAGTCCCCTGGGGCGTGTGCTGGGCCCCCTCAGAGGAGGGAGCCACCTGGCAACCTGTGTGCCAGACCTTAGATCTGGCGGCCTGCCACACCCGGCTCCCTGCCCTGCCCACGCCTGCCTCCATCCACTCCACGGAGGACGATGGTGTTGGCAGTGCGAGCGGAGATAGTCGTTAGAGACTTCACTTGGAGTTGTAGTCCAAGAGCATCACAGAGGAGCACTGAGCTTGGGCTCGGCCATTTATCCGCTTTGTAACCTGGCTGAGTTTTCTAGCCACTGTACCCAGTCTCTTCATCTAGCAAATGGTGCAAAGAACAACATTGACTACGTCGGGATGCTTTCAGGGTCATGTGAGTTAAGATATGTTCCAGCACAGAGTTTACATTCAGGGTGCAGTCCTTGGCTCAGTAGAAGTGTTCGCTGCTGTTCTTATGATTTTCATTATTTCACGTCCTTATCTTCCTCGTGAGTTCCCTGTCAAACCAACCACGATCCACGGTGTCAGCAGTTTGATTCCAGGTCCCTGCTTCAAGGCCTGCAGAGGGAACCTCGTGCTCATAACCTCCTGTTTTTCTCCCAGTCTCTGGAGGGATGCATTGACCTCTAGCTTGTCTGCACTGAGGCACGGAATGGGGTCCCACACCCAACCCCGCGTCTCCTCCTTTTCATATCTGATGCTTTGGGAAGACTGCTTACTGTTCACTCGGTGGACTATACTCCCTGACATGAGCAACGCACGGGAGAGAGGCGGTAGGAAACACTGATCCATGTAGGGCTCTGAGTTGACCATAACACAGAGTACAGTTGATCAAGGGCCGAGGTAGGGTTCCTTAAGGCAAAGATCTGCCGAGATGAGGGTGTTCTGATGTGACGCCGCCTGAAAATAAAGCAAACACATAAAAGCATATGTAGTGGTCAAAGGGAAAGCACGCCACTAAAAGAATTGATCCCATGAAATACACTATTCTATTTGTTTATGTATCAAATGACTGATAGGAAAGAGCCAGGCGTAGAGATAGTAGACTTGATCAATGTCATAGAGAATTCTTTTAACAGTTGTTCATGCCTTGTGTTTTACATCATTGATTAGGGGAGTATTTTCGTCTTTTCCTTTCCTAGTGTCTCCATCTTTCTCAACTTTTCCAGGAGACATATTTACATTATCCTCTAAAATGTTAGGGAAATTTTAAAAAAGTTATGACACATTGGAAGTTGTTGATTTTGTATATGGGAGGAGCACTAGATTGCAAGTGAATTAGTGATCATTAGAGTTTTAGTTTGGTAAAAGACGGTAGTTGGAGTTGATACCAGGATGTTTGTAACCCAGTTTTTACTTCATTATTTGGTGTAGTTTTCCAAATGCCAGAGCCGGTCATTTTTAATGTAATAACTTGTCTCATTTTAGAATATGTGTTCTTGGAGAGGGTGATGCAGGTAAGTAGAAAATAATTTAATGTAGTGACTTGTTTTTCTCCAATGGATCTCTTATAAACCCAACAGCCATATAGCATTCTTTTGTCCAAATGACCTGATGGCACTTTCTTAACTTTTCTTGCTGTGACTCTAGCAATCTAGGGTCACACCACCTTCTCTCTCCTAGTCATGCTTTCAGTTGTAAGAGTGATATTGTCAATAGTACAGTGAGCAATTGGCACACACTCTACTCTTTTCTTACATGTATATATATGTATATGTGTGTGTGTCTATATTTCTCAACTGCGAACTTTGGTAACATAATTGTTAAGGTGTGAACTATTTGCAGTGCACTTAACAACTGATGGCTACACATGATTGTGTAGTGACATCACGGTTAAAACCCTTCTTTGCAACATGTGGCCCCTTTCAGTTTTATTTTCAAGGAAAGGGTTCAATGACTTTTTTCTTTTGGAAGAAGAAAGACTTGCATTTCCATCTTAGAAAATCGAGAACTGGTTTCTTGCCTTTTTTCTTTTTTTGTCTTCAGCTCCTCGTCCTACTGGTTACTAATTCACATGTCCAGTCACTTCAGATTCATGGTGCTAACCCTTTGCCTTGTTCAAGGCTCTGACTTTAATTATTCCATAATCCCTTCTGTGAAGGAGGTTTCTCTCCACGCTCATCTAGCGAGGAAGGAACCGACCCTCCTTTATGTGAACTTGGAGACAGAGGCCAAGGTGAAGCCTCGGTGCCCCTCCACACCAGTGAGCTGCAGAAGGGCTGCAGAGTCCTGTGAATCTTTGGCTCCCCTCCTGGCTCCCTCCGGAGTTGGCATTGCCTGCACGGAGGAGCCCAGCTCCTTACAATCGAATTGGTGAAGTCTCCTGAAGCCGGCTGAAGGATAAGACTGGCCGGAAAGGACATCAGCAAGCAGTGTGCTCCAAAAGTGGGTGGCAGAAACACTCAGAAGAAGAAAACCTTTCCGTTTCTCTTGTTTTCTCTTTATCTTCTCTCCCTTCCTTTTCCTTTCCTTAGATGGTACAGAGCCTGTCCACCCCCCATGGTGGCTGTTTTTCTCCTCAGAGCCCCAGGACAGAGCTGTATCTCTTAGTTGTAGGTCAACCCATGGGGGTTCTTTGCCTGGAGTCCCACGGCAGTTTATTCACATCTCTTTCATTCAAATGATTTCAGTAGTGTAATTTATCTGTTTAGGCATATCTGTCTTCCTTGCAGACCCCCAACATTTCAAGACCTTTGGGCACATAGTAGATGCTTAAGTGCTTGAGTGAATCCGTGAAGATCTTTTGTTGAATACGATCTAAATAAATACAATACCTACTCAGCACACGAATGCAGGCACTTGAGAGAGAGTTTGGTGTCTGCTGAAGCAGGCTGTGGACCAGCTTAGGGGCTCAGTGCCAAAGTGACCCAATAGATTTAGACAAAATGAACGAGATAATTAACTTCAATTTTGCAATTCATGGAGAACAGGAGCAGGATATCTAGGTGTGAATCGGGACTTGATCATTCTTGTTGCATCTTTGGAAAATCCAGTCCTTTTTCTTTCTATGGAAACGTGACTGGCCAAGAGAGTGAACGGAGGACTGGCTTTTAGAAAGGCAATTTTGTCACAGGAAGTCCTGGAGGAAAATATATGGAAGGAGAGCTGCTAGAAACATGGCAGAGACGTTTTGTGTAGAAACCCTAAAATGTGGGTTTACATGCTGTCTGAAAGAGTTGTAACCCAACTTTTCTCCACTACAGATTTGAGCAGCTTTTAAATATCTAGGTATACAAAAGGATTAGAAAGGAAAATAGATCCAACTGAAAGGAATTTCGGATGGAACAATGAAATGATGCTGAAGTGAGCCAGCGCACTGAAAAGAGTTTCAGAAAGACCTGCAGTCTCTAAAGGCAGTGGGCAATGTATCCATCAGGTTTCAAGTAGAAAGGGAAATGGGAACAATTGTCTGTCATCTCATGTCCAGGAGATGACAAGCAACAGTCTCTCAGAGAAGAAAAAGATTTCTTTCCAACCGGTCGAACCAGCCACCTGGGCCAGGCCCCTTTCAAGTGGACGAGTTCCAGAGGAGAGAGCCCCGGGGCCTGCCGCCAAGTTTCCTGGGGCGTGTGCTGGGCCCCCTCAGAGGACCAGGCAGCCTGGCAGCCTGTGTGCCAGAGCTGAGATCTGGCGGCCTCCCACACCCGGTTCCCTGTCCTGCCCCGTCCTCCCGAGGGAGGCCGATGGTCCTGGCAGTGGCGAGTGGGGTGGGGCTGGCTGTGAAGCTTTCCTGGGATGCCCCGGGAGAGGGCGCCGGGGGATGGGCTGCCCCTGGCCAGGTCTGAGGCACTGACCCAGCTCAGGGCTGTCGGGGGCGGAGAGAGAAGCCCCTCCGCCTCTTCCCTGAAGCTTCTTATGGCTGGACAAATCCTTCACAAGACAGGTTCGCTGGAGAAAATAATACCCAGCTTCAGAACACGTGTACAGGGGAGAAACCCGCGAAACTGAGTCTCTCAACACAATGGCAGAGATTCTCCTCCTATCTCCAGCTGCAGACAAAGGAGGATGTTGGGGGTGCGGTTTGGGCATGTGAGACTGGAGAAGACAATTGTCATGGAGAGGGACATGTAGACGATTGGATTGTCTGAACCGGTTCCCCTGCAGTGGGGTCAGGCCCGGAAGGGACAGCACGGAGGTGACCATGAAGGGGCCTCTCCGTGGTGTGGCTGGCCCCGGGGGGCCGCGCCTGGGGATGGGGATGGAGGGGGGGAAGTGGGATGGCCTGTGAGTTGGCAGCAGTGGTGGATGCAGATACTCAGAGGTCAGGGATCTCTCACTCTTTCCCTGCCTGTCTGTCTGTCTGTCTCTCACTCTCTCTCTCTCTCTCTCTCTCTCTCTTTCTCTCTCGGGGACCTGAGGAGAAGAGGTGGGCGAGCCCTGCCCGCCTCGCCTACCTGCCTTCCTCTCCCCTGGCCCCTTCTTTCTCCGGCTGCTTTGAGTGCCCTGTGGGCTTGGGTTCAACCCCTGAGGCCAAGGGCGCATGCGCCACCCGCCACCGCCAGGGCCTAGGGCGGGCCTCGGGGGTCCTCAGTGAAGGCCCCGCCCGCCCGCCAGGCCAGGCCAGTCCCAGCTGAAGAAGGAACGCCAACGCCCTGCTGGACTTGGCTTCAGCTGTTGTCTCCCTCCCATCCCCCACTTGCAATCAGCTGGCCGGCCGCTTCCCTTCTTTGGAAGCGGTGGTCTGGACCTGGTGGCCAAAGGCCGACTGGGGTGCCAGGTCAAGGCTCTGCCTCGGCCAGCTGCTTTTGCCCGGGCCTCATTTCTTCCTGGAAAGGCAAAACCACGGCCTCACCCCACGCCCGCACTTGTCGACTCCAGCCAGGTGGAGGAAAGGCTCTGTGGAATCCGAAGGGCCGAGACAGGCTTATGGCCAAGCAGTGAGTGAGGCCCCAGCAGGCCGCCGGCTTGGGGAGCCGCTGCCACACGGGCAGGCCCTTCCGGCGACGGGTCCCAGCATCATCTCTGGAGTCGGGAGGGCCTGGCCTTCCTAGTGCCCAGGCCACGGCTCTGAGGAGAAATCCGCGTTGGAGGGCACGCGTGAGGCCCTCGGCCTGAGGGCGCTGGTGCCACGCCGGGGGCGACTGGAAGGCTGGCTGGGCTCGCCTGCTTTGTCCAAAGGAGGCTGGCCAACCAGCCCAACCGGCCACCTGGGCCAGGCCCCTTTCAAGTGGACAAGATCCGGGGGAAAGGGCCCTGGGGCCTGCCGCCAAGTCCCCTGGGGCGTGTGCTGGGCCCCCTCAGAGGAGGGAGCCACCTGGCAACCTGTGTGCCAGACCTTAGATCTGGCGGCCTGCCACACCCGGCTCCCTGCCCTGCCCACGCCTGCCTCCATCCACTCCACGGAGGACGATGGTGTTGGCAGTGCGAGCGGAGATAGTCGTTAGAGACTTCACTTGGAGTTGTAGTCCAAGAGCATCACAGAGGAGCACTGAGCTTGGGCTCGGCCATTTATCCGCTTTGTAACCTGGCTGAGTTTTCTAGCCACTGTACCCAGTCTCTTCATCTAGCAAATGGTGCAAAGAACAACATTGACTACGTCGGGATGCTTTCAGGGTCATGTGAGTTAAGATATGTTCCAGCACAGAGTTTACATTCAGGGTGCAGTCCTTGGCTCAGTAGAAGTGTTCGCTGCTGTTCTTATGATTTTCATTATTTCACGTCCTTATCTTCCTCGTGAGTTCCCTGTCAAACCAACCACGATCCACGGTGTCAGCAGTTTGATTCCAGGTCCCTGCTTCAAGGCCTGCAGAGGGAACCTCGTGCTCATAACCTCCTGTTTTTCTCCCAGTCTCTGGAGGGATGCATTGACCTCTAGCTTGTCTGCACTGAGGCACGGAATGGGGTCCCACACCCAACCCCGCGTCTCCTCCTTTTCATATCTGATGCTTTGGGAAGACTGCTTACTGTTCACTCGGTGGACTATACTCCCTGACATGAGCAACGCACGGGAGAGAGGCGGTAGGAAACACTGATCCATGTAGGGCTCTGAGTTGACCATAACACAGAGTACAGTTGATCAAGGGCCGAGGTAGGGTTCCTTAAGGCAAAGATCTGCCGAGATGAGGGTGTTCTGATGTGACGCCGCCTGAAAATAAAGCAAACACATAAAAGCATATGTAGTGGTCAAAGGGAAAGCACGCCACTAAAAGAATTGATCCCATGAAATACACTATTCTATTTGTTTATGTATCAAATGACTGATAGGAAAGAGCCAGGCGTAGAGATAGTAGACTTGATCAATGTCATAGAGAATTCTTTTAACAGTTGTTCATGCCTTGTGTTTTACATCATTGATTAGGGGAGTATTTTCGTCTTTTCCTTTCCTAGTGTCTCCATCTTTCTCAACTTTTCCAGGAGACATATTTACATTATCCTCTAAAATGTTAGGGAAATTTTAAAAAAGTTATGACACATTGGAAGTTGTTGATTTTGTATATGGGAGGAGCACTAGATTGCAAGTGAATTAGTGATCATTAGAGTTTTAGTTTGGTAAAAGACGGTAGTTGGAGTTGATACCAGGATGTTTGTAACCCAGTTTTTACTTCATTATTTGGTGTAGTTTTCCAAATGCCAGAGCCGGTCATTTTTAATGTAATAACTTGTCTCATTTTAGAATATGTGTTCTTGGAGAGGGTGATGCAGGTAAGTAGAAAATAATTTAATGTAGTGACTTGTTTTTCTCCAATGGATCTCTTATAAACCCAACAGCCATATAGCATTCTTTTGTCCAAATGACCTGATGGCACTTTCTTAACTTTTCTTGCTGTGACTCTAGCAATCTAGGGTCACACCACCTTCTCTCTCCTAGTCATGCTTTCAGTTGTAAGAGTGATATTGTCAATAGTACAGTGAGCAATTGGCACACACTCTACTCTTTTCTTACATGTATATATATGTATATGTGTGTGTGTCTATATTTCTCAACTGCGAACTTTGGTAACATAATTGTTAAGGTGTGAACTATTTGCAGTGCACTTAACAACTGATGGCTACACATGATTGTGTAGTGACATCACGGTTAAAACCCTTCTTTGCAACATGTGGCCCCTTTCAGTTTTATTTTCAAGGAAAGGGTTCAATGACTTTTTTCTTTTGGAAGAAGAAAGACTTGCATTTCCATCTTAGAAAATCGAGAACTGGTTTCTTGCCTTTTTTCTTTTTTTGTCTTCAGCTCCTCGTCCTACTGGTTACTAATTCACATGTCCAGTCACTTCAGATTCATGGTGCTAACCCTTTGCCTTGTTCAAGGCTCTGACTTTAATTATTCCATAATCCCTTCTGTGAAGGAGGTTTCTCTCCACGCTCATCTAGCGAGGAAGGAACCGACCCTCCTTTATGTGAACTTGGAGACAGAGGCCAAGGTGAAGCCTCGGTGCCCCTCCACACCAGTGAGCTGCAGAAGGGCTGCAGAGTCCTGTGAATCTTTGGCTCCCCTCCTGGCTCCCTCCGGAGTTGGCATTGCCTGCACGGAGGAGCCCAGCTCCTTACAATCGAATTGGTGAAGTCTCCTGAAGCCGGCTGAAGGATAAGACTGGCCGGAAAGGACATCAGCAAGCAGTGTGCTCCAAAAGTGGGTGGCAGAAACACTCAGAAGAAGAAAACCTTTCCGTTTCTCTTGTTTTCTCTTTATCTTCTCTCCCTTCCTTTTCCTTTCCTTAGATGGTACAGAGCCTGTCCACCCCCCATGGTGGCTGTTTTTCTCCTCAGAGCCCCAGGACAGAGCTGTATCTCTTAGTTGTAGGTCAACCCATGGGGGTTCTTTGCCTGGAGTCCCACGGCAGTTTATTCACATCTCTTTCATTCAAATGATTTCAGTAGTGTAATTTATCTGTTTAGGCATATCTGTCTTCCTTGCAGACCCCCAACATTTCAAGACCTTTGGGCACATAGTAGATGCTTAAGTGCTTGAGTGAATCCGTGAAGATCTTTTGTTGAATACGATCTAAATAAATACAATACCTACTCAGCACACGAATGCAGGCACTTGAGAGAGAGTTTGGTGTCTGCTGAAGCAGGCTGTGGACCAGCTTAGGGGCTCAGTGCCAAAGTGACCCAATAGATTTAGACAAAATGAACGAGATAATTAACTTCAATTTTGCAATTCATGGAGAACAGGAGCAGGATATCTAGGTGTGAATCGGGACTTGATCATTCTTGTTGCATCTTTGGAAAATCCAGTCCTTTTTCTTTCTATGGAAACGTGACTGGCCAAGAGAGTGAACGGAGGACTGGCTTTTAGAAAGGCAATTTTGTCACAGGAAGTCCTGGAGGAAAATATATGGAAGGAGAGCTGCTAGAAACATGGCAGAGACGTTTTGTGTAGAAACCCTAAAATGTGGGTTTACATGCTGTCTGAAAGAGTTGTAACCCAACTTTTCTCCACTACAGATTTGAGCAGCTTTTAAATATCTAGGTATACAAAAGGATTAGAAAGGAAAATAGATCCAACTGAAAGGAATTTCGGATGGAACAATGAAATGATGCTGAAGTGAGCCAGCGCACTGAAAAGAGTTTCAGAAAGACCTGCAGTCTCTAAAGGCAGTGGGCAATGTATCCATCAGGTTTCAAGTAGAAAGGGAAATGGGAACAATTGTCTGTCATCTCATGTCCAGGAGATGACAAGCAACAGTCTCTCAGAGAAGAAAAAGATTTCTTTCCAACCGGTCGAACCAGCCACCTGGGCCAGGCCCCTTTCAAGTGGACGAGTTCCAGAGGAGAGAGCCCCGGGGCCTGCCGCCAAGTTTCCTGGGGCGTGTGCTGGGCCCCCTCAGAGGACCAGGCAGCCTGGCAGCCTGTGTGCCAGAGCTGAGATCTGGCGGCCTCCCACACCCGGTTCCCTGTCCTGCCCCGTCCTCCCGAGGGAGGCCGATGGTCCTGGCAGTGGCGAGTGGGGTGGGGCTGGCTGTGAAGCTTTCCTGGGATGCCCCGGGAGAGGGCGCCGGGGGATGGGCTGCCCCTGGCCAGGTCTGAGGCACTGACCCAGCTCAGGGCTGTCGGGGGCGGAGAGAGAAGCCCCTCCGCCTCTTCCCTGAAGCTTCTTATGGCTGGACAAATCCTTCACAAGACAGGTTCGCTGGAGAAAATAATACCCAGCTTCAGAACACGTGTACAGGGGAGAAACCCGCGAAACTGAGTCTCTCAACACAATGGCAGAGATTCTCCTCCTATCTCCAGCTGCAGACAAAGGAGGATGTTGGGGGTGCGGTTTGGGCATGTGAGACTGGAGAAGACAATTGTCATGGAGAGGGACATGTAGACGATTGGATTGTCTGAACCGGTTCCCCTGCAGTGGGGTCAGGCCCGGAAGGAACAGCACGGAGGTGACCATGAAGGGGCCTCTCCGTGGTGTGGCTGGCCCCGGGGGGCCGCGCCTGGGGATGGGGATGGAGGGGGGGAAGTGGGATGGCCTGTGAGTTGGCAGCAGTGGTGGATGCAGATACTCAGAGGTCAGGGATCTCTCACTCTTTCCCTGCCTGTCTGTCTGTCTGTCTCTCACTCTCTCTCTCTCTCTCTCTCTCTCTCTTTCTCTCTCGGGGACCTGAGGAGAAGAGGTGAGCGAGCCCTGCCCGCCTCGCCTACCTGCCTTCCTCTCCCCTGGCCCCTTCTTTCTCCGGCTGCTTTGAGTGCCCTGTGGGCTTGGGTTCAACCCCTGAGGCCAAGGGCGCATGCGCCACCCGCCACCGCCAGGGCCTAGGGCGGGCCTCGGGGGTCCTCAGTGAAGGCCCCGCCCGCCCGCCAGGCCAGGCCAGTCCCAGCTGAAGAAGGAACGCCAACGCCCTGCTGGACTTGGCTTCAGCTGTTGTCTCCCTCCCATCCCCCACTTGCAATCAGCTGGCCGGCCGCTTCCCTTCTTTGGAAGCGGTGGTCTGGACCTGGTGGCCAAAGGCCGACTGGGGTGCCAGGTCAAGGCTCTGCCTCGGCCAGCTGCTTTTGCCCGGGCCTCATTTCTTCCTGGAAAGGCAAAACCACGGCCTCACCCCACGCCCGCACTTGTCGACTCCAGCCAGGTGGAGGAAAGGCTCTGTGGAATCCGAAGGGCCGAGACAGGCTTATGGCCAAGCAGTGAGTGAGGCCCCAGCAGGCCGCCGGCTTGGGGAGCCGCTGCCACACGGGCAGGCCCTTCCGGCGACGGGTCCCAGCATCATCTCTGGAGTCGGGAGGGCCTGGCCTTCCTAGTGCCCAGGCCACGGCTCTGAGGAGAAATCCGCGTTGGAGGGCACGCGTGAGGCCCTCGGCCTGAGGGCGCTGGTGCCACGCCGGGGGCGACTGGAAGGCTGGCTGGGCTCGCCTGCTTTGTCCAAAGGAGGCTGGCCAACCAGCCCAACCGGCCACCTGGGCCAGGCCCCTTTCAAGTGGACAAGATCCGGGGGAAAGGGCCCTGGGGCCTGCCGCCAAGTCCCCTGGGGCGTGTGCTGGGCCCCCTCAGAGGAGGGAGCCACCTGGCAACCTGTGTGCCAGACCTTAGATCTGGCGGCCTGCCACACCCGGCTCCCTGCCCTGCCCACGCCTGCCTCCATCCACTCCACGGAGGACGATGGTGTTGGCAGTGCGAGCGGAGATAGTCGTTAGAGACTTCACTTGGAGTTGTAGTCCAAGAGCATCACAGAGGAGCACTGAGCTTGGGCTCGGCCATTTATCCGCTTTGTAACCTGGCTGAGTTTTCTAGCCACTGTACCCAGTCTCTTCATCTAGCAAATGGTGCAAAGAACAACATTGACTACGTCGGGATGCTTTCAGGGTCATGTGAGTTAAGATATGTTCCAGCACAGAGTTTACATTCAGGGTGCAGTCCTTGGCTCAGTAGAAGTGTTCGCTGCTGTTCTTATGATTTTCATTATTTCACGTCCTTATCTTCCTCGTGAGTTCCCTGTCAAACCAACCACGATCCACGGTGTCAGCAGTTTGATTCCAGGTCCCTGCTTCAAGGCCTGCAGAGGGAACCTCGTGCTCATAACCTCCTGTTTTTCTCCCAGTCTCTGGAGGGATGCATTGACCTCTAGCTTGTCTGCACTGAGGCACGGAATGGGGTCCCACACCCAACCCCGCGTCTCCTCCTTTTCATATCTGATGCTTTGGGAAGACTGCTTACTGTTCACTCGGTGGACTATACTCCCTGACATGAGCAACGCACGGGAGAGAGGCGGTAGGAAACACTGATCCATGTAGGGCTCTGAGTTGACCATAACACAGAGTACAGTTGATCAAGGGCCGAGGTAGGGTTCCTTAAGGCAAAGATCTGCCGAGATGAGGGTGTTCTGATGTGACGCCGCCTGAAAATAAAGCAAACACATAAAAGCATATGTAGTGGTCAAAGGGAAAGCACGCCACTAAAAGAATTGATCCCATGAAATACACTATTCTATTTGTTTATGTATCAAATGACTGATAGGAAAGAGCCAGGCGTAGAGATAGTAGACTTGATCAATGTCATAGAGAATTCTTTTAACAGTTGTTCATGCCTTGTGTTTTACATCATTGATTAGGGGAGTATTTTCGTCTTTTCCTTTCCTAGTGTCTCCATCTTTCTCAACTTTTCCAGGAGACATATTTACATTATCCTCTAAAATGTTAGGGAAATTTTAAAAAAGTTATGACACATTGGAAGTTGTTGATTTTGTATATGGGAGGAGCACTAGATTGCAAGTGAATTAGTGATCATTAGAGTTTTAGTTTGGTAAAAGACGGTAGTTGGAGTTGATACCAGGATGTTTGTAACCCAGTTTTTACTTCATTATTTGGTGTAGTTTTCCAAATGCCAGAGCCGGTCATTTTTAATGTAATAACTTGTCTCATTTTAGAATATGTGTTCTTGGAGAGGGTGATGCAGGTAAGTAGAAAATAATTTAATGTAGTGACTTGTTTTTCTCCAATGGATCTCTTATAAACCCAACAGCCATATAGCATTCTTTTGTCCAAATGACCTGATGGCACTTTCTTAACTTTTCTTGCTGTGACTCTAGCAATCTAGGGTCACACCACCTTCTCTCTCCTAGTCATGCTTTCAGTTGTAAGAGTGATATTGTCAATAGTACAGTGAGCAATTGGCACACACTCTACTCTTTTCTTACATGTATATATATGTATATGTGTGTGTGTCTATATTTCTCAACTGCGAACTTTGGTAACATAATTGTTAAGGTGTGAACTATTTGCAGTGCACTTAACAACTGATGGCTACACATGATTGTGTAGTGACATCACGGTTAAAACCCTTCTTTGCAACATGTGGCCCCTTTCAGTTTTATTTTCAAGGAAAGGGTTCAATGACTTTTTTCTTTTGGAAGAAGAAAGACTTGCATTTCCATCTTAGAAAATCGAGAACTGGTTTCTTGCCTTTTTTCTTTTTTTGTCTTCAGCTCCTCGTCCTACTGGTTACTAATTCACATGTCCAGTCACTTCAGATTCATGGTGCTAACCCTTTGCCTTGTTCAAGGCTCTGACTTTAATTATTCCATAATCCCTTCTGTGAAGGAGGTTTCTCTCCACGCTCATCTAGCGAGGAAGGAACCGACCCTCCTTTATGTGAACTTGGAGACAGAGGCCAAGGTGAAGCCTCGGTGCCCCTCCACACCAGTGAGCTGCAGAAGGGCTGCAGAGTCCTGTGAATCTTTGGCTCCCCTCCTGGCTCCCTCCGGAGTTGGCATTGCCTGCACGGAGGAGCCCAGCTCCTTACAATCGAATTGGTGAAGTCTCCTGAAGCCGGCTGAAGGATAAGACTGGCCGGAAAGGACATCAGCAAGCAGTGTGCTCCAAAAGTGGGTGGCAGAAACACTCAGAAGAAGAAAACCTTTCCGTTTCTCTTGTTTTCTCTTTATCTTCTCTCCCTTCCTTTTCCTTTCCTTAGATGGTACAGAGCCTGTCCACCCCCCATGGTGGCTGTTTTTCTCCTCAGAGCCCCAGGACAGAGCTGTATCTCTTAGTTGTAGGTCAACCCATGGGGGTTCTTTGCCTGGAGTCCCACGGCAGTTTATTCACATCTCTTTCATTCAAATGATTTCAGTAGTGTAATTTATCTGTTTAGGCATATCTGTCTTCCTTGCAGACCCCCAACATTTCAAGACCTTTGGGCACATAGTAGATGCTTAAGTGCTTGAGTGAATCCGTGAAGATCTTTTGTTGAATACGATCTAAATAAATACAATACCTACTCAGCACACGAATGCAGGCACTTGAGAGAGAGTTTGGTGTCTGCTGAAGCAGGCTGTGGACCAGCTTAGGGGCTCAGTGCCAAAGTGACCCAATAGATTTAGACAAAATGAACGAGATAATTAACTTCAATTTTGCAATTCATGGAGAACAGGAGCAGGATATCTAGGTGTGAATCGGGACTTGATCATTCTTGTTGCATCTTTGGAAAATCCAGTCCTTTTTCTTTCTATGGAAACGTGACTGGCCAAGAGAGTGAACGGAGGACTGGCTTTTAGAAAGGCAATTTTGTCACAGGAAGTCCTGGAGGAAAATATATGGAAGGAGAGCTGCTAGAAACATGGCAGAGACGTTTTGTGTAGAAACCCTAAAATGTGGGTTTACATGCTGTCTGAAAGAGTTGTAACCCAACTTTTCTCCACTACAGATTTGAGCAGCTTTTAAATATCTAGGTATACAAAAGGATTAGAAAGGAAAATAGATCCAACTGAAAGGAATTTCGGATGGAACAATGAAATGATGCTGAAGTGAGCCAGCGCACTGAAAAGAGTTTCAGAAAGACCTGCAGTCTCTAAAGGCAGTGGGCAATGTATCCATCAGGTTTCAAGTAGAAAGGGAAATGGGAACAATTGTCTGTCATCTCATGTCCAGGAGATGACAAGCAACAGTCTCTCAGAGAAGAAAAAGATTTCTTTCCAACCGGTCGAACCAGCCACCTGGGCCAGGCCCCTTTCAAGTGGACGAGTTCCAGAGGAGAGAGCCCCGGGGCCTGCCGCCAAGTTTCCTGGGGCGTGTGCTGGGCCCCCTCAGAGGACCAGGCAGCCTGGCAGCCTGTGTGCCAGAGCTGAGATCTGGCGGCCTCCCACACCCGGTTCCCTGTCCTGCCCCGTCCTCCCGAGGGAGGCCGATGGTCCTGGCAGTGGCGAGTGGGGTGGGGCTGGCTGTGAAGCTTTCCTGGGATGCCCCGGGAGAGGGCGCCGGGGGATGGGCTGCCCCTGGCCAGGTCTGAGGCACTGACCCAGCTCAGGGCTGTCGGGGGCGGAGAGAGAAGCCCCTCCGCCTCTTCCCTGAAGCTTCTTATGGCTGGACAAATCCTTCACAAGACAGGTTCGCTGGAGAAAATAATACCCAGCTTCAGAACACGTGTACAGGGGAGAAACCCGCGAAACTGAGTCTCTCAACACAATGGCAGAGATTCTCCTCCTATCTCCAGCTGCAGACAAAGGAGGATGTTGGGGGTGCGGTTTGGGCATGTGAGACTGGAGAAGACAATTGTCATGGAGAGGGACATGTAGACGATTGGATTGTCTGAACCGGTTCCCCTGCAGTGGGGTCAGGCCCGGAAGGAACAGCACGGAGGTGACCATGAAGGGGCCTCTCCGTGGTGTGGCTGGCCCCGGGGGGCCGCGCCTGGGGATGGGGATGGAGGGGGGGAAGTGGGATGGCCTGTGAGTTGGCAGCAGTGGTGGATGCAGATACTCAGAGGTCAGGGATCTCTCACTCTTTCCCTGCCTGTCTGTCTGTCTGTCTCTCACTCTCTCTCTCTCTCTCTCTCTCTCTCTTTCTCTCTCGGGGACCTGAGGAGAAGAGGTGAGCGAGCCCTGCCCGCCTCGCCTACCTGCCTTCCTCTCCCCTGGCCCCTTCTTTCTCCGGCTGCTTTGAGTGCCCTGTGGGCTTGGGTTCAACCCCTGAGGCCAAGGGCGCATGCGCCACCCGCCACCGCCAGGGCCTAGGGCGGGCCTCGGGGGTCCTCAGTGAAGGCCCCGCCCGCCCGCCAGGCCAGGCCAGTCCCAGCTGAAGAAGGAACGCCAACGCCCTGCTGGACTTGGCTTCAGCTGTTGTCTCCCTCCCATCCCCCACTTGCAATCAGCTGGCCGGCCGCTTCCCTTCTTTGGAAGCGGTGGTCTGGACCTGGTGGCCAAAGGCCGACTGGGGTGCCAGGTCAAGGCTCTGCCTCGGCCAGCTGCTTTTGCCCGGGCCTCATTTCTTCCTGGAAAGGCAAAACCACGGCCTCACCCCACGCCCGCACTTGTCGACTCCAGCCAGGTGGAGGAAAGGCTCTGTGGAATCCGAAGGGCCGAGACAGGCTTATGGCCAAGCAGTGAGTGAGGCCCCAGCAGGCCGCCGGCTTGGGGAGCCGCTGCCACACGGGCAGGCCCTTCCGGCGACGGGTCCCAGCATCATCTCTGGAGTCGGGAGGGCCTGGCCTTCCTAGTGCCCAGGCCACGGCTCTGAGGAGAAATCCGCGTTGGAGGGCACGCGTGAGGCCCTCGGCCTGAGGGCGCTGGTGCCACGCCGGGGGCGACTGGAAGGCTGGCTGGGCTCGCCTGCTTTGTCCAAAGGAGGCTGGCCAACCAGCCCAACCGGCCACCTGGGCCAGGCCCCTTTCAAGTGGACAAGATCCGGGGGAAAGGGCCCTGGGGCCTGCCGCCAAGTCCCCTGGGGCGTGTGCTGGGCCCCCTCAGAGGAGGGAGCCACCTGGCAACCTGTGTGCCAGACCTTAGATCTGGCGGCCTGCCACACCCGGCTCCCTGCCCTGCCCACGCCTGCCTCCATCCACTCCACGGAGGACGATGGTGTTGGCAGTGCGAGCGGAGATAGTCGTTAGAGACTTCACTTGGAGTTGTAGTCCAAGAGCATCACAGAGGAGCACTGAGCTTGGGCTCGGCCATTTATCCGCTTTGTAACCTGGCTGAGTTTTCTAGCCACTGTACCCAGTCTCTTCATCTAGCAAATGGTGCAAAGAACAACATTGACTACGTCGGGATGCTTTCAGGGTCATGTGAGTTAAGATATGTTCCAGCACAGAGTTTACATTCAGGGTGCAGTCCTTGGCTCAGTAGAAGTGTTCGCTGCTGTTCTTATGATTTTCATTATTTCACGTCCTTATCTTCCTCGTGAGTTCCCTGTCAAACCAACCACGATCCACGGTGTCAGCAGTTTGATTCCAGGTCCCTGCTTCAAGGCCTGCAGAGGGAACCTCGTGCTCATAACCTCCTGTTTTTCTCCCAGTCTCTGGAGGGATGCATTGACCTCTAGCTTGTCTGCACTGAGGCACGGAATGGGGTCCCACACCCAACCCCGCGTCTCCTCCTTTTCATATCTGATGCTTTGGGAAGACTGCTTACTGTTCACTCGGTGGACTATACTCCCTGACATGAGCAACGCACGGGAGAGAGGCGGTAGGAAACACTGATCCATGTAGGGCTCTGAGTTGACCATAACACAGAGTACAGTTGATCAAGGGCCGAGGTAGGGTTCCTTAAGGCAAAGATCTGCCGAGATGAGGGTGTTCTGATGTGACGCCGCCTGAAAATAAAGCAAACACATAAAAGCATATGTAGTGGTCAAAGGGAAAGCACGCCACTAAAAGAATTGATCCCATGAAATACACTATTCTATTTGTTTATGTATCAAATGACTGATAGGAAAGAGCCAGGCGTAGAGATAGTAGACTTGATCAATGTCATAGAGAATTCTTTTAACAGTTGTTCATGCCTTGTGTTTTACATCATTGATTAGGGGAGTATTTTCGTCTTTTCCTTTCCTAGTGTCTCCATCTTTCTCAACTTTTCCAGGAGACATATTTACATTATCCTCTAAAATGTTAGGGAAATTTTAAAAAAGTTATGACACATTGGAAGTTGTTGATTTTGTATATGGGAGGAGCACTAGATTGCAAGTGAATTAGTGATCATTAGAGTTTTAGTTTGGTAAAAGACGGTAGTTGGAGTTGATACCAGGATGTTTGTAACCCAGTTTTTACTTCATTATTTGGTGTAGTTTTCCAAATGCCAGAGCCGGTCATTTTTAATGTAATAACTTGTCTCATTTTAGAATATGTGTTCTTGGAGAGGGTGATGCAGGTAAGTAGAAAATAATTTAATGTAGTGACTTGTTTTTCTCCAATGGATCTCTTATAAACCCAACAGCCATATAGCATTCTTTTGTCCAAATGACCTGATGGCACTTTCTTAACTTTTCTTGCTGTGACTCTAGCAATCTAGGGTCACACCACCTTCTCTCTCCTAGTCATGCTTTCAGTTGTAAGAGTGATATTGTCAATAGTACAGTGAGCAATTGGCACACACTCTACTCTTTTCTTACATGTATATATATGTATATGTGTGTGTGTCTATATTTCTCAACTGCGAACTTTGGTAACATAATTGTTAAGGTGTGAACTATTTGCAGTGCACTTAACAACTGATGGCTACACATGATTGTGTAGTGACATCACGGTTAAAACCCTTCTTTGCAACATGTGGCCCCTTTCAGTTTTATTTTCAAGGAAAGGGTTCAATGACTTTTTTCTTTTGGAAGAAGAAAGACTTGCATTTCCATCTTAGAAAATCGAGAACTGGTTTCTTGCCTTTTTTCTTTTTTTGTCTTCAGCTCCTCGTCCTACTGGTTACTAATTCACATGTCCAGTCACTTCAGATTCATGGTGCTAACCCTTTGCCTTGTTCAAGGCTCTGACTTTAATTATTCCATAATCCCTTCTGTGAAGGAGGTTTCTCTCCACGCTCATC
Source organism: Diceros bicornis minor (assembly GCF_020826845.1). Lineage (NCBI taxonomy): Eukaryota > Metazoa > Chordata > Mammalia > Perissodactyla > Rhinocerotidae > Diceros > Diceros bicornis. Next base: position 1,334,827 of record NW_026690876.1, read on the forward strand.
TAGCGAGGAAGGAACCGACCCTCCTTTATGTGAACTTGGAGACAGAGGCCAAGGTGAAGCCTCGGTGCCCCTCCACACCAGTGAGCTGCAGAAGGGCTGCAGAGTCCTGTGAATCTTTGGCTCCCCTCCTGGCTCCCTCCGGAGTTGGCATTGCCTGCACGGAGGAGCCCAGCTCCTTACAATCGAATTGGTGAAGTCTCCTGAAGCCGGCTGAAGGATAAGACTGGCCGGAAAGGACATCAGCAAGCAGTGTGCTCCAAAAGTGGGTGGCAGAAACACTCAGAAGAAGAAAACCTTTCCGTTTCTCTTGTTTTCTCTTTATCTTCTCTCCCTTCCTTTTCCTTTCCTTAGATGGTACAGAGCCTGTCCACCCCCCATGGTGGCTGTTTTTCTCCTCAGAGCCCCAGGACAGAGCTGTATCTCTTAGTTGTAGGTCAACCCATGGGGGTTCTTTGCCTGGAGTCCCACGGCAGTTTATTCACATCTCTTTCATTCAAATGATTTCAGTAGTGTAATTTATCTGTTTAGGCATATCTGTCTTCCTTGCAGACCCCCAACATTTCAAGACCTTTGGGCACATAGTAGATGCTTAAGTACTTGAGTGAATCCGTGAAGATCTTTTGTTGAATACGATCTAAATAAATACAATACCTACTCAGCACACGAATGCAGGCACTTGAGAGAGAGTTTGGTGTCTGCTGAAGCAGGCTGTGGACCAGCTTAGGGGCTCAGTGCCAAAGTGACCCAATAGATTTAGACAAAATGAACGAGATAATTAACTTCAATTTTGCAACTCATGGAGAACAGGAGCAGGATATCTAGGTGTGAATCGGGACTTGATCATTCTTGTTGCATCTTTGGAAAATCCAGTCCTTTTTCTTTCTATGGAAACGTGACTGGCCAAGAGAGTGAACGGAGGACTGGCTTTTAGAAAGGCAATTTTGTCACAGGAAGTCCTGGAGGAAAATATATGGAAGGAGAGCTGCTAGAAACATGGCAGAGACGTTTTGTGTAGAAACCCTAAAATGTGGGTTTACATGCTGTCTGAAAGAGTTGTAACCCAACTTTTCTCCACTACAGATTTGAGCAGCTTTTAAATATCTAGGTATACAAAAGGATTAGAAAGGAAAATAGATCCAACTGAAAGGAATTTCGGATGGAACAATGAAATGATGCTGAAGTGAGCCAGCGCACTGAAAAGAGTTTCAGAAAGACCTGCAGTCTCTAAAGGCAGTGGGCAATGTATCCATCAGGTTTCAAGTAGAAAGGGAAATGGGAACAATTGTCTGTCATCTCATGTCCAGGAGATGACAAGCAACAGTCTCTCAGAGAAGAAAAAGATTTCTTTCCAACCGGTCGAACCAGCCACCTGGGCCAGGCCCCTTTCAAGTGGACGAGTTCCAGAGGAGAGAGCCCCGGGGCCTGCCGCCAAGTTTCCTGGGGCGTGTGCTGGGCCCCCTCAGAGGACCAGGCAGCCTGGCAGCCTGTGTGCCAGAGCTGAGATCTGGCGGCCTCCCACACCCGGTTCCCTGTCCTGCCCCGTCCTCCCGAGGGAGGCCGATGGTCCTGGCAGTGGCGAGTGGGGTGGGGCTGGCTGTGAAGCTTTCCTGGGATGCCCCGGGAGAGGGCGCCGGGGGATGGGCTGCCCCTGGCCAGGTCTGAGGCACTGACCCAGCTCAGGGCTGTCGGGGGCGGAGAGAGAAGCCCCTCCGCCTCTTCCCTGAAGCTTCTTATGGCTGGACAAATCCTTCACAAGACAGGTTCGCTGGAGAAAATAATACCCAGCTTCAGAACACGTGTACAGGGGAGAAACCCGCGAAACTGAGTCTCTCAACACAATGGCAGAGATTCTCCTCCTATCTCCAGCTGCAGACAAAGGAGGATGTTGGGGGTGCGGTTTGGGCATGTGAGACTGGAGAAGACAATTGTCATGGAGAGGGACATGTAGACGATTGGATTGTCTGAACCGGTTCCCCTGCAGTGGGGTCAGGCCCGGAAGGGACAGCACGGAGGTGACCATGAAGGGGCCTCTCCGTGGTGTGGCTGGCCCCGGGGGGCCGCGCCTGGGGATGGGGATGGAGGGGGGGAAGTGGGATGGCCTGTGAGTTGGCAGCAGTGGTGGATGCAGATACTCAGAGGTCAGGGATCTCTCACTCTTTCCCTGCCTGTCTGTCTGTCTGTCTCTCACTCTCTCTCTCTCTCTCTCTCTCTCTTTCTCTCTCGGGGACCTGAGGAGAAGAGGTGGGCGAGCCCTGCCCGCCTCGCCTACCTGCCTTCCTCTCCCCTGGCCCCTTCTTTCTCCGGCTGCTTTGAGTGCCCTGTGGGCTTGGGTTCAACCCCTGAGGCCAAGGGCGCATGCGCCACCCGCCACCGCCAGGGCCTAGGGCGGGCCTCGGGGGTCCTCAGTGAAGGCCCCGCCCGCCCGCCAGGCCAGGCCAGTCCCAGCTGAAGAAGGAACGCCAACGCCCTGCTGGACTTGGCTTCAGCTGTTGTCTCCCTCCCATCCCCCACTTGCAATCAGCTGGCCGGCCGCTTCCCTTCTTTGGAAGCGGTGGTCTGGACCTGGTGGCCAAAGGCCGACTGGGGTGCCAGGTCAAGGCTCTGCCTCGGCCAGCTGCTTTTGCCCGGGCCTCATTTCTTCCTGGAAAGGCAAAACCACGGCCTCACCCCACGCCCGCACTTGTCGACTCCAGCCAGGTGGAGGAAAGGCTCTGTGGAATCCGAAGGGCCGAGACAGGCTTATGGCCAAGCAGTGAGTGAGGCCCCAGCAGGCCGCCGGCTTGGGGAGCCGCTGCCACACGGGCAGGCCCTTCCGGCGACGGGTCCCAGCATCATCTCTGGAGTCGGGAGGGCCTGGCCTTCCTAGTGCCCAGGCCACGGCTCTGAGGAGAAATCCGCGTTGGAGGGCACGCGTGAGGCCCTCGGCCTGAGGGCGCTGGTGCCACGCCGGGGGCGACTGGAAGGCTGGCTGGGCTCGCCTGCTTTGTCCAAAGGAGGCTGGCCAACCAGCCCAACCGGCCACCTGGGCCAGGCCCCTTTCAAGTGGACAAGATCCGGGGGAAAGGGCCCTGGGGCCTGCCGCCAAGTCCCCTGGGGCGTGTGCTGGGCCCCCTCAGAGGAGGGAGCCACCTGGCAACCTGTGTGCCAGACCTTAGATCTGGCGGCCTGCCACACCCGGCTCCCTGCCCTGCCCACGCCTGCCTCCATCCACTCCACGGAGGACGATGGTGTTGGCAGTGCGAGCGGAGATAGTCGTTAGAGACTTCACTTGGAGTTGTAGTCCAAGAGCATCACAGAGGAGCACTGAGCTTGGGCTCGGCCATTTATCCGCTTTGTAACCTGGCTGAGTTTTCTAGCCACTGTACCCAGTCTCTTCATCTAGCAAATGGTGCAAAGAACAACATTGACTACGTCGGGATGCTTTCAGGGTCATGTGAGTTAAGATATGTTCCAGCACAGAGTTTACATTCAGGGTGCAGTCCTTGGCTCAGTAGAAGTGTTCGCTGCTGTTCTTATGATTTTCATTATTTCACGTCCTTATCTTCCTCGTGAGTTCCCTGTCAAACCAACCACGATCCACGGTGTCAGCAGTTTGATTCCAGGTCCCTGCTTCAAGGCCTGCAGAGGGAACCTCGTGCTCATAACCTCCTGTTTTTCTCCCAGTCTCTGGAGGGATGCATTGACCTCTAGCTTGTCTGCACTGAGGCACGGAATGGGGTCCCACACCCAACCCCGCGTCTCCTCCTTTTCATATCTGATGCTTTGGGAAGACTGCTTACTGTTCACTCGGTGGACTATACTCCCTGACATGAGCAACGCACGGGAGAGAGGCGGTAGGAAACACTGATCCATGTAGGGCTCTGAGTTGACCATAACACAGAGTACAGTTGATCAAGGGCCGAGGTAGGGTTCCTTAAGGCAAAGATCTGCCGAGATGAGGGTGTTCTGATGTGACGCCGCCTGAAAATAAAGCAAACACATAAAAGCATATGTAGTGGTCAAAGGGAAAGCACGCCACTAAAAGAATTGATCCCATGAAATACACTATTCTATTTGTTTATGTATCAAATGACTGATAGGAAAGAGCCAGGCGTAGAGATAGTAGACTTGATCAATGTCATAGAGAATTCTTTTAACAGTTGTTCATGCCTTGTGTTTTACATCATTGATTAGGGGAGTATTTTCGTCTTTTCCTTTCCTAGTGTCTCCATCTTTCTCAACTTTTCCAGGAGACATATTTACATTATCCTCTAAAATGTTAGGGAAATTTTAAAAAAGTTATGACACATTGGAAGTTGTTGATTTTGTATATGGGAGGAGCACTAGATTGCAAGTGAATTAGTGATCATTAGAGTTTTAGTTTGGTAAAAGACGGTAGTTGGAGTTGATACCAGGATGTTTGTAACCCAGTTTTTACTTCATTATTTGGTGTAGTTTTCCAAATGCCAGAGCCGGTCATTTTTAATGTAATAACTTGTCTCATTTTAGAATATGTGTTCTTGGAGAGGGTGATGCAGGTAAGTAGAAAATAATTTAATGTAGTGACTTGTTTTTCTCCAATGGATCTCTTATAAACCCAACAGCCATATAGCATTCTTTTGTCCAAATGACCTGATGGCACTTTCTTAACTTTTCTTGCTGTGACTCTAGCAATCTAGGGTCACACCACCTTCTCTCTCCTAGTCATGCTTTCAGTTGTAAGAGTGATATTGTCAATAGTACAGTGAGCAATTGGCACACACTCTACTCTTTTCTTACATGTATATATATGTATATGTGTGTGTGTCTATATTTCTCAACTGCGAACTTTGGTAACATAATTGTTAAGGTGTGAACTATTTGCAGTGCACTTAACAACTGATGGCTACACATGATTGTGTAGTGACATCACGGTTAAAACCCTTCTTTGCAACATGTGGCCCCTTTCAGTTTTATTTTCAAGGAAAGGGTTCAATGACTTTTTTCTTTTGGAAGAAGAAAGACTTGCATTTCCATCTTAGAAAATCGAGAACTGGTTTCTTGCCTTTTTTCTTTTTTTGTCTTCAGCTCCTCGTCCTACTGGTTACTAATTCACATGCCCAGTCACTTCAGATTCATGGTGCTAACCCTTTGCCTTGTTCAAGGCTCTGACTTTAATTATTCCATAATCCCTTCTGTGAAGGAGGTTTCTCTCCACGCTCATCTAGCGAGGAAGGAACCGACCCTCCTTTATGTGAACTTGGAGACAGAGGCCAAGGTGAAGCCTCGGTGCCCCTCCACACCAGTGAGCTGCAGAAGGGCTGCAGAGTCCTGTGAATCTTTGGCTCCCCTCCTGGCTCCCTCCGGAGTTGGCATTGCCTGCACGGAGGAGCCCAGCTCCTTACAATCGAATTGGTGAAGTCTCCTGAAGCCGGCTGAAGGATAAGACTGGCCGGAAAGGACATCAGCAAGCAGTGTGCTCCAAAAGTGGGTGGCAGAAACACTCAGAAGAAGAAAACCTTTCCGTTTCTCTTGTTTTCTCTTTATCTTCTCTCCCTTCCTTTTCCTTTCCTTAGATGGTACAGAGCCTGTCCACCCCCCATGGTGGCTGTTTTTCTCCTCAGAGCCCCAGGACAGAGCTGTATCTCTTAGTTGTAGGTCAACCCATGGGGGTTCTTTGCCTGGAGTCCCACGGCAGTTTATTCACATCTCTTTCATTCAAATGATTTCAGTAGTGTAATTTATCTGTTTAGGCATATCTGTCTTCCTTGCAGACCCCCAACATTTCAAGACCTTTGGGCACATAGTAGATGCTTAAGTGCTTGAGTGAATCCGTGAAGATCTTTTGTTGAATACGATCTAAATAAATACAATACCTACTCAGCACACGAATGCAGGCACTTGAGAGAGAGTTTGGTGTCTGCTGAAGCAGGCTGTGGACCAGCTTAGGGGCTCAGTGCCAAAGTGACCCAATAGATTTAGACAAAATGAACGAGATAATTAACTTCAATTTTGCAATTCATGGAGAACAGGAGCAGGATATCTAGGTGTGAATCGGGACTTGATCATTCTTGTTGCATCTTTGGAAAATCCAGTCCTTTTTCTTTCTATGGAAACGTGACTGGCCAAGAGAGTGAACGGAGGACTGGCTTTTAGAAAGGCAATTTTGTCACAGGAAGTCCTGGAGGAAAATATATGGAAGGAGAGCTGCTAGAAACATGGCAGAGACGTTTTGTGTAGAAACCCTAAAATGTGGGTTTACATGCTGTCTGAAAGAGTTGTAACCCAACTTTTCTCCACTACAGATTTGAGCAGCTTTTAAATATCTAGGTATACAAAAGGATTAGAAAGGAAAATAGATCCAACTGAAAGGAATTTCGGATGGAACAATGAAATGATGCTGAAGTGAGCCAGCGCACTGAAAAGAGTTTCAGAAAGACCTGCAGTCTCTAAAGGCAGTGGGCAATGTATCCATCAGGTTTCAAGTAGAAAGGGAAATGGGAACAATTGTCTGTCATCTCATGTCCAGGAGATGACAAGCAACAGTCTCTCAGAGAAGAAAAAGATTTCTTTCCAACCGGTCGAACCAGCCACCTGGGCCAGGCCCCTTTCAAGTGGACGAGTTCCAGAGGAGAGAGCCCCGGGGCCTGCCGCCAAGTTTCCTGGGGCGTGTGCTGGGCCCCCTCAGAGGACCAGGCAGCCTGGCAGCCTGTGTGCCAGAGCTGAGATCTGGCGGCCTCCCACACCCGGTTCCCTGTCCTGCCCCGTCCTCCCGAGGGAGGCCGATGGTCCTGGCAGTGGCGAGTGGGGTGGGGCTGGCTGTGAAGCTTTCCTGGGATGCCCCGGGAGAGGGCGCCGGGGGATGGGCTGCCCCTGGCCAGGTCTGAGGCACTGACCCAGCTCAGGGCTGTCGGGGGCGGAGAGAGAAGCCCCTCCGCCTCTTCCCTGAAGCTTCTTATGGCTGGACAAATCCTTCACAAGACAGGTTCGCTGGAGAAAATAATACCCAGCTTCAGAACACGTGTACAGGGGAGAAACCCACGAAACTGAGTCTCTCAACACAATGGCAGAGATTCTCCTCCTATCTCCAGCTGCAGACAAAGGAGGATGTTGGGGGTGCGGTTTGGGCATGTGAGACTGGAGAAGACAATTGTCATGGAGAGGGACATGTAGACGATTGGATTGTCTGAACCGGTTCCCCTGCAGTGGGGTCAGGCCCGGAAGGGACAGCACGGAGGTGACCATGAAGGGGCCTCTCCGTGGTGTGGCTGGCCCCGGGGGGCCGCGCCTGGGGATGGGGATGGAGGGGGGGAAGTGGGATGGCCTGTGAGTTGGCAGCAGTGGTGGATGCAGATACTCAGAGGTCAGGGATCTCTCACTCTTTCCCTGCCTGTCTGTCTGTCTGTCTCTCACTCTCTCTCTCTCTCTCTCTCTCTCTTTCTCTCTCGGGGACCTGAGGAGAAGAGGTGGGCGAGCCCTGCCCGCCTCGCCTACCTGCCTTCCTCTCCCCTGGCCCCTTCTTTCTCCGGCTGCTTTGAGTGCCCTGTGGGCTTGGGTTCAACCCCTGAGGCCAAGGGCGCATGCGCCACCCGCCACCGCCAGGGCCTAGGGCGGGCCTCGGGGGTCCTCAGTGAAGGCCCCGCCCGCCCGCCAGGCCAGGCCAGTCCCAGCTGAAGAAGGAACGCCAACGCCCTGCTGGACTTGGCTTCAGCTGTTGTCTCCCTCCCATCCCCCACTTGCAATCAGCTGGCCGGCCGCTTCCCTTCTTTGGAAGCGGTGGTCTGGACCTGGTGGCCAAAGGCCGACTGGGGTGCCAGGTCAAGGCTCTGCCTCGGCCAGCTGCTTTTGCCCGGGCCTCATTTCTTCCTGGAAAGGCAAAACCACGGCCTCACCCCACGCCCGCACTTGTCGACTCCAGCCAGGTGGAGGAAAGGCTCTGTGGAATCCGAAGGGCCGAGACAGGCTTATGGCCAAGCAGTGAGTGAGGCCCCAGCAGGCCGCCGGCTTGGGGAGCCGCTGCCACACGGGCAGGCCCTTCCGGCGACGGGTCCCAGCATCATCTCTGGAGTCGGGAGGGCCTGGCCTTCCTAGTGCCCAGGCCACGGCTCTGAGGAGAAATCCGCGTTGGAGGGCACGCGTGAGGCCCTCGGCCTGAGGGCGCTGGTGCCACGCCGGGGGCGACTGGAAGGCTGGCTGGGCTCGCCTGCTTTGTCCAAAGGAGGCTGGCCAACCAGCCCAACCGGCCACCTGGGCCAGGCCCCTTTCAAGTGGACAAGATCCGGGGGAAAGGGCCCTGGGGCCTGCCGCCAAGTCCCCTGGGGCGTGTGCTGGGCCCCCTCAGAGGAGGGAGCCACCTGGCAACCTGTGTGCCAGACCTTAGATCTGGCGGCCTGCCACACCCGGCTCCCTGCCCTGCCCACGCCTGCCTCCATCCACTCCACGGAGGACGATGGTGTTGGCAGTGCGAGCGGAGATAGTCGTTAGAGACTTCACTTGGAGTTGTAGTCCAAGAGCATCACAGAGGAGCACTGAGCTTGGGCTCGGCCATTTATCCGCTTTGTAACCTGGCTGAGTTTTCTAGCCACTGTACCCAGTCTCTTCATCTAGCAAATGGTGCAAAGAACAACATTGACTACGTCGGGATGCTTTCAGGGTCATGTGAGTTAAGATATGTTCCAGCACAGAGTTTACATTCAGGGTGCAGTCCTTGGCTCAGTAGAAGTGTTCGCTGCTGTTCTTATGATTTTCATTATTTCACGTCCTTATCTTCCTCGTGAGTTCCCTGTCAAACCAACCACGATCCACGGTGTCAGCAGTTTGATTCCAGGTCCCTGCTTCAAGGCCTGCAGAGGGAACCTCGTGCTCATAACCTCCTGTTTTTCTCCCAGTCTCTGGAGGGATGCATTGACCTCTAGCTTGTCTGCACTGAGGCACGGAATGGGGTCCCACACCCAACCCCGCGTCTCCTCCTTTTCATATCTGATGCTTTGGGAAGACTGCTTACTGTTCACTCGGTGGACTATACTCCCTGACATGAGCAACGCACGGGAGAGAGGCGGTAGGAAACACTGATCCATGTAGGGCTCTGAGTTGACCATAACACAGAGTACAGTTGATCAAGGGCCGAGGTAGGGTTCCTTAAGGCAAAGATCTGCCGAGATGAGGGTGTTCTGATGTGACGCCGCCTGAAAATAAAGCAAACACATAAAAGCATATGTAGTGGTCAAAGGGAAAGCACGCCACTAAAAGAATTGATCCCATGAAATACACTATTCTATTTGTTTATGTATCAAATGACTGATAGGAAAGAGCCAGGCGTAGAGATAGTAGACTTGATCAATGTCATAGAGAATTCTTTTAACAGTTGTTCATGCCTTGTGTTTTACATCATTGATTAGGGGAGTATTTTCGTCTTTTCCTTTCCTAGTGTCTCCATCTTTCTCAACTTTTCCAGGAGACATATTTACATTATCCTCTAAAATGTTAGGGAAATTTTAAAAAAGTTATGACACATTGGAAGTTGTTGATTTTGTATATGGGAGGAGCACTAGATTGCAAGTGAATTAGTGATCATTAGAGTTTTAGTTTGGTAAAAGACGGTAGTTGGAGTTGATACCAGGATGTTTGTAACCCAGTTTTTACTTCATTATTTGGTGTAGTTTTCCAAATGCCAGAGCCGGTCATTTTTAATGTAATAACTTGTCTCATTTTAGAATATGTGTTCTTGGAGAGGGTGATGCAGGTAAGTAGAAAATAATTTAATGTAGTGACTTGTTTTTCTCCAATGGATCTCTTATAAACCCAACAGCCATATAGCATTCTTTTGTCCAAATGACCTGATGGCACTTTCTTAACTTTTCTTGCTGTGACTCTAGCAATCTAGGGTCACACCACCTTCTCTCTCCTAGTCATGCTTTCAGTTGTAAGAGTGATATTGTCAATAGTACAGTGAGCAATTGGCACACACTCTACTCTTTTCTTACATGTATATATATGTATATGTGTGTGTGTCTATATTTCTCAACTGCGAACTTTGGTAACATAATTGTTAAGGTGTGAACTATTTGCAGTGCACTTAACAACTGATGGCTACACATGATTGTGTAGTGACATCACGGTTAAAACCCTTCTTTGCAACATGTGGCCCCTTTCAGTTTTATTTTCAAGGAAAGGGTTCAATGACTTTTTTCTTTTGGAAGAAGAAAGACTTGCATTTCCATCTTAGAAAATCGAGAACTGGTTTCTTGCCTTTTTTCTTTTTTTGTCTTCAGCTCCTCGTCCTACTGGTTACTAATTCACATGTCCAGTCACTTCAGATTCATGGTGCTAACCCTTTGCCTTGTTCAAGGCTCTGACTTTAATTATTCCATAATCCCTTCTGTGAAGGAGGTTTCTCTCCACGCTCATCTAGCGAGGAAGGAACCGACCCTCCTTTATGTGAACTTGGAGACAGAGGCCAAGGTGAAGCCTCGGTGCCCCTCCACACCAGTGAGCTGCAGAAGGGCTGCAGAGTCCTGTGAATCTTTGGCTCCCCTCCTGGCTCCTTCCGGAGTTGGCATTGCCTGCACGGAGGAGCCCAGCTCCTTACAATCGAATTGGTGAAGTCTCCTGAAGCCGGCTGAAGGATAAGACTGGCCGGAAAGGACATCAGCAAGCAGTGTGCTCCAAAAGTGGGTGGCAGAAACACTCAGAAGAAGAAAACCTTTCCGTTTCTCTTGTTTTCTCTTTATCTTCTCTCCCTTCCTTTTCCTTTCCTTAGATGGTACAGAGCCTGTCCACCCCCCATGGTGGCTGTTTTTCTCCTCAGAGCCCCAGGACAGAGCTGTATCTCTTAGTTGTAGGTCAACCCATGGGGGTTCTTTGCCTGGAGTCCCACGGCAGTTTATTCACATCTCTTTCATTCAAATGATTTCAGTAGTGTAATTTATCTGTTTAGGCATATCTGTCTTCCTTGCAGACCCCCAACATTTCAAGACCTTTGGGCACATAGTAGATGCTTAAGTGCTTGAGTGAATCCGTGAAGATCTTTTGTTGAATACGATCTAAATAAATACAATACCTACTCAGCACACGAATGCAGGCACTTGAGAGAGAGTTTGGTGTCTGCTGAAGCAGGCTGTGGACCAGCTTAGGGGCTCAGTGCCAAAGTGACCCAATAGATTTAGACAAAATGAACGAGATAATTAACTTCAATTTTGCAATTCATGGAGAACAGGAGCAGGATATCTAGGTGTGAATCGGGACTTGATCATTCTTGTTGCATCTTTGGAAAATCCAGTCCTTTTTCTTTCTATGGAAACGTGACTGGCCAAGAGAGTGAACGGAGGACTGGCTTTTAGAAAGGCAATTTTGTCACAGGAAGTCCTGGAGGAAAATATATGGAAGGAGAGCTGCTAGAAACATGGCAGAGACGTTTTGTGTAGAAACCCTAAAATGTGGGTTTACATGCTGTCTGAAAGAGTTGTAACCCAACTTTTCTCCACTACAGATTTGAGCAGCTTTTAAATATCTAGGTATACAAAAGGATTAGAAAGGAAAATAGATCCAACTGAAAGGAATTTCGGATGGAACAATGAAATGATGCTGAAGTGAGCCAGCGCACTGAAAAGAGTTTCAGAAAGACCTGCAGTCTCTAAAGGCAGTGGGCAATGTATCCATCAGGTTTCAAGTAGAAAGGGAAATGGGAACAATTGTCTGTCATCTCATGTCCAGGAGATGACAAGCAACAGTCTCTCAGAGAAGAAAAAGATTTCTTTCCAACCGGTCGAACCAGCCACCTGGGCCAGGCCCCTTTCAAGTGGACGAGTTCCAGAGGAGAGAGCCCCGGGGCCTGCCGCCAAGTTTCCTGGGGCGTGTGCTGGGCCCCCTCAGAGGACCAGGCAGCCTGGCAGCCTGTGTGCCAGAGCTGAGATCTGGCGGCCTCCCACACCCGGTTCCCTGTCCTGCCCCGTCCTCCCGAGGGAGGCCGATGGTCCTGGCAGTGGCGAGTGGGGTGGGGCTGGCTGTGAAGCTTTCCTGGGATGCCCCGGGAGAGGGCGCCGGGGGATGGGCTGCCCCTGGCCAGGTCTGAGGCACTGACCCAGCTCAGGGCTGTCGGGGGCGGAGAGAGAAGCCCCTCCGCCTCTTCCCTGAAGCTTCTTATGGCTGGCCAAATCCTTCACAAGACAGGTTCGCTGGAGAAAATAATACCCAGCTTCAGAACACGTGTACAGGGGAGAAACCCGCGAAACTGAGTCTCTCAACACAATGGCAGAGATTCTCCTCCTATCTCCAGCTGCAGACAAAGGAGGATGTTGGGGGTGCGGTTTGGGCATGTGAGACTGGAGAAGACAATTGTCATGGAGAGGGACATGTAGACGATTGGATTGTCTGAACCGGTTCCCCTGCAGTGGGGTCAGGCCCGGAAGGGACAGCACGGAGGTGACCATGAAGGGGCCTCTCCGTGGTGTGGCTGGCCCCGGGGGGCCGCGCCTGGGGATGGGGATGGAGGGGGGGAAGTGGGATGGCCTGTGAGTTGGCAGCAGTGGTGGATGCAGATACTCAGAGGTCAGGGATCTCTCACTCTTTCCCTGCCTGTCTGTCTGTCTGTCTCTCACTCTCTCTCTCTCTCTCTCTCTCTCTCTTTCTCTCTCGGGGACCTGAGGAGAAGAGGTGGGCGAGCCCTGCCCGCCTCGCCTACCTGCCTTCCTCTCCCCTGGCCCCTTCTTTCTCCGGCTGCTTTGAGTGCCCTGTGGGCTTGGGTTCAACCCCTGAGGCCAAGGGCGCATGCGCCACCCGCCACCGCCGGGGCCTAGGGCGGGCCTCGGGGGTCCTCAGTGAAGGCCCCGCCCGCCCGCCAGGCCAGGCCAGTCCCAGCTGAAGAAGGAACGCCAACGCCCTGCTGGACTTGGCTTCAGCTGTTGTCTCCCTCCCATCCCCCACTTGCAATCAGCTGGCCGGCCGCTTCCCTTCTTTGGAAGCGGTGGTCTGGACCTGGTGGCCAAAGGCCGACTGGGGTGCCAGGTCAAGGCTCTGCCTCGGCCAGCTGCTTTTGCCCGGGCCTCATTTCTTCCTGGAAAGGCAAAACCACGGCCTCACCCCACGCCCGCACTTGTCGACTCCAGCCAGGTGGAGGAAAGGCTCTGTGGAATCCGAAGGGCCGAGACAGGCTTATGGCCAAGCAGTGAGTGAGGCCCCAGCAGGCCGCCGGCTTGGGGAGCCGCTGCCACACGGGCAGGACCTTCCGGCGACGGGTCCCAGCATCATCTCTGGATTCGGGAGGGCCTGGCCTTCCTAGTGCCCAGGCCACGGCTCTGAGGAGAAATCCGCGTTGGAGGGCACGCGTGAGGCCCTCGGCCTGAGGGCGCTGGTGCCACGCCGGGGGCGACTGGAAGGCTGGCTGGGCTCGCCTGCTTTGTCCAAAGGAGGCTGGCCAACCAGCCCAACCGGCCACCTGGGCCAGGCCCCTTTCAAGTGGACAAGATCCGGGGGAAAGGGCCCTGGGGCCTGCCGCCAAGTCCCCTGGGGCGTGTGCTGGGCCCCCTCAGAGGAGGGAGCCACCTGGCAACCTGTGTGCCAGACCTTAGATCTGGCGGCCTGCCACACCCGGCTCCCTGCCCTGCCCACGCCTGCCTCCATCCACTCCACGGAGGACGATGGTGTTGGCAGTGCGAGCGGAGATAGTCGTTAGAGACTTCACTTGGAGTTGTAGTCCAAGAGCATCACAGAGGAGCACTGAGCTTGGGCTCGGCCATTTATCCGCTTTGTAACCTGGCTGAGTTTTCTAGCCACTGTACCCAGTCTCTTCATCTAGCAAATGGTGCAAAGAACAACATTGACTACGTCGGGATGCTTTCAGGGTCATGTGAGTTAAGATATGTTCCAGCACAGAGTTTACATTCAGGGTGCAGTCCTTGGCTCAGTAGAAGTGTTCGCTGCTGTTCTTATGATTTTCATTATTTCACGTCCTTATCTTCCTCGTGAGTTCCCTGTCAAACCAACCACGATCCACGGTGTCAGCAGTTTGATTCCAGGTCCCTGCTTCAAGGCCTGCAGAGGGAACCTCGTGCTCATAACCTCCTGTTTTTCTCCCAGTCTCTGGAGGGATGCATTGACCTCTAGCTTGTCTGCACTGAGGCACGGAATGGGGTCCCACACCCAACCCCGCGTCTCCTCCTTTTCATATCTGATGCTTTGGGAAGACTGCTTACTGTTCACTCGGTGGACTATACTCCCTGACATGAGCAACGCACGGGAGAGAGGCGGTAGGAAACACTGATCCATGTAGGGCTCTGAGTTGACCATAACACAGAGTACAGTTGATCAAGGGCCGAGGTAGGGTTCCTTAAGGCAAAGATCTGCCGAGATGAGGGTGTTCTGATGTGACGCCGCCTGAAAATAAAGCAAACACATAAAAGCATATGTAGTGGTCAAAGGGAAAGCACGCCACTAAAAGAATTGATCCCATGAAATACACTATTCTATTTGTTTATGTATCAAATGACTGATAGGAAAGAGCCAGGCGTAGAGATAGTAGACTTGATCAATGTCATAGAGAATTCTTTTAACAGTTGTTCATGCCTTGTGTTTTACATCATTGATTAGGGGAGTATTTTTGTCTTTTCCTTTCCTAGTGTCTCCATCTTTCTCAACTTTTCCAGGAGACATATTTACATTATCCTCTAAAATGTTAGGGAAATTTTAAAAAAGTTATGACACATTGGAAGTTGTTGATTTTGTATATGGGAGGCGCACTAGATTGCAAGTGAATTAGTGATCATTAGAGTTTTAGTTTGGTAAAAGACGGTAGTTGGAGTTGATACCAGGATGTTTGTAACCCAGTTTTTACTTCATTATTTGGTGTAGTTTTCCAAATGCCAGAGCCGGTCATTTTTAATGTAATAACTTGTCTCATTTTAGAATATGTGTTCTTGGAGAGGGTGATGCAGGTAAGTAGAAAATAATTTAATGTAGTGACTTGTTTTTCTCCAATGGATCTCTTATAAACCCAACAGCCATATAGCATTCTTTTGTCCAAATGACCTGATGGCACTTTCTTAACTTTTCTTGCTGTGACTCTAGCAATCTAGGGTCACACCACCTTCTCTCTCCTAGTCATGCTTTCAGTTGTAAGAGTGATATTGTCAATAGTACAGTGAGCAATTGGCACACACTCTACTCTTTTCTTACATGTATATATATGTATATGTGTGTGTGTCTATATTTCTCAACTGCGAACTTTGGTAACATAATTGTTAAGGTGTGAACTATTTGCAGTGCACTTAACAACTGATGGCTACACATGATTGTGTAGTGACATCACGGTTAAAACCCTTCTTTGCAACATGTGGCCCCTTTCAGTTTTATTTTCAAGGAAAGGGTTCAATGACTTTTTTCTTTTGGAAGAAGAAAGACTTGCATTTCCATCTTAGAAAATCGAGAACTGGTTTCTTGCCTTTTTTCTTTTTTTGTCTTCAGCTCCTCGTCCTACTGGTTACTAATTCACATGTCCAGTCACTTCAGATTCATGGTGCTAACCCTTTGCCTTGTTCAAGGCTCTGACTTTAATTATTCCATAATCCCTTCTGTGAAGGAGGTTTCTCTCCACGCTCATCTAGCGAGGAAGGAACCGACCCTCCTTTATGTGAACTTGGAGACAGAGGCCAAGGTGAAGCCTCGGTGCCCCTCCACACCAGTGAGCTGCAGAAGGGCTGCAGAGTCCTGTGAATCTTTGGCTCCCCTCCTGGCTCCCTCCGGAGTTGGCATTGCCTGCACGGAGGGGCCCAGCTCCTTACAATCGAATTGGTGAAGTCTCCTGAAGCCGGCTGAAGGATAAGACTGGCCGGAAAGGACATCAGCAAGCAGTGTGCTCCAAAAGTGGGTGGCAGAAACACTCAGAAGAAGAAAACCTTTCCGTTTCTCTTGTTTTCTCTTTATCTTCTGTCCACCCCCCATGGTGGCTGTTTTTCTCCTCAGAGCCCCAGGACAGAGCTGTATCTCTTAGTTGTAGGTCAACCCATGGGGGTTCTTTGCCTGGAGTCCCACGGCAGTTTATTCACATCTCTTTCATTCAAATGATTTCAGTAGTGTAATTTATCTGTTTAGGCATATCTGTCTTCCTTGCAGACCCCCAACATTTCAAGACCTTTGGGCACATAGTAGATGCTTAAGTGCTTGAGTGAATCCGTGAAGATCTTTTGTTGAATACGATCTAAATAAATACAATACCTACTCAGCACACGAATGCAGGCACTTGAGAGAGAGTTTGGTGTCTGCTGAAGCAGGCTGTGGACCAGCTTAGGGGCTCAGTGCCAAAGTGACCCAATAGATTTAGACAAAATGAACGAGATAATTAACTTCAATTTTGCAACTCATGGAGAACAGGAGCAGGATATCTAGGTGTGAATCGGGACTTGATCATTCTTGTTGCATCTTTGGAAAATCCAGTCCTTTTTCTTTCTATGGAAACGTGACTGGCCAAGAGAGTGAACGGAAGACTGGCTTTTAGAAAGGCAATTTTGTCACAGGAAGTCCTGGAGGAAAATATATGGAAGGAGAGCTGCTAGAAACATGGCAGAGACGTTTTGTGTAGAAACCCTAAAATGTGGGTTTACATGCTGTCTGAAAGAGTTGTAACCCAACTTTTCTCCACTACAGATTTGAGCAGCTTTTAAATATCTAGGTATACAAAAGGATTAGAAAGGAAAATAGATCCAACTGAAAGGAATTTCGGATGGAACAATGAAATGATGCTGAAGTGAGCCAGCGCACTGAAAAGAGTTTCAGAAAGACCTGCAGTCTCTAAAGGCAGTGGGCAATGTATCCATCAGGTTTCAAGTAGAAAGGGAAATGGGAACAATTGTCTGTCATCTCATGTCCAGGAGATGACAAGCAACAGTCTCTCAGAGAAGAAAAAGATTTCTTTCCAACCGGTCGAACCAGCCACCTGGGCCAGGCCCCTTTCAAGTGGACGAGTTCCAGAGGAGAGAGCCCCGGGGCCTGCCGCCAAGTTTCCTGGGGCGTGTGCTGGGCCCCCTCAGAGGACCAGGCAGCCTGGCAGCCTGTGTGCCAGAGCTGAGATCTGGCGGCCTCCCACACCCGGTTCCCTGTCCTGCCCCGTCCTCCCGAGGGAGGCCGATGGTCCTGGCAGTGGCGAGTGGGGTGGGGCTGGCTGTGAAGCTTTCCTGGGATGCCCCGGGAGAGGGCGCCGGGGGATGGGCTGCCCCTGGCCAGGTCTGAGGCACTGACCCAGCTCAGGGCTGTCGGGGGCGGAGAGAGAAGCCCCTCCGCCTCTTCCCTGAAGCTTCTTATGGCTGGCCAAATCCTTCACAAGACAGGTTCGCTGGAGAAAATAATACCCAGCTTGAGAACACGTGTACAGGGGAGAAACCCGCGAAACTGAGTCTCTCAACACAATGGCAGAGATTCTCCTCCTATCTCCAGCTGCAGACAAAGGAGGATGTTGGGGGTGCGGTTTGGGCATGTGAGACTGGAGAAGACAATTGTCATGGAGAGGGACATGTAGACGATTGGATTGTCTGAACCGGTTCCCCTGCAGTGGGGTCAGGCCCGGAAGGGACAGCACGGAGGTGACCATGAAGGGGCCTCTCCGTGGTGTGGCTGGCCCCGGGGGGCCGCGCCTGGGGATGGGGATGGAGGGGGGGAAGTGGGATGGCCTGTGAGTTGGCAGCAGTGGTGGATGCAGATACTCAGAGGTCAGGGATCTCTCACTCTTTCCCTGCCTGTCTGTCTGTCTGTCTCTCACTCTCTCTCTCTCTCTCTCTCTCTCTCTTTCTCTCTCGGGGACCTGAGGAGAAGAGGTGGGCGAGCCCTGCCCGCCTCGCCTACCTGCCTTCCTCTCCCCTGGCCCCTTCTTTCTCCGGCTGCTTTGAGTGCCCTGTGGGCTTGGGTTCAACCCCTGAGGCCAAGGGCGCATGCGCCACCCGCCACCGCCGGGGCCTAGGGCGGGCCTCGGGGGTCCTCAGTGAAGGCCCCGCCCGCCCGCCAGGCCAGGCCAGTCCCAGCTGAAGAAGGAACGCCAACGCCCTGCTGGACTTGGCTTCAGCTGTTGTCTCCCTCCCATCCCCCACTTGCAATCAGCTGGCCGGCCGCTTCCCTTCTTTGGAAGCGGTGGTCTGGACCTGGTGGCCAAAGGCCGACTGGGGTGCCAGGTCAAGGCTCTGCCTCGGCCAGCTGCTTTTGCCCGGGCCTCATTTCTTCCTGGAAAGGCAAAACCACGGCCTCACCCCACGCCCGCACTTGTCGACTCCAGCCAGGTGGAGGAAAGGCTCTGTGGAATCCGAAGGGCCGAGACAGGCTTATGGCCAAGCAGTGAGTGAGGCCCCAGCAGGCCGCCGGCTTGGGGAGCCGCTGCCACACGGGCAGGACCTTCCGGCGACGGGTCCCAGCATCATCTCTGGATTCGGGAGGGCCTGGCCTTCCTAGTGCCCAGGCCACGGCTCTGAGGAGAAATCCGCGTTGGAGGGCACGCGTGAGGCCCTCGGCCTGAGGGCGCTGGTGCCACGCCGGGGGCGACTGGAAGGCTGGCTGGGCTCGCCTGCTTTGTCCAAAGGAGGCTGGCCAACCAGCCCAACCGGCCACCTGGGCCAGGCCCCTTTCAAGTGGACAAGATCCGGGGGAAAGGGCCCTGGGGCCTGCCGCCAAGTCCCCTGGGGCGTGTGCTGGGCCCCCTCAGAGGAGGGAGCCACCTGGCAACCTGTGTGCCAGACCTTAGATCTGGCGGCCTGCCACACCCGGCTCCCTGCCCTGCCCACGCCTGCCTCCATCCACTCCACGGAGGACGATGGTGTTGGCAGTGCGAGCGGAGATAGTCGTTAGAGACTTCACTTGGAGTTGTAGTCCAAGAGCATCACAGAGGAGCACTGAGCTTGGGCTCGGCCATTTATCCGCTTTGTAACCTGGCTGAGTTTTCTAGCCACTGTACCCAGTCTCTTCATCTAGCAAATGGTGCAAAGAACAACATTGACTACGTCGGGATGCTTTCAGGGTCATGTGAGTTAAGATATGTTCCAGCACAGAGTTTACATTCAGGGTGCAGTCCTTGGCTCAGTAGAAGTGTTCGCTGCTGTTCTTATGATTTTCATTATTTCACGTCCTTATCTTCCTCGTGAGTTCCCTGTCAAACCAACCACGATCCACGGTGTCAGCAGTTTGATTCCAGGTCCCTGCTTCAAGGCCTGCAGAGGGAACCTCGTGCTCATAACCTCCTGTTTTTCTCCCAGTCTCTGGAGGGATGCATTGACCTCTAGCTTGTCTGCACTGAGGCACGGAATGGGGTCCCACACCCAACCCCGCGTCTCCTCCTTTTCATATCTGATGCTTTGGGAAGACTGCTTACTGTTCACTCGGTGGACTATACTCCCTGACATGAGCAACGCACGGGAGAGAGGCGGTAGGAAACACTGATCCATGTAGGGCTCTGAGTTGACCATAACACAGAGTACAGTTGATCAAGGGCCGAGGTAGGGTTCCTTAAGGCAAAGATCTGCCGAGATGAGGGTGTTCTGATGTGACGCCGCCTGAAAATAAAGCAAACACATAAAAGCATATGTAGTGGTCAAAGGGAAAGCACGCCACTAAAAGAATTGATCCCATGAAATACACTATTCTATTTGTTTATGTATCAAATGACTGATAGGAAAGAGCCAGGCGTAGAGATAGTAGACTTGATCAATGTCATAGAGAATTCTTTTAACAGTTGTTCATGCCTTGTGTTTTACATCATTGATTAGGGGAGTATTTTCGTCTTTTCCTTTCCTAGTGTCTCCATCTTTCTCAACTTTTCCAGGAGACATATTTACATTATCCTCTAAAATGTTAGGGAAATTTTAAAAAAGTTATGACACATTGGAAGTTGTTGATTTTGTATATGGGAGGAGCACTAGATTGCAAGTGAATTAGTGATCATTAGAGTTTTAGTTTGGTAAAAGACGGTAGTTGGAGTTGATACCAGGATGTTTGTAACCCAGTTTTTACTTCATTATTTGGTGTAGTTTTCCAAATGCCAGAGCCGGTCATTTTTAATGTAATAACTTGTCTCATTTTAGAATATGTGTTCTTGGAGAGGGTGATGCAGGTAAGTAGAAAATAATTTAATGTAGTGACTTGTTTTTCTCCAATGGATCTCTTATAAACCCAACAGCCATATAGCATTCTTTTGTCCAAATGACCTGATGGCACTTTCTTAACTTTTCTTGCTGTGACTCTAGCAATCTAGGGTCACACCACCTTCTCTCTCCTAGTCATGCTTTCAGTTGTAAGAGTGATATTGTCAATAGTACAGTGAGCAATTGGCACACACTCTACTCTTTTCTTACATGTATATATATGTATATGTGTGTGTGTCTATATTTCTCAACTGCGAACTTTGGTAACATAATTGTTAAGGTGTGAACTATTTGCAGTGCACTTAACAACTGATGGCTACACATGATTGTGTAGTGACATCACGGTTAAAACCCTTCTTTGCAACATGTGGCCCCTTTCAGTTTTATTTTCAAGGAAAGGGTTCAATGACTTTTTTCTTTTGGAAGAAGAAAGACTTGCATTTCCATCTTAGAAAATCGAGAACTGGTTTCTTGCCTTTTTTCTTTTTTTGTCTTCAGCTCCTCGTCCTACTGGTTACTAATTCACATGTCCAGTCACTTCAGATTCATGGTGCTAACCCTTTGCCTTGTTCAAGGCTCTGACTTTAATTATTCCATAATCCCTTCTGTGAAGGAGGTTTCTCTCCACGCTCATCTAGCGAGGAAGGAACCGACCCTCCTTTATGTGAACTTGGAGACAGAGGCCAAGGTGAAGCCTCGGTGCCCCTCCACACCAGTGAGCTGCAGAAGGGCTGCAGAGTCCTGTGAATCTTTGGCTCCCCTCCTGGCTCCCTCCGGAGTTGGCATTGCCTGCACGGAGGAGCCCAGCTCCTTACAATCGAATTGGTGAAGTCTCCTGAAGCCGGCTGAAGGATAAGACTGGCCGGAAAGGACATCAGCAAGCAGTGTGCTCCAAAAGTGGGTGGCAGAAACACTCAGAAGAAGAAAACCTTTCCGTTTCTCTTGTTTTCTCTTTATCTTCTCTCCCTTCCTTTTCCTTTCCTTAGATGGTACAGAGCCTGTCCACCCCCCATGGTGGCTGTTTTTCTCCTCAGAGCCCCAGGACAGAGCTGTATCTCTTAGTTGTAGGTCAACCCATGGGGGTTCTTTGCCTGGAGTCCCACGGCAGTTTATTCACATCTCTTTCATTCAAATGATTTCAGTAGTGTAATTTATCTGTTTAGGCATATCTGTCTTCCTTGCAGACCCCCAACATTTCAAGACCTTTGGGCACATAGTAGATGCTTAAGTACTTGAGTGAATCCGTGAAGATCTTTTGTTGAATACGATCTAAATAAATACAATACCTACTCAGCACACGAATGCAGGCACTTGAGAGAGAGTTTGGTGTCTGCTGAAGCAGGCTGTGGACCAGCTTAGGGGCTCAGTGCCAAAGTGACCCAATAGATTTAGACAAAATGAACGAGATAATTAACTTCAATTTTGCAATTCATGGAGAACAGGAGCAGGATATCTAGGTGTGAATCGGGACTTGATCATTCTTGTTGCATCTTTGGAAAATCCAGTCCTTTTTCTTTCTATGGAAACGTGACTGGCCAAGAGAGTGAACGGAGGACTGGCTTTTAGAAAGGCAATTTTGTCACAGGAAGTCCTGGAGGAAAATATATGGAAGGAGAGCTGCTAGAAACATGGCAGAGACGTTTTGTGTAGAAACCCTAAAATGTGGGTTTACATGCTGTCTGAAAGAGTTGTAACCCAACTTTTCTCCACTACAGATTTGAGCAGCTTTTAAATATCTAGGTATACAAAAGGATTAGAAAGGAAAATAGATCCAACTGAAAGGAATTTCGGATGGAACAATGAAATGATGCTGAAGTGAGCCAGCGCACTGAAAAGAGTTTCAGAAAGACCTGCAGTCTCTAAAGGCAGTGGGCAATGTATCCATCAGGTTTCAAGTAGAAAGGGAAATGGGAACAAATGTCTGTCATCTCATGTCCAGGAGATGACAAGCAACAGTCTCTCAGAGAAGAAAAAGATTTCTTTCCAACCGGTCGAACCAGCCACCTGGGCCAGGCCCCTTTCAAGTGGACGAGTTCCAGAGGAGAGAGCCCCGGGGCCTGCCGCCAAGTTTCCTGGGGCGTGTGCTGGGCCCCCTCAGAGGACCAGGCAGCCTGGCAGCCTGTGTGCCAGAGCTGAGATCTGGCGGCCTCCCACACCCGGTTCCCTGTCCTGCCCCGTCCTCCCGAGGGAGGCCGATGGTCCTGGCAGTGGCGAGTGGGGTGGGGCTGGCTGTGAAGCTTTCCTGGGATGCCCCGGGAGAGGGCGCCGGGGGATGGGCTGCCCCTGGCCAGGTCTGAGGCACTGACCCAGCTCAGGGCTGTCGGGGGCGGAGAGAGAAGCCCCTCCGCCTCTTCCCTGAAGCTTCTTATGGCTGGACAAATCCTTCACAAGACAGGTTCGCTGGAGAAAATAATACCCAGCTTCAGAACACGTGTACAGGGGAGAAACCCGCGAAACTGAGTCTCTCAACACAATGGCAGAGATTCTCCTCCTATCTCCAGCTGCAGACAAAGGAGGATGTTGGGGGTGCGGTTTGGGCATGTGAGACTGGAGAAGACAATTGTCATGGAGAGGGACATGTAGACGATTGGATTGTCTGAACCGGTTCCCCTGCAGTGGGGTCAGGCCCGGAAGGGACAGCACGGAGGTGACCATGAAGGGGCCTCTCCGTGGTGTGGCTGGCCCCGGGGGGCCGCGCCTGGGGATGGGGATGGAGGGGGGGAAGTGGGATGGCCTGTGAGTTGGCAGCAGTGGTGGATGCAGATACTCAGAGGTCAGGGATCTCTCACTCTTTCCCTGCCTGTCTGTCTGTCTGTCTCTCACTCTCTCTCTCTCTCTCTCTCTCTCTTTCTCTCTCGGGGACCTGAGGAGAAGAGGTGGGCGAGCCCTGCCCGCCTCGCCTACCTGCCTTCCTCTCCCCTGGCCCCTTCTTTCTCCGGCTGCTTTGAGTGCCCTGTGGGCTTGGGTTCAACCCCTGAGGCCAAGGGCGCATGCGCCACCCGCCACCTCCGGGGCCTAGGGCGGGCCTCGGGGGTCCTCAGTGAAGGCCCCGCCCGCCCGCCAGGCCAGGCCAGTCCCAGCTGAAGAAGGAACGCCAACGCCCTGCTGGACTTGGCTTCAGCTGTTGTCTCCCTCCCATCCCCCACTTGCAATCAGCTGGCCGGCCGCTTCCCTTCTTTGGAAGCGGTGGTCTGGACCTGGTGGCCAAAGGCCGACTGGGGTGCCAGGTCAAGGCTCTGCCTCGGCCAGCTGCTTTTGCCCGGGCCTCATTTCTTCCTGGAAAGGCAAAACCACGGCCTCACCCCACGCCCGCACTTGTCGACTCCAGCCAGGTGGAGGAAAGGCTCTGTGGAATCCGAAGGGCCGAGACAGGCTTATGGCCAAGCAGTGAGTGAGGCCCCAGCAGGCCGCCGGCTTGGGGAGCCGCTGCCACACGGGCAGGCCCTTCCGGCGACGGGTCCCAGCATCATCTCTGGATTCGGGAGGGCCTGGCCTTCCTAGTGCCCAGGCCACGGCTCTGAGGAGAAATCCGCGTTGGAGGGCACGCGTGAGGCCCTCGGCCTGAGGGCGCTGGTGCCACGCCGGGGGCGACTGGAAGGCTGGCTGGGCTCGCCTGCTTTGTCCAAAGGAGGCTGGCCAACCAGCCCAACCGGCCACCTGGGCCAGGCCCCTTTCAAGTGGACAAGATCCGGGGGAAAGGGCCCTGGGGCCTGCCGCCAAGTCCCCTGGGGCGTGTGCTGGGCCCCCTCAGAGGAGGGAGCCACCTGGCAACCTGTGTGCCAGACCTTAGATCTGGCGGCCTGCCACACCCGGCTCCCTGCCCTGCCCACGCCTGCCTCCATCCACTCCACGGAGGACGATGGTGTTGGCAGTGCGAGCGGAGATAGTCGTTAGAGACTTCACTTGGAGTTGTAGTCCAAGAGCATCACAGAAGAGCACTGAGCTTGGGCTCGGCCATTTATCCGCTTTGTAACCTGGCTGAGTTTTCTAGCCACTGTACCCAGTCTCTTCATCTAGCAAATGGTGCAAAGAACAACATTGACTACGTCGGGATGCTTTCAGGGTCATGTGAGTTAAGATATGTTCCAGCACAGAGTTTACATTCAGGGTGCAGTCCTTGGCTCAGTAGAAGTGTTCGCTGCTGTTCTTATGATTTTCATTATTTCACGTCCTTATCTTCCTCGTGAGTTCCCTGTCAAACCAACCACGATCCACGGTGTCAGCAGTTTGATTCCAGGTCCCTGCTTCAAGGCCTGCAGAGGGAACCTCGTGCTCATAACCTCCTGTTTTTCTCCCAGTCTCTGGAGGGATGCATTGACCTCTAGCTTGTCTGCACTGAGGCACGGAATGGGGTCCCACACCCAACCCCGCGTCTCCTCCTTTTCATATCTGATGCTTTGGGAAGACTGCTTACTGTTCACTCGGTGGACTATACTCCCTGACATGAGCAACGCACGGGAGAGAGGCGGTAGGAAACACTGATCCATGTAGGGCTCTGAGTTGACCATAACACAGAGTACAGTTGATCAAGGGCCGAGGTAGGGTTCCTTAAGGCAAAGATCTGCCGAGATGAGGGTGTTCTGATGTGACGCCGCCTGAAAATAAAGCAAACACATAAAAGCATATGTAGTGGTCAAAGGGAAAGCACGCCACTAAAAGAATTGATCCCATGAAATACACTATTCTATTTGTTTATGTATCAAATGACTGATAGGAAAGAGCCAGGCGTAGAGATAGTAGACTTGATCAATGTCATAGAGAATTCTTTTAACAGTTGTTCATGCCTTGTGTTTTACATCATTGATTAGGGGAGTATTTTCGTCTTTTCCTTTCCTAGTGTCTCCATCTTTCTCAACTTTTCCAGGAGACATATTTACATTATCCTCTAAAATGTTAGGGAAATTTTAAAAAAGTTATGACACATTGGAAGTTGTTGATTTTGTATATGGGAGGAGCACTAGATTGCAAGTGAATTAGTGATCATTAGAGTTTTAGTTTGGTAAAAGACGGTAGTTGGAGTTGATACCAGGATGTTTGTAACCCAGTTTTTACTTCATTATTTGGTGTAGTTTTCCAAATGCCAGAGCCGGTCATTTTTAATGTAATAACTTGTCTCATTTTAGAATATGTGTTCTTGGAGAGGGTGATGCAGGTAAGTAGAAAATAATTTAATGTAGTGACTTGTTTTTCTCCAATGGATCTCTTATAAACCCAACAGCCATATAGCATTCTTTTGTCCAAATGACCTGATGGCACTTTCTTAACTTTTCTTGCTGTGACTCTAGCAATCTAGGGTCACACCACCTTCTCTCTCCTAGTCATGCTTTCAGTTGTAAGAGTGATATTGTCAATAGTACAGTGAGCAATTGGCACACACTCTACTCTTTTCTTACATGTATATATATGTATATGTGTGTGTGTCTATATTTCTCAACTGCGAACTTTGGTAACATAATTGTTAAGGTGTGAACTATTTGCAGTGCACTTAACAACTGATGGCTACACATGATTGTGTAGTGACATCACGGTTAAAACCCTTCTTTGCAACATGTGGCCCCTTTCAGTTTTATTTTCAAGGAAAGGGTTCAATGACTTTTTTCTTTTGGAAGAAGAAAGACTTGCATTTCCATCTTAGAAAATCGAGAACTGGTTTCTTGCCTTTTTTCTTTTTTTGTCTTCAGCTCCTCGTCCTACTGGTTACTAATTCACATGTCCAGTCACTTCAGATTCATGGTGCTAACCCTTTGCCTTGTTCAAGGCTCTGACTTTAATTATTCCATAATCCCTTCTGTGAAGGAGGTTTCTCTCCACGCTCATCTAGCGAGGAAGGAACCGACCCTCCTTTATGTGAACTTGGAGACAGAGGCCAAGGTGAAGCCTCGGTGCCCCTCCACACCAGTGAGCTGCAGAAGGGCTGCAGAGTCCTGTGAATCTTTGGCTCCCCTCCTGGCTCCCTCCGGAGTTGGCATTGCCTGCACGGAGGAGCCCAGCTCCTTACAATCGAATTGGTGAAGTCTCCTGAAGCCGGCTGAAGGATAAGACTGGCCGGAAAGGACATCAGCAAGCAGTGTGCTCCAAAAGTGGGTGGCAGAAACACTCAGAAGAAGAAAACCTTTCCGTTTCTCTTGTTTTCTCTTTATCTTCTCTCCCTTCCTTTTCCTTTCCTTAGATGGTACAGAGCCTGTCCACCCCCCATGGTGGCTGTTTTTCTCCTCAGAGCCCCAGGACAGAGCTGTATCTCTTAGTTGTAGGTCAACCCATGGGGGTTCTTTGCCTGGAGTCCCACGGCAGTTTATTCACATCTCTTTCATTCAAATGATTTCAGTAGTGTAATTTATCTGTTTAGGCATATCTGTCTTCCTTGCAGACCCCCAACATTTCAAGACCTTTGGGCACATAGTAGATGCTTAAGTGCTTGAGTGAATCCGTGAAGATCTTTTGTTGAATACGATCTAAATAAATACAATACCTACTCAGCACACGAATGCAGGCACTTGAGAGAGAGTTTGGTGTCTGCTGAAGCAGGCTGTGGACCAGCTTAGGGGCTCAGTGCCAAAGTGACCCAATAGATTTAGACAAAATGAACGAGATAATTAACTTCAATTTTGCAACTCATGGAGAACAGGAGCAGGATATCTAGGTGTGAATCGGGACTTGATCATTCTTGTTGCATCTTTGGAAAATCCAGTCCTTTTTCTTTCTATGGAAACGTGACTGGCCAAGAGAGTGAACGGAGGACTGGCTTTTAGAAAGGCAATTTTGTCACAGGAAGTCCTGGAGGAAAATATATGGAAGGAGAGCTGCTAGAAACATGGCAGAGACGTTTTGTGTAGAAACCCTAAAATGTGGGTTTACATGCTGTCTGAAAGAGTTGTAACCCAACTTTTCTCCACTACAGATTTGAGCAGCTTTTAAATATCTAGGTATACAAAAGGATTAGAAAGGAAAATAGATCCAACTGAAAGGAATTTCGGATGGAACAATGAAATGATGCTGAAGTGAGCCAGCGCACTGAAAAGAGTTTCAGAAAGACCTGCAGTCTCTAAAGGCAGTGGGCAATGTATCCATCAGGTTTCAAGTAGAAAGGGAAATGGGAACAATTGTCTGTCATCTCATGTCCAGGAGATGACAAGCAACAGTCTCTCAGAGAAGAAAAAGATTTCTTTCCAACCGGTCGAACCAGCCACCTGGGCCAGGCCCCTTTCAAGTGGACGAGTTCCAGAGGAGAGAGCCCCGGGGCCTGCCGCCAAGTTTCCTGGGGCGTGTGCTGGGCCCCCTCAGAGGACCAGGCAGCCTGGCAGCCTGTGTGCCAGAGCTGAGATCTGGCGGCCTCCCACACCCGGTTCCCTGTCCTGCCCCGTCCTCCCGAGGGAGGCCGATGGTCCTGGCAGTGGCGAGTGGGGTGGGGCTGGCTGTGAAGCTTTCCTGGGATGCCCCGGGAGAGGGCGCCGGGGGATGGGCTGCCCCTGGCCAGGTCTGAGGCACTGACCCAGCTCAGGGCTGTCGGGGGCGGAGAGAGAAGCCCCTCCGCCTCTTCCCTGAAGCTTCTTATGGCTGGCCAAATCCTTCACAAGACAGGTTCGCTGGAGAAAATAATACCCAGCTTCAGAACACGTGTACAGGGGAGAAACCCGCGAAACTGAGTCTCTCAACACAATGGCAGAGATTCTCCTCCTATCTCCAGCTGCAGACAAAGGAGGATGTTGGGGGTGCGGTTTGGGCATGTGAGACTGGAGAAGACAATTGTCATGGAGAGGGACATGTAGACGATTGGATTGTCTGAACCGGTTCCCCTGCAGTGGGGTCAGGCCCGGAAGGGACAGCACGGAGGTGACCATGAAGGGGCCTCTCCGTGGTGTGGCTGGCCCCGGGGGGCCGCGCCTGGGGATGGGGATGGAGGGGGGGAAGTGGGATGGCCTGTGAGTTGGCAGCAGTGGTGGATGCAGATACTCAGAGGTCAGGGATCTCTCACTCTTTCCCTGCCTGTCTGTCTGTCTGTCTCTCACTCTCTCTCTCTCTCTCTCTCTCTCTTTCTCTCTCGGGGACCTGAGGAGAAGAGGTGGGCGAGCCCTGCCCGCCTCGCCTACCTGCCTTCCTCTCCCCTGGCCCCTTCTTTCTCCGGCTGCTTTGAGTGCCCTGTGGGCTTGGGTTCAACCCCTGAGGCCAAGGGCGCATGCGCCACCCGCCACCGCCAGGGCCTAGGGCGGGCCTCGGGGGTCCTCAGTGAAGGCCCCGCCCGCCCGCCAGGCCAGGCCAGTCCCAGCTGAAGAAGGAACGCCAACGCCCTGCTGGACTTGGCTTCAGCTGTTGTCTCCCTCCCATCCCCCACTTGCAATCAGCTGGCCGGCCGCTTCCCTTCTTTGGAAGCGGTGGTCTGGACCTGGTGGCCAAAGGCCGACTGGGGTGCCAGGTCAAGGCTCTGCCTCGGCCAGCTGCTTTTGCCCGGGCCTCATTTCTTCCTGGAAAGGCAAAACCACGGCCTCACCCCACGCCCGCACTTGTCGACTCCAGCCAGGTGGAGGAAAGGCTCTGTGGAATCCGAAGGGCCGAGACAGGCTTATGGCCAAGCAGTGAGTGAGGCCCCAGCAGGCCGCCGGCTTGGGGAGCCGCTGCCACACGGGCAGGCCCTTCCGGCGACGGGTCCCAGCATCATCTCTGGAGTCGGGAGGGCCTGGCCTTCCTAGTGCCCAGGCCACGGCTCTGAGGAGAAATCCGCGTTGGAGGGCACGCGTGAGGCCCTCGGCCTGAGGGCGCTGGTGCCACGCCGGGGGCGACTGGAAGGCTGGCTGGGCTCGCCTGCTTTGTCCAAAGGAGGCTGGCCAACCAGCCCAACCGGCCACCTGGGCCAGGCCCCTTTCAAGTGGACAAGATCCGGGGGAAAGGGCCCTGGGGCCTGCCGCCAAGTCCCCTGGGGCGTGTGCTGGGCCCCCTCAGAGGAGGGAGCCACCTGGCAACCTGTGTGCCAGACCTTAGATCTGGCGGCCTGCCACACCCGGCTCCCTGCCCTGCCCACGCCTGCCTCCATCCACTCCACGGAGGACGATGGTGTTGGCAGTGCGAGCGGAGATAGTCGTTAGAGACTTCACTTGGAGTTGTAGTCCAAGAGCATCACAGAGGAGCACTGAGCTTGGGCTCGGCCATTTATCCGCTTTGTAACCTGGCTGAGTTTTCTAGCCACTGTACCCAGTCTCTTCATCTAGCAAATGGTGCAAAGAACAACATTGACTACGTCGGGATGCTTTCAGGGTCATGTGAGTTAAGATATGTTCCAGCACAGAGTTTACATTCAGGGTGCAGTCCTTGGCTCAGTAGAAGTGTTCGCTGCTGTTCTTATGATTTTCATTATTTCACGTCCTTATCTTCCTCGTGAGTTCCCTGTCAAACCAACCACGATCCACGGTGTCAGCAGTTTGATTCCAGGTCCCTGCTTCAAGGCCTGCAGAGGGAACCTCGTGCTCATAACCTCCTGTTTTTCTCCCAGTCTCTGGAGGGATGCATTGACCTCTAGCTTGTCTGCACTGAGGCACGGAATGGGGTCCCACACCCAACCCCGCGTCTCCTCCTTTTCATATCTGATGCTTTGGGAAGACTGCTTACTGTTCACTCGGTGGACTATACTCCCTGACATGAGCAACGCACGGGAGAGAGGCGGTAGGAAACACTGATCCATGTAGGGCTCTGAGTTGACCATAACACAGAGTACAGTTGATCAAGGGCCGAGGTAGGGTTCCTTAAGGCAAAGATCTGCCGAGATGAGGGTGTTCTGATGTGACGCCGCCTGAAAATAAAGCAAACACATAAAAGCATATGTAGTGGTCAAAGGGAAAGCACGCCACTAAAAGAATTGATCCCATGAAATACACTATTCTATTTGTTTATGTATCAAATGACTGATAGGAAAGAGCCAGGCGTAGAGATAGTAGACTTGATCAATGTCATAGAGAATTCTTTTAACAGTTGTTCATGCCTTGTGTTTTACATCATTGATTAGGGGAGTATTTTCGTCTTTTCCTTTCCTAGTGTCTCCATCTTTCTCAACTTTTCCAGGAGACATATTTACATTATCCTCTAAAATGTTAGGGAAATTTTAAAAAAGTTATGACACATTGGAAGTTGTTGATTTTGTATATGGGAGGAGCACTAGATTGCAAGTGAATTAGTGATCATTAGAGTTTTAGTTTGGTAAAAGACGGTAGTTGGAGTTGATACCAGGATGTTTGTAACCCAGTTTTTACTTCATTATTTGGTGTAGTTTTCCAAATGCCAGAGCCGGTCATTTTTAATGTAATAACTTGTCTCATTTTAGAATATGTGTTCTTGGAGAGGGTGATGCAGGTAAGTAGAAAATAATTTAATGTAGTGACTTGTTTTTCTCCAATGGATCTCTTATAAACCCAACAGCCATATAGCATTCTTTTGTCCAAATGACCTGATGGCACTTTCTTAACTTTTCTTGCTGTGACTCTAGCAATCTAGGGTCACACCACCTTCTCTCTCCTAGTCATGCTTTCAGTTGTAAGAGTGATATTGTCAATAGTACAGTGAGCAATTGGCACACACTCTACTCTTTTCTTACATGTATATATATGTATATGTGTGTGTGTCTATATTTCTCAACTGCGAACTTTGGTAACATAATTGTTAAGGTGTGAACTATTTGCAGTGCACTTAACAACTGATGGCTACACATGATTGTGTAGTGACATCACGGTTAAAACCCTTCTTTGCAACATGTGGCCCCTTTCAGTTTTATTTTCAAGGAAAGGGTTCAATGACTTTTTTCTTTTGGAAGAAGAAAGACTTGCATTTCCATCTTAGAAAATCGAGAACTGGTTTCTTGCCTTTTTTCTTTTTTTGTCTTCAGCTCCTCGTCCTACTGGTTACTAATTCACATGTCCAGTCACTTCAGATTCATGGTGCTAACCCTTTGCCTTGTTCAAGGCTCTGACTTTAATTATTCCATAATCCCTTCTGTGAAGGAGGTTTCTCTCCACGCTCATCTAGCGAGGAAGGAACCGACCCTCCTTTATGTGAACTTGGAGACAGAGGCCAAGGTGAAGCCTCGGTGCCCCTCCACACCAGTGAGCTGCAGAAGGGCTGCAGAGTCCTGTGAATCTTTGGCTCCCCTCCTGGCTCCCTCCGGAGTTGGCATTGCCTGCACGGAGGAGCCCAGCTCCTTACAATCGAATTGGTGAAGTCTCCTGAAGCCGGCTGAAGGATAAGACTGGCCGGAAAGGACATCAGCAAGCAGTGTGCTCCAAAAGTGGGTGGCAGAAACACTCAGAAGAAGAAAACCTTTCCGTTTCTCTTGTTTTCTCTTTATCTTCTCTCCCTTCCTTTTCCTTTCCTTAGATGGTACAGAGCCTGTCCACCCCCCATGGTGGCTGTTTTTCTCCTCAGAGCCCCAGGACAGAGCTGTATCTCTTAGTTGTAGGTCAACCCATGGGGGTTCTTTGCCTGGAGTCCCACGGCAGTTTATTCACATCTCTTTCATTCAAATGATTTCAGTAGTGTAATTTATCTGTTTAGGCATATCTGTCTTCCTTGCAGACCCCCAACATTTCAAGACCTTTGGGCACATAGTAGATGCTTAAGTGCTTGAGTGAATCCGTGAAGATCTTTTGTTGAATACGATCTAAATAAATACAATACCTACTCAGCACACGAATGCAGGCACTTGAGAGAGAGTTTGGTGTCTGCTGAAGCAGGCTGTGGACCAGCTTAGGGGCTCAGTGCCAAAGTGACCCAATAGATTTAGACAAAATGAACGAGATAATTAACTTCAATTTTGCAACTCATGGAGAACAGGAGCAGGATATCTAGGTGTGAATCGGGACTTGATCATTCTTGTTGCATCTTTGGAAAATCCAGTCCTTTTTCTTTCTATGGAAACGTGACTGGCCAAGAGAGTGAACGGAGGACTGGCTTTTAGAAAGGCAATTTTGTCACAGGAAGTCCTGGAGGAAAATATATGGAAGGAGAGCTGCTAGAAACATGGCAGAGACGTTTTGTGTAGAAACCCTAAAATGTGGGTTTACATGCTGTCTGAAAGAGTTGTAACCCAACTTTTCTCCACTACAGATTTGAGCAGCTTTTAAATATCTAGGTATACAAAAGGATTAGAAAGGAAAATAGATCCAACTGAAAGGAATTTCGGATGGAACAATGAAATGATGCTGAAGTGAGCCAGCGCACTGAAAAGAGTTTCAGAAAGACCTGCAGTCTCTAAAGGCAGTGGGCAATGTATCCATCAGGTTTCAAGTAGAAAGGGAAATGGGAACAATTGTCTGTCATCTCATGTCCAGGAGATGACAAGCAACAGTCTCTCAGAGAAGAAAAAGATTTCTTTCCAACCGGTCGAACCAGCCACCTGGGCCAGGCCCCTTTCAAGTGGACGAGTTCCAGAGGAGAGAGCCCCGGGGCCTGCCGCCAAGTTTCCTGGGGCGTGTGCTGGGCCCCCTCAGAGGACCAGGCAGCCTGGCAGCCTGTGTGCCAGAGCTGAGATCTGGCGGCCTCCCACACCCGGTTCCCTGTCCTGCCCCGTCCTCCCGAGGGAGGCCGATGGTCCTGGCAGTGGCGAGTGGGGTGGGGCTGGCTGTGAAGCTTTCCTGGGATGCCCCGGGAGAGGGCGCCGGGGGATGGGCTGCCCCTGGCCAGGTCTGAGGCACTGACCCAGCTCAGGGCTGTCGGGGGCGGAGAGAGAAGCCCCTCCGCCTCTTCCCTGAAGCTTCTTATGGCTGGCCAAATCCTTCACAAGACAGGTTCGCTGGAGAAAATAATACCCAGCTTCAGAACACGTGTACAGGGGAGAAACCCGCGAAACTGAGTCTCTCAACACAATGGCAGAGATTCTCCTCCTATCTCCAGCTGCAGACAAAGGAGGATGTTGGGGGTGCGGTTTGGGCATGTGAGACTGGAGAAGACAATTGTCATGGAGAGGGACATGTAGACGATTGGATTGTCTGAACCGGTTCCCCTGCAGTGGGGTCAGGCCCGGAAGGGACAGCACGGAGGTGACCATGAAGGGGCCTCTCCGTGGTGTGGCTGGCCCCGGGGGGCCGCGCCTGGGGATGGGGATGGAGGGGGGGAAGTGGGATGGCCTGTGAGTTGGCAGCAGTGGTGGATGCAGATACTCAGAGGTCAGGGATCTCTCACTCTTTCCCTGCCTGTCTGTCTGTCTGTCTCTCACTCTCTCTCTCTCTCTCTCTCTCTCTCTTTCTCTCTCGGGGACCTGAGGAGAAGAGGTGGGCGAGCCCTGCCCGCCTCGCCTACCTGCCTTCCTCTCCCCTGGCCCCTTCTTTCTCCGGCTGCTTTGAGTGCCCTGTGGGCTTGGGTTCAACCCCTGAGGCCAAGGGCGCATGCGCCACCCGCCACCGCCGGGGCCTAGGGCGGGCCTCGGGGGTCCTCAGTGAAGGCCCCGCCCGCCCGCCAGGCCAGGCCAGTCCCAGCTGAAGAAGGAACGCCAACGCCCTGCTGGACTTGGCTTCAGCTGTTGTCTCCCTCCCATCCCCCACTTGCAATCAGCTGGCCGGCCGCTTCCCTTCTTTGGAAGCGGTGGTCTGGACCTGGTGGCCAAAGGCCGACTGGGGTGCCAGGTCAAGGCTCTGCCTCGGCCAGCTGCTTTTGCCCGGGCCTCATTTCTTCCTGGAAAGGCAAAACCACGGCCTCACCCCACGCCCGCACTTGTCGACTCCAGCCAGGTGGAGGAAAGGCTCTGTGGAATCCGAAGGGCCGAGACAGGCTTATGGCCAAGCAGTGAGTGAGGCCCCAGCAGGCCGCCGGCTTGGGGAGCCGCTGCCACACGGGCAGGCCCTTCCGGCGACGGGTCCCAGCATCATCTCTGGAGTCGGGAGGGCCTGGCCTTCCTAGTGCCCAGGCCACGGCTCTGAGGAGAAATCCGCGTTGGAGGGCACGCGTGAGGCCCTCGGCCTGAGGGCGCTGGTGCCACGCCGGGGGCGACTGGAAGGCTGGCTGGGCTCGCCTGCTTTGTCCAAAGGAGGCTGGCCAACCAGCCCAACCGGCCACCTGGGCCAGGCCCCTTTCAAGTGGACAAGATCCGGGGGAAAGGGCCCTGGGGCCTGCCGCCAAGTCCCCTGGGGCGTGTGCTGGGCCCCCTCAGAGGAGGGAGCCACCTGGCAACCTGTGTGCCAGACCTTAGATCTGGCGGCCTGCCACACCCGGCTCCCTGCCCTGCCCACGCCTGCCTCCATCCACTCCACGGAGGACGATGGTGTTGGCAGTGCGAGCGGAGATAGTCGTTAGAGACTTCACTTGGAGTTGTAGTCCAAGAGCATCACAGAGGAGCACTGAGCTTGGGCTCGGCCATTTATCCGCTTTGTAACCTGGCTGAGTTTTCTAGCCACTGTACCCAGTCTCTTCATCTAGCAAATGGTGCAAAGAACAACATTGACTACGTCGGGATGCTTTCAGGGTCATGTGAGTTAAGATATGTTCCAGCACAGAGTTTACATTCAGGGTGCAGTCCTTGGCTCAGTAGAAGTGTTCGCTGCTGTTCTTATGATTTTCATTATTTCACGTCCTTATCTTCCTCGTGAGTTCCCTGTCAAACCAACCACGATCCACGGTGTCAGCAGTTTGATTCCAGGTCCCTGCTTCAAGGCCTGCAGAGGGAACCTCGTGCTCATAACCTCCTGTTTTTCTCCCAGTCTCTGGAGGGATGCATTGACCTCTAGCTTGTCTGCACTGAGGCACGGAATGGGGTCCCACACCCAACCCCGCGTCTCCTCCTTTTCATATCTGATGCTTTGGGAAGACTGCTTACTGTTCACTCGGTGGACTATACTCCCTGACATGAGCAACGCACGGGAGAGAGGCGGTAGGAAACACTGATCCATGTAGGGCTCTGAGTTGACCATAACACAGAGTACAGTTGATCAAGGGCCGAGGTAGGGTTCCTTAAGGCAAAGATCTGCCGAGATGAGGGTGTTCTGATGTGACGCCGCCTGAAAATAAAGCAAACACATAAAAGCATATGTAGTGGTCAAAGGGAAAGCACGCCACTAAAAGAATTGATCCCATGAAATACACTATTCTATTTGTTTATGTATCAAATGACTGATAGGAAAGAGCCAGGCGTAGAG
The DNA here is from genome assembly GCF_020826845.1 of Diceros bicornis minor. Taxonomy (NCBI): domain Eukaryota; kingdom Metazoa; phylum Chordata; class Mammalia; order Perissodactyla; family Rhinocerotidae; genus Diceros; species Diceros bicornis. The sequence goes on from NW_026690876.1 coordinate 1,369,991, forward strand.
ATAGTAGACTTGATCAATGTCATAGAGAATTCTTTTAACAGTTGTTCATGCCTTGTGTTTTACATCATTGATTAGGGGAGTATTTTCGTCTTTTCCTTTCCTAGTGTCTCCATCTTTCTCAACTTTTCCAGGAGACATATTTACATTATCCTCTAAAATGTTAGGGAAATTTTAAAAAAGTTATGACACATTGGAAGTTGTTGATTTTGTATATGGGAGGAGCACTAGATTGCAAGTGAATTAGTGATCATTAGAGTTTTAGTTTGGTAAAAGACGGTAGTTGGAGTTGATACCAGGATGTTTGTAACCCAGTTTTTACTTCATTATTTGGTGTAGTTTTCCAAATGCCAGAGCCGGTCATTTTTAATGTAATAACTTGTCTCATTTTAGAATATGTGTTCTTGGAGAGGGTGATGCAGGTAAGTAGAAAATAATTTAATGTAGTGACTTGTTTTTCTCCAATGGATCTCTTATAAACCCAACAGCCATATAGCATTCTTTTGTCCAAATGACCTGATGGCACTTTCTTAACTTTTCTTGCTGTGACTCTAGCAATCTAGGGTCACACCACCTTCTCTCTCCTAGTCATGCTTTCAGTTGTAAGAGTGATATTGTCAATAGTACAGTGAGCAATTGGCACACACTCTACTCTTTTCTTACATGTATATATATGTATATGTGTGTGTGTCTATATTTCTCAACTGCGAACTTTGGTAACATAATTGTTAAGGTGTGAACTATTTGCAGTGCACTTAACAACTGATGGCTACACATGATTGTGTAGTGACATCACGGTTAAAACCCTTCTTTGCAACATGTGGCCCCTTTCAGTTTTATTTTCAAGGAAAGGGTTCAATGACTTTTTTCTTTTGGAAGAAGAAAGACTTGCATTTCCATCTTAGAAAATCGAGAACTGGTTTCTTGCCTTTTTTCTTTTTTTGTCTTCAGCTCCTCGTCCTACTGGTTACTAATTCACATGTCCAGTCACTTCAGATTCATGGTGCTAACCCTTTGCCTTGTTCAAGGCTCTGACTTTAATTATTCCATAATCCCTTCTGTGAAGGAGGTTTCTCTCCACGCTCATCTAGCGAGGAAGGAACCGACCCTCCTTTATGTGAACTTGGAGACAGAGGCCAAGGTGAAGCCTCGGTGCCCCTCCACACCAGTGAGCTGCAGAAGGGCTGCAGAGTCCTGTGAATCTTTGGCTCCCCTCCTGGCTCCCTCCGGAGTTGGCATTGCCTGCACGGAGGAGCCCAGCTCCTTACAATCGAATTGGTGAAGTCTCCTGAAGCCGGCTGAAGGATAAGACTGGCCGGAAAGGACATCAGCAAGCAGTGTGCTCCAAAAGTGGGTGGCAGAAACACTCAGAAGAAGAAAACCTTTCCGTTTCTCTTGTTTTCTCTTTATCTTCTCTCCCTTCCTTTTCCTTTCCTTAGATGGTACAGAGCCTGTCCACCCCCCATGGTGGCTGTTTTTCTCCTCAGAGCCCCAGGACAGAGCTGTATCTCTTAGTTGTAGGTCAACCCATGGGGGTTCTTTGCCTGGAGTCCCACGGCAGTTTATTCACATCTCTTTCATTCAAATGATTTCAGTAGTGTAATTTATCTGTTTAGGCATATCTGTCTTCCTTGCAGACCCCCAACATTTCAAGACCTTTGGGCACATAGTAGATGCTTAAGTGCTTGAGTGAATCCGTGAAGATCTTTTGTTGAATACGATCTAAATAAATACAATACCTACTCAGCACACGAATGCAGGCACTTGAGAGAGAGTTTGGTGTCTGCTGAAGCAGGCTGTGGACCAGCTTAGGGGCTCAGTGCCAAAGTGACCCAATAGATTTAGACAAAATGAACGAGATAATTAACTTCAATTTTGCAATTCATGGAGAACAGGAGCAGGATATCTAGGTGTGAATCGGGACTTGATCATTCTTGTTGCATCTTTGGAAAATCCAGTCCTTTTTCTTTCTATGGAAACGTGACTGGCCAAGAGAGTGAACGGAGGACTGGCTTTTAGAAAGGCAATTTTGTCACAGGAAGTCCTGGAGGAAAATATATGGAAGGAGAGCTGCTAGAAACATGGCAGAGACGTTTTGTGTAGAAACCCTAAAATGTGGGTTTACATGCTGTCTGAAAGAGTTGTAACCCAACTTTTCTCCACTACAGATTTGAGCAGCTTTTAAATATCTAGGTATACAAAAGGATTAGAAAGGAAAATAGATCCAACTGAAAGGAATTTCGGATGGAACAATGAAATGATGCTGAAGTGAGCCAGCGCACTGAAAAGAGTTTCAGAAAGACCTGCAGTCTCTAAAGGCAGTGGGCAATGTATCCATCAGGTTTCAAGTAGAAAGGGAAATGGGAACAATTGTCTGTCATCTCATGTCCAGGAGATGACAAGCAACAGTCTCTCAGAGAAGAAAAAGATTTCTTTCCAACCGGTCGAACCAGCCACCTGGGCCAGGCCCCTTTCAAGTGGACGAGTTCCAGAGGAGAGAGCCCCGGGGCCTGCCGCCAAGTTTCCTGGGGCGTGTGCTGGGCCCCCTCAGAGGACCAGGCAGCCTGGCAGCCTGTGTGCCAGAGCTGAGATCTGGCGGCCTCCCACACCCGGTTCCCTGTCCTGCCCCGTCCTCCCGAGGGAGGCCGATGGTCCTGGCAGTGGCGAGTGGGGTGGGGCTGGCTGTGAAGCTTTCCTGGGATGCCCCGGGAGAGGGCGCCGGGGGATGGGCTGCCCCTGGCCAGGTCTGAGGCACTGACCCAGCTCAGGGCTGTCGGGGGCGGAGAGAGAAGCCCCTCCGCCTCTTCCCTGAAGCTTCTTATGGCTGGCCAAATCCTTCACAAGACAGGTTCGCTGGAGAAAATAATACCCAGCTTCAGAACACGTGTACAGGGGAGAAACCCGCGAAACTGAGTCTCTCAACACAATGGCAGAGATTCTCCTCCTATCTCCAGCTGCAGACAAAGGAGGATGTTGGGGGTGCGGTTTGGGCATGTGAGACTGGAGAAGACAATTGTCATGGAGAGGGACATGTAGACGATTGGATTGTCTGAACCGGTTCCCCTGCAGTGGGGTCAGGCCCGGAAGGGACAGCACGGAGGTGACCATGAAGGGGCCTCTCCGTGGTGTGGCTGGCCCCGGGGGGCCGCGCCTGGGGATGGGGATGGAGGGGGGGAAGTGGGATGGCCTGTGAGTTGGCAGCAGTGGTGGATGCAGATACTCAGAGGTCAGGGATCTCTCACTCTTTCCCTGCCTGTCTGTCTGTCTGTCTCTCACTCTCTCTCTCTCTCTCTCTCTCTCTCTTTCTCTCTCGGGGACCTGAGGAGAAGAGGTGGGCGAGCCCTGCCCGCCTCGCCTACCTGCCTTCCTCTCCCCTGGCCCCTTCTTTCTCCGGCTGCTTTGAGTGCCCTGTGGGCTTGGGTTCAACCCCTGAGGCCAAGGGCGCATGCGCCACCCGCCACCGCCGGGGCCTAGGGCGGGCCTCGGGGGTCCTCAGTGAAGGCCCCGCCCGCCCGCCAGGCCAGGCCAGTCCCAGCTGAAGAAGGAACGCCAACGCCCTGCTGGACTTGGCTTCAGCTGTTGTCTCCCTCCCATCCCCCACTTGCAATCAGCTGGCCGGCCGCTTCCCTTCTTTGGAAGCGGTGGTCTGGACCTGGTGGCCAAAGGCCGACTGGGGTGCCAGGTCAAGGCTCTGCCTCGGCCAGCTGCTTTTGCCCGGGCCTCATTTCTTCCTGGAAAGGCAAAACCACGGCCTCACCCCACGCCCGCACTTGTCGACTCCAGCCAGGTGGAGGAAAGGCTCTGTGGAATCCGAAGGGCCGAGACAGGCTTATGGCCAAGCAGTGAGTGAGGCCCCAGCAGGCCGCCGGCTTGGGGAGCCGCTGCCACACGGGCAGGCCCTTCCGGCGACGGGTCCCAGCATCATCTCTGGAGTCGGGAGGGCCTGGCCTTCCTAGTGCCCAGGCCACGGCTCTGAGGAGAAATCCGCGTTGGAGGGCACGCGTGAGGCCCTCGGCCTGAGGGCGCTGGTGCCACGCCGGGGGCGACTGGAAGGCTGGCTGGGCTCGCCTGCTTTGTCCAAAGGAGGCTGGCCAACCAGCCCAACCGGCCACCTGGGCCAGGCCCCTTTCAAGTGGACAAGATCCGGGGGAAAGGGCCCTGGGGCCTGCCGCCAAGTCCCCTGGGGCGTGTGCTGGGCCCCCTCAGAGGAGGGAGCCACCTGGCAACCTGTGTGCCAGACCTTAGATCTGGCGGCCTGCCACACACCCGGCTCCCTGCCCTGCCCACGCCTGCCTCCATCCACTCCACGGAGGACGATGGTGTTGGCAGTGCGAGCGGAGATAGTCGTTAGAGACTTCACTTGGAGTTGTAGTCCAAGAGCATCACAGAGGAGCACTGAGCTTGGGCTCGGCCATTTATCCGCTTTGTAACCTGGCTGAGTTTTCTAGCCACTGTACCCAGTCTCTTCATCTAGCAAATGGTGCAAAGAACAACATTGACTACGTCGGGATGCTTTCAGGGTCATGTGAGTTAAGATATGTTCCAGCACAGAGTTTACATTCAGGGTGCAGTCCTTGGCTCAAGAAGTGTTCGCTGCTGTTCTTATGATTTTCATTATTTCACGTCCTTATCTTCCTCGTGAGTTCCCTGTCAAACCAACCACGATCCACGGTGTCAGCAGTTTGATTCCAGGTCCCTGCTTCAAGGCCTGCAGAGGGAACCTCGTGCTCATAACCTCCTGTTTTTCTCCCAGTCTCTGGAGGGATGCATTGACCTCTAGCTTGTCTGCACTGAGGCACGGAATGGGGTCCCACACCCAACCCCGCGTCTCCTCCTTTTCATATCTGATGCTTTGGGAAGACTGCTTACTGTTCACTCGGTGGACTATACTCCCTGACATGAGCAACGCACGGGAGAGAGGCGGTAGGAAACACTGATCCATGTAGGGCTCTGAGTTGACCATAACACAGAGTACAGTTGATCAAGGGCCGAGGTAGGGTTCCTTAAGGCAAAGATCTGCCGAGATGAGGGTGTTCTGATGTGACGCCGCCTGAAAATAAAGCAAACACATAAAAGCATATGTAGTGGTCAAAGGGAAAGCACGCCACTAAAAGAATTGATCCCATGAAATACACTATTCTATTTGTTTATGTATCAAATGACTGATAGGAAAGAGCCAGGCGTAGAGATAGTAGACTTGATCAATGTCATAGAGAATTCTTTTAACAGTTGTTCATGCCTTGTGTTTTACATCATTGATTAGGGGAGTATTTTCGTCTTTTCCTTTCCTAGTGTCTCCATCTTTCTCAACTTTTCCAGGAGACATATTTACATTATCCTCTAAAATGTTAGGGAAATTTTAAAAAAGTTATGACACATTGGAAGTTGTTGATTTTGTATATGGGAGGAGCACTAGATTGCAAGTGAATTAGTGATCATTAGAGTTTTAGTTTGGTAAAAGACGGTAGTTGGAGTTGATACCAGGATGTTTGTAACCCAGTTTTTACTTCATTATTTGGTGTAGTTTTCCAAATGCCAGAGCCGGTCATTTTTAATGTAATAACTTGTCTCATTTTAGAATATGTGTTCTTGGAGAGGGTGATGCAGGTAAGTAGAAAATAATTTAATGTAGTGACTTGTTTTTCTCCAATGGATCTCTTATAAACCCAACAGCCATATAGCATTCTTTTGTCCAAATGACCTGATGGCACTTTCTTAACTTTTCTTGCTGTGACTCTAGCAATCTAGGGTCACACCACCTTCTCTCTCCTAGTCATGCTTTCAGTTGTAAGAGTGATATTGTCAATAGTACAGTGAGCAATTGGCACACACTCTACTCTTTTCTTACATGTATATATATGTATATGTGTGTGTGTCTATATTTCTCAACTGCGAACTTTGGTAACATAATTGTTAAGGTGTGAACTATTTGCAGAGCACTTAACAACTGATGGCTACACATGATTGTGTAGTGACATCACGGTTAAAACCCTTCTTTGCAACATGTGGCCCCTTTCAGTTTTATTTTCAAGGAAAGGGTTCAATGACTTTTTTCTTTTGGAAGAAGAAAGACTTGCATTTCCATCTTAGAAAATCGAGAACTGGTTTCTTGCCTTTTTTCTTTTTTTGTCTTCAGCTCCTCGTCCTACTGGTTACTAATTCACATGTCCAGTCACTTCAGATTCATGGTGCTAACCCTTTGCCTTGTTCAAGGCTCTGACTTTAATTATTCCATAATCCCTTCTGTGAAGGAGGTTTCTCTCCACGCTCATCTAGCGAGGAAGGAACCGACCCTCCTTTATGTGAACTTGGAGACAGAGGCCAAGGTGAAGCCTCGGTGCCCCTCCACACCAGTGAGCTGCAGAAGGGCTGCAGAGTCCTGTGAATCTTTGGCTCCCCTCCTGGCTCCCTCCGGAGTTGGCATTGCCTGCACGGAGGAGCCCAGCTCCTTACAATCGAATTGGTGAAGTCTCCTGAAGCCGGCTGAAGGATAAGACTGGCCGGAAAGGACATCAGCAAGCAGTGTGCTCCAAAAGTGGGTGGCAGAAACACTCAGAAGAAGAAAACCTTTCCGTTTCTCTTGTTTTCTCTTTATCTTCTCTCCCTTCCTTTTCCTTTCCTTAGATGGTACAGAGCCTGTCCACCCCCCATGGTGGCTGTTTTTCTCCTCAGAGCCCCAGGACAGAGCTGTATCTCTTAGTTGTAGGTCAACCCATGGGGGTTCTTTGCCTGGAGTCCCACGGCAGTTTATTCACATCTCTTTCATTCAAATGATTTCAGTAGTGTAATTTATCTGTTTAGGCATATCTGTCTTCCTTGCAGACCCCCAACATTTCAAGACCTTTGGGCACATAGTAGATGCTTAAGTGCTTGAGTGAATCCGTGAAGATCTTTTGTTGAATACGATCTAAATAAATACAATACCTACTCAGCACACGAATGCAGGCACTTGAGAGAGAGTTTGGTGTCTGCTGAAGCAGGCTGTGGACCAGCTTAGGGGCTCAGTGCCAAAGTGACCCAATAGATTTAGACAAAATGAACGAGATAATTAACTTCAATTTTGCAATTCATGGAGAACAGGAGCAGGATATCTAGGTGTGATCGGGACTTGATCATTCTTGTTGCATCTTTGGAAATCCAGTCCTTTTTCTTTCTATGGAAACGTGACTGGCCAAGAGAGTGAACGGAGGACTGGCTTTAGAAAGGCAATTTTGTCACAGGAAGTCCTGGAGGAAAATATATGGAAGGAGAGCTGCTAGAAACATGGCAGACGTTTTGTGTAGAAACCCTAAAATGTGGGTTTACATGCTGTCTGAAAGAGTTGTAACCCAACTTTTCTCCACTACAGATTTGAGCAGCTTTTAAATATCTAGGTATACAAAAGGATTAGAAAGGAAATAGATCCAACTGAAAGGAATTTCGGATGGAACAATGAAATATGCTGAAGTGAGCCAGCGCACTGAAAAGAGTTTCAGAAAGACCTGCAGTCTCTAAGGCAGTGGGCAATGTATCCATCAGGTTTCAAGTAGAAAGGGAAATGGGAACAATTGTCTGTCATCTCATGTCCAGGAGATGACAAGCAACAGTCTCTCAGAGAAGAAAAAGATTTCTTTCCAACCGGTCGAACCAGCCACCTGGGCCAGGCCCCTTTCAAGTGGACGAGTTCCAGAGGAGAGAGCCCCGGGGCCTGCCGCCAAGTTTCCTGGGGCGTGTGCTGGGCCCCCTCAGAGGACCAGGCAGCCTGGCAGCCTGTGTGCCAGAGCTGAGATCTGGCGGCCTCCCACACCCGGTTCCCTGTCCTGCCCCGTCCTCCCGAGGGAGGCCGATGGTCCTGGCAGTGGCGAGTGGGTGGTGGGGCTGGCTGTGAAGCTTTCCTGGGATGCCCCGGGAGAGGGCGCCGGGGGGATGGGCTGCCCCTGGCCAGGTCTGAGGCACTGACCCAGCTCAGGGCTGTCGGGGGCGGAGAGAGAAGCCCCTCCGCCTCTTCCCTGAAGCTTCTTATGGCTGGCCAAATCCTTCACAAGACAGGTTCGCTGGAGAAAATAATACCCAGCTTCAGAACACGTGTACAGGGGAGAAACCCGCGAAACTGAGTCTCTCAACACAATGGCAGAGATTCTCCTCCTATCTCCAGCTGCAGACAAGGAGGATGTTGGGGTGCGGTTTGGGCATGTGAGACTGGAGAAGACAATTGTCATGGAGAGGGACATGTAGACGATTGGATTGTCTGAACCGGTTCCCCTGCAGTGGGGTCAGGCCCGGAAGGGACAGCACGGAGGTGACCATGAAGGGGCCTCTCCGTGGTGTGGCTGGCCCCGGGGGGCCGCGCCTGGGGATGGGGATGGAGGGGGGGAAGTGGGATGGCCTGTGAGTTGGCAGCAGTGGTGGATGCAGATACTCAGAGGTCAGGGATCTCTCACTCTTTCCCTGCCTGTCTGTCTGTCTGTCTCTCACTCTCTCTCTCTCTCTCTCTCTCTCTCTTTCTCTCTCGGGGACCTGAGGAGAAGAGGTGGGCGAGCCCTGCCCCGCCTCGCCTACCTGCCTTCCTCTCCCCTGGCCCTTCTTTCTCTGGCTGCTTTGAGTGCCCTGTGGGCTTGGGTTCAACCCCTGAGGCCAAGGGCGCATGCGCCACCCGCCACCGCCGGGGCCTAGGGCGGGCCTCGGGGGTCCTCAGTGAAGGCCCAGCCCGCCCCGCCAGGCCAGGCCAGTCCCAGCTGAAGAAGGAACGCCAACGCCCTGCTGGACTTGGCTTCAGCTGTTGTCTCCCTCCCATCCCCCACTTGCAATCAGCTGGCCGGCCGCTTCCCTCTTTGGAAGCGGTGGTCTGGACCTGGTGGCCAAAGGCCGACTGGGGTGCCAGGTCAAGGCTCTGCCTCGGCCAGCTGCTTTTGCCCGGGCCTCATTTCTTCCTGGAAAGGCAAAACCACGGCCTCACCCCACGCCCGCACTTGTCGACTCCAGCCAGGTGGAGGAAAGGCTCTGTGGAATCCGAAGGGCCGAGACAGGCTTATGGCCAAGCAGTGAGTGAGGCCCCAGCAGGCCGCCGGCTTGGGGAGCCGCTGCCACACGGGCAGGCCCTTCCGGCGACGGGTCCCAGCATCATCTCTGGAGTCGGGAGGGCCTGGCCTTCTAGTGCCCAGGCCACGGCTCTGAGGAGAAATCCGCGTTGGAGGGCACGCGTGAGGCCCTCGGCCTGAGGGCGCTGGTGCCACGCGCGGGGCGAGCTGGAAGGCTGGCTGGGCTCGCCTGCTTTGTCCAAAGGAGGCTGGCCAACCAGCCCAACCGGCCACCTGGGCCAGGCCCCTTTCAAGTGGACAAGATCCGGGGGAAAGGGCCCTGGGGCCTGCCGCCAAGTCCCCTGGGGCGTGTGCTGGGCCCCCTCAGAGGAGGGAGCCACCTGGCAACCTGTGTGCCAGACCTTAGATCTGGCGGCCTGCCACACCCGGCTCCCTGCCCTGCCCACGCCTGCCTCCATCCACTCCACGGGAGGACGATGGTGTTGGCAGTGCGAGCGGAGATAGTCGTTAGAGACTTCACTTGGAGTTGTAGTCCAAGAGCATCACAGAGGAGCACTGAGCTTGGGCTCGGCCATTTATCCGCTTTGTAACCTGGCTGAGTTTTCTAGCCACTGTACCCAGTCTCTTCATCTAGCAAATGGTGCAAAGACAACATTGACTACGTCGGGATGCTTTCAGGGTCATGTGAGTTAAGATATGTTCCAGCACAGAGTTTACATTCAGGGTGCAGTCCTTGGCTCAGTAGAAGTGTTCGCTGCTGTTCTTATGATTTTCATTATTTCACGTCCTTATCTTCCTCGTGAGTTCCCTGTCAAACCAACCACGATCCACGGTGTCAGCAGTTTGATTCCAGGTCCCTGCTTCAAGGCCTGCAGAGGGAACCTCGTGCTCATAACCTCCTGTTTTTCTCCCAGTCTGCAGTCTCTGGAGGGATGCATTGACCTCTAGCTTGTCTGCACTGAGGCACGGAATGGGGTCCCACACCCAACCCCGCGTCTCCTCCTTTTCATATCTGATGCTTTGGGAAGACTGCTTACTGTTCACTCGGTGGACTATACTCCCTGACATGAGCAACGCACGGGAGAGAGGCGGTAGGAAACACTGATCCATGTAGGGCTCTGAGTTGACCATAACACAGAGTACAGTTGATCAAGGGCCGAGGTAGGGTTCCTTAAGGCAAAGATCTGCCGAGATGAGGGTGTTCTGATGTGACGCCGCCTGAAAATAAAGCAAACACATAAAAGCATATGTAGTGGTCAAAGGGAAAGCACGCCACTAAAAGAATTGATCCCATGAAATACACTATTCTATTTGTTTATGTATCAAATGACTGATAGGAAAGAGCCAGGCGTAGAGATAGTAGACTTGATCAATGTCATAGAGAATTCTTTTAACAGTTGTTCATGCCTTGTGTTTTACATCATTGATTAGGGGAGTATTTTCGTCTTTTCCTTTCCTAGTGTCTCCATCTTTCTCAACTTTTCCAGGAGACATATTTACATTATCCTCTAAAATGTTAGGGAAATTTTAAAAAAGTTATGACACATTGGAAGTTGTTGATTTTGTATATGGGAGGAGCACTAGATTGCAAGTGAATTAGTGATCATTAGAGTTTTAGTTTGGTAAAAGACGGTAGTTGGAGTTGATACCAGGATGTTTGTAACCCAGTTTTTACTTCATTATTTGGTGTAGTTTTCCAAATGCCAGAGCCGGTCATTTTTAATGTAATAACTTGTCTCATTTTAGAATATGTGTTCTTGGAGAGGGCGATGCAGGTAAGTAGAAAATAATTTAATGTAGTGACTTGTTTTTCTCCAATGGATCTCTTATAAACCCAACAGCCATATAGCATTCTTTTGTCCAAATGACCTGATGGCACTTTCTTAACTTTTCTTGCTGTGACTCTAGCAATCTAGGGTCACACCACCTTCTCTCTCCTAGTCATGCTTTCAGTTGTAAGAGTGATATTGTCAATAGTACAGTGAGCAATTGGCACACACTCTACTCTTTTCTTACATGTATATATATGTATATGTGTGTGTGTCTATATTTCTCAACTGCGAACTTTGGTAACATAATTGTTAAGGTGTGAACTATTTGCAGTGCACTTAACAACTGATGGCTACACATGATTGTGTAGTGACATCACGGTTAAAACCCTTCTTTGCAACATGTGGCCCCTTTCAGTTTTATTTTCAAGGAAAGGGTTCAATGACTTTTTTCTTTTGGAAGAAGAAAGACTTGCATTTCCATCTTAGAAAATCGAGAACTGGTTTCTTGCCTTTTTTCTTTTTTTGTCTTCAGCTCCTCGTCCTACTGGTTACTAATTCACATGTCCAGTCACTTCAGATTCATGGTGCTAACCCTTTGCCTTGTTCAAGGCTCTGACTTTAATTATTCCATAATCCCTTCTGTGAAGGAGGTTTCTCTCCACGCTCATCTAGCGAGGAAGGAACCGACCCTCCTTTATGTGAACTTGGAGACAGAGGCCAAGGTGAAGCCTCGGTGCCCCTCCACACCAGTGAGCTGCAGAAGGGCTGCAGAGTCCTGTGAATCTTTGGCTCCCCTCCTGGCTCCCTCCGGAGTTGGCATTGCCTGCACGGAGGAGCCCAGCTCCTTACAATCGAATTGGTGAAGTCTCCTGAAGCCGGCTGAAGGATAAGACTGGCCGGAAAGGACATCAGCAAGCAGTGTGCTCCAAAAGTGGGTGGCAGAAACACTCAGAAGAAGAAAACCTTTCCGTTTCTCTTGTTTTCTCTTTATCTTCTCTCCCTTCCTTTTCCTTTCCTTAGATGGTACAGAGCCTGTCCACCCCCCATGGTGGCTGTTTTTCTCCTCAGAGCCCCAGGACAGAGCTGTATCTCTTAGTTGTAGGTCAACCCATGGGGGTTCTTTGCCTGGAGTCCCACGGCAGTTTATTCACATCTCTTTCATTCAAATGATTTCAGTAGTGTAATTTATCTGTTTAGGCATATCTGTCTTCCTTGCAGACCCCCAACATTTCAAGACCTTTGGGCACATAGTAGATGCTTAAGTGCTTGAGTGAATCCGTGAAGATCTTTTGTTGAATACGATCTAAATAAATACAATACCTACTCAGCACACGAATGCAGGCACTTGAGAGAGAGTTTGGTGTCTGCTGAAGCAGGCTGTGGACCAGCTTAGGGGCTCAGTGCCAAAGTGACCCAATAGATTTAGACAAAATGAACGAGATAATTAACTTCAATTTTGCAATTCATGGAGAACAGGAGCAGGATATCTAGGTGTGAATCGGGACTTGATCATTCTTGTTGCATCTTTGGAAAATCCAGTCCTTTTTCTTTCTATGGAAACGTGACTGGCCAAGAGAGTGAACGGAGGACTGGCTTTTAGAAAGGCAATTTTGTCACAGGAAGTCCTGGAGGAAAATATATGGAAGGAGAGCTGCTAGAAACATGGCAGAGACGTTTTGTGTAGAAACCCTAAAATGTGGGTTTACATGCTGTCTGAAAGAGTTGTAACCCAACTTTTCTCCACTACAGATTTGAGCAGCTTTTAAATATCTAGGTATACAAAAGGATTAGAAAGGAAAATAGATCCAACTGAAAGGAATTTCGGATGGAACAATGAAATGATGCTGAAGTGAGCCAGCGCACTGAAAAGAGTTTCAGAAAGACCTGCAGTCTCTAAAGGCAGTGGGCAATGTATCCATCAGGTTTCAAGTAGAAAGGGAAATGGGAACAATTGTCTGTCATCTCATGTCCAGGAGATGACAAGCAACAGTCTCTCAGAGAAGAAAAAGATTTCTTTCCAACCGGTCGAACCAGCCACCTGGGCCAGGCCCCTTTCAAGTGGACGAGTTCCAGAGGAGAGAGCCCCGGGGCCTGCCGCCAAGTTTCCTGGGGCGTGTGCTGGGCCCCCTCAGAGGACCAGGCAGCCTGGCAGCCTGTGTGCCAGAGCTGAGATCTGGCGGCCTCCCACACCCGGTTCCCTGTCCTGCCCCGTCCTCCCGAGGGAGGCCGATGGTCCTGGCAGTGGCGAGTGGGGTGGGGCTGGCTGTGAAGCTTTCCTGGGATGCCCCGGGAGAGGGCGCCGGGGGATGGGCTGCCCCTGGCCAGGTCTGAGGCACTGACCCAGCTCAGGGCTGTCGGGGGCGGAGAGAGAAGCCCCTCCGCCTCTTCCCTGAAGCTTCTTATGGCTGGCCAAATCCTTCACAAGACAGGTTCGCTGGAGAAAATAATACCCAGCTTCAGAACACGTGTACAGGGGAGAAACCCGCGAAACTGAGTCTCTCAACACAATGGCAGAGATTCTCCTCCTATCTCCAGCTGCAGACAAAGGAGGATGTTGGGGGTGCGGTTTGGGCATGTGAGACTGGAGAAGACAATTGTCATGGAGAGGGACATGTAGACGATTGGATTGTCTGAACCGGTTCCCCTGCAGTGGGGTCAGGCCCGGAAGGGACAGCACGGAGGTGACCATGAAGGGGCCTCTCCGTGGTGTGGCTGGCCCCGGGGGGCCGCGCCTGGGGATGGGGATGGAGGGGGGGAAGTGGGATGGCCTGTGAGTTGGCAGCAGTGGTGGATGCAGATACTCAGAGGTCAGGGATCTCTCACTCTTTCCCTGCCTGTCTGTCTGTCTGTCTCTCACTCTCTCTCTCTCTCTCTCTCTCTCTTTCTCTCTCGGGGACCTGAGGAGAAGAGGTGGGCGAGCCCTGCCCGCCTCGCCTACCTGCCTTCCTCTCCCCTGGCCCCTTCTTTCTCCGGCTGCTTTGAGTGCCCTGTGGGCTTGGGTTCAACCCCTGAGGCCAAGGGCGCATGCGCCACCCGCCACCGCCAGGGCCTAGGGCGGGCCTCGGGGGTCCTCAGTGAAGGCCCCGCCCGCCCGCCAGGCCAGGCCAGTCCCAGCTGAAGAAGGAACGCCAACGCCCTGCTGGACTTGGCTTCAGCTGTTGTCTCCCTCCCATCCCCCACTTGCAATCAGCTGGCCGGCCGCTTCCCTTCTTTGGAAGCGGTGGTCTGGACCTGGTGGCCAAAGGCCGACTGGGGTGCCAGGTCAAGGCTCTGCCTCGGCCAGCTGCTTTTGCCCGGGCCTCATTTCTTCCTGGAAAGGCAAAACCACGGCCTCACCCCACGCCCGCACTTGTCGACTCCAGCCAGGTGGAGGAAAGGCTCTGTGGAATCCGAAGGGCCGAGACAGGCTTATGGCCAAGCAGTGAGTGAGGCCCCAGCAGGCCGCCGGCTTGGGGAGCCGCTGCCACACGGGCAGGCCCTTCCGGCGACGGGTCCCAGCATCATCTCTGGAGTCGGGAGGGCCTGGCCTTCCTAGTGCCCAGGCCACGGCTCTGAGGAGAAATCCGCGTTGGAGGGCACGCGTGAGGCCCTCGGCCTGAGGGCGCTGGTGCCACGCCGGGGGCGACTGGAAGGCTGGCTGGGCTCGCCTGCTTTGTCCAAAGGAGGCTGGCCAACCAGCCCAACCGGCCACCTGGGCCAGGCCCCTTTCAAGTGGACAAGATCCGGGGGAAAGGGCCCTGGGGCCTGCCGCCAAGTCCCCTGGGGCGTGTGCTGGGCCCCCTCAGAGGAGGGAGCCACCTGGCAACCTGTGTGCCAGACCTTAGATCTGGCGGCCTGCCACACCCGGCTCCCTGCCCTGCCCACGCCTGCCTCCATCCACTCCACGGAGGACGATGGTGTTGGCAGTGCGAGCGGAGATAGTCGTTAGAGACTTCACTTGGAGTTGTAGTCCAAGAGCATCACAGAGGAGCACTGAGCTTGGGCTCGGCCATTTATCCGCTTTGTAACCTGGCTGAGTTTTCTAGCCACTGTACCCAGTCTCTTCATCTAGCAAATGGTGCAAAGAACAACATTGACTACGTCGGGATGCTTTCAGGGTCATGTGAGTTAAGATATGTTCCAGCACAGAGTTTACATTCAGGGTGCAGTCCTTGGCTCAGTAGAAGTGTTCGCTGCTGTTCTTATGATTTTCATTATTTCACGTCCTTATCTTCCTCGTGAGTTCCCTGTCAAACCAACCACGATCCACGGTGTCAGCAGTTTGATTCCAGGTCCCTGCTTCAAGGCCTGCAGAGGGAACCTCGTGCTCATAACCTCCTGTTTTTCTCCCAGTCTCTGGAGGGATGCATTGACCTCTAGCTTGTCTGCACTGAGGCACGGAATGGGGTCCCACACCCAACCCCGCGTCTCCTCCTTTTCATATCTGATGCTTTGGGAAGACTGCTTACTGTTCACTCGGTGGACTATACTCCCTGACATGAGCAACGCATGGGAGAGAGGCGGTAGGAAACACTGATCCATGTAGGGCTCTGAGTTGACCATAACACAGAGTACAGTTGATCAAGGGCCGAGGTAGGGTTCCTTAAGGCAAAGATCTGCCGAGATGAGGGTGTTCTGATGTGACGCCGCCTGAAAATAAAGCAAACACATAAAAGCATATGTAGTGGTCAAAGGGAAAGCACGCCACTAAAAGAATTGATCCCATGAAATACACTATTCTATTTGTTTATGTATCAAATGACTGATAGGAAAGAGCCAGGCGTAGAGATAGTAGACTTGATCAATGTCATAGAGAATTCTTTTAACAGTTGTTCATGCCTTGTGTTTTACATCATTGATTAGGGGAGTATTTTCGTCTTTTCCTTTCCTAGTGTCTCCATCTTTCTCAACTTTTCCAGGAGACATATTTACATTATCCTCTAAAATGTTAGGGAAATTTTAAAAAAGTTATGACACATTGGAAGTTGTTGATTTTGTATATGGGAGGAGCACTAGATTGCAAGTGAATTAGTGATCATTAGAGTTTTAGTTTGGTAAAAGACGGTAGTTGGAGTTGATACCAGGATGTTTGTAACCCAGTTTTTACTTCATTATTTGGTGTAGTTTTCCAAATGCCAGAGCCGGTCATTTTTAATGTAATAACTTGTCTCATTTTAGAATATGTGTTCTTGGAGAGGGTGATGCAGGTAAGTAGAAAATAATTTAATGTAGTGACTTGTTTTTCTCCAATGGATCTCTTATAAACCCAACAGCCATATAGCATTCTTTTGTCCAAATGACCTGATGGCACTTTCTTAACTTTTCTTGCTGTGACTCTAGCAATCTAGGGTCACACCACCTTCTCTCTCCTAGTCATGCTTTCAGTTGTAAGAGTGATATTGTCAATAGTACAGTGAGCAATTGGCACACACTCTACTCTTTTCTTACATGTATATATATGTATATGTGTGTGTGTCTATATTTCTCAACTGCGAACTTTGGTAACATAATTGTTAAGGTGTGAACTATTTGCAGTGCACTTAACAACTGATGGCTACACATGATTGTGTAGTGACATCACGGTTAAAACCCTTCTTTGCAACATGTGGCCCCTTTCAGTTTTATTTTCAAGGAAAGGGTTCAATGACTTTTTTCTTTTGGAAGAAGAAAGACTTGCATTTCCATCTTAGAAAATCGAGAACTGGTTTCTTGCCTTTTTTCTTTTTTTGTCTTCAGCTCCTCGTCCTACTGGTTACTAATTCACATGTCCAGTCACTTCAGATTCATGGTGCTAACCCTTTGCCTTGTTCAAGGCTCTGACTTTAATTATTCCATAATCCCTTCTGTGAAGGAGGTTTCTCTCCACGCTCATCTAGCGAGGAAGGAACCGACCCTCCTTTATGTGAACTTGGAGACAGAGGCCAAGGTGAAGCCTCGGTGCCCCTCCACACCAGTGAGCTGCAGAAGGGCTGCAGAGTCCTGTGAATCTTTGGCTCCCCTCCTGGCTCCCTCCGGAGTTGGCATTGCCTGCACGGAGGAGCCCAGCTCCTTACAATCGAATTGGTGAAGTCTCCTGAAGCCGGCTGAAGGATAAGACTGGCCGGAAAGGACATCAGCAAGCAGTGTGCTCCAAAAGTGGGTGGCAGAAACACTCAGAAGAAGAAAACCTTTCCGTTTCTCTTGTTTTCTCTTTATCTTCTCTCCCTTCCTTTTCCTTTCCTTAGATGGTACAGAGCCTGTCCACCCCCCATGGTGGCTGTTTTTCTCCTCAGAGCCCCAGGACAGAGCTGTATCTCTTAGTTGTAGGTCAACCCATGGGGGTTCTTTGCCTGGAGTCCCACGGCAGTTTATTCACATCTCTTTCATTCAAATGATTTCAGTAGTGTAATTTATCTGTTTAGGCATATCTGTCTTCCTTGCAGACCCCCAACATTTCAAGACCTTTGGGCACATAGTAGATGCTTAAGTGCTTGAGTGAATCCGTGAAGATCTTTTGTTGAATACGATCTAAATAAATACAATACCTACTCAGCACACGAATGCAGGCACTTGAGAGAGAGTTTGGTGTCTGCTGAAGCAGGCTGTGGACCAGCTTAGGGGCTCAGTGCCAAAGTGACCCAATAGATTTAGACAAAATGAACGAGATAATTAACTTCAATTTTGCAATTCATGGAGAACAGGAGCAGGATATCTAGGTGTGAATCGGGACTTGATCATTCTTGTTGCATCTTTGGAAAATCCAGTCCTTTTTCTTTCTATGGAAACGTGACTGGCCAAGAGAGTGAACGGAGGACTGGCTTTTAGAAAGGCAATTTTGTCACAGGAAGTCCTGGAGGAAAATATATGGAAGGAGAGCTGCTAGAAACATGGCAGAGACGTTTTGTGTAGAAACCCTAAAATGTGGGTTTACATGCTGTCTGAAAGAGTTGTAACCCAACTTTTCTCCACTACAGATTTGAGCAGCTTTTAAATATCTAGGTATACAAAAGGATTAGAAAGGAAAATAGATCCAACTGAAAGGAATTTCGGATGGAACAATGAAATGATGCTGAAGTGAGCCAGCGCACTGAAAAGAGTTTCAGAAAGACCTGCAGTCTCTAAAGGCAGTGGGCAATGTATCCATCAGGTTTCAAGTAGAAAGGGAAATGGGAACAATTGTCTGTCATCTCATGTCCAGGAGATGACAAGCAACAGTCTCTCAGAGAAGAAAAAGATTTCTTTCCAACCGGTCGAACCAGCCACCTGGGCCAGGCCCCTTTCAAGTGGACGAGTTCCAGAGGAGAGAGCCCCGGGGCCTGCCGCCAAGTTTCCTGGGGCGTGTGCTGGGCCCCCTCAGAGGACCAGGCAGCCTGGCAGCCTGTGTGCCAGAGCTGAGATCTGGCGGCCTCCCACACCCGGTTCCCTGTCCTGCCCCGTCCTCCCGAGGGAGGCCGATGGTCCTGGCAGTGGCGAGTGGGGTGGGGCTGGCTGTGAAGCTTTCCTGGGATGCCCCGGGAGAGGGCGCCGGGGGATGGGCTGCCCCTGGCCAGGTCTGAGGCACTGACCCAGCTCAGGGCTGTCGGGGGCGGAGAGAGAAGCCCCTCCGCCTCTTCCCTGAAGCTTCTTATGGCTGGCCAAATCCTTCACAAGACAGGTTCGCTGGAGAAAATAATACCCAGCTTCAGAACACGTGTACAGGGGAGAAACCCGCGAAACTGAGTCTCTCAACACAATGGCAGAGATTCTCCTCCTATCTCCAGCTGCAGACAAAGGAGGATGTTGGGGGTGCGGTTTGGGCATGTGAGACTGGAGAAGACAATTGTCATGGAGAGGGACATGTAGACGATTGGATTGTCTGAACCGGTTCCCCTGCAGTGGGGTCAGGCCCGGAAGGGACAGCACGGAGGTGACCATGAAGGGGCCTCTCCGTGGTGTGGCTGGCCCCGGGGGGCCGCGCCTGGGGATGGGGATGGAGGGGGGGAAGTGGGATGGCCTGTGAGTTGGCAGCAGTGGTGGATGCAGATACTCAGAGGTCAGGGATCTCTCACTCTTTCCCTGCCTGTCTGTCTGTCTGTCTCTCACTCTCTCTCTCTCTCTCTCTCTCTCTTTCTCTCTCGGGGACCTGAGGAGAAGAGGTGGGCGAGCCCTGCCCGCCTCGCCTACCTGCCTTCCTCTCCCCTGGCCCCTTCTTTCTCCGGCTGCTTTGAGTGCCCTGTGGGCTTGGGTTCAACCCCTGAGGCCAAGGGCGCATGCGCCACCCGCCACCGCCAGGGCCTAGGGCGGGCCTCGGGGGTCCTCAGTGAAGGCCCCGCCCGCCCGCCAGGCCAGGCCAGTCCCAGCTGAAGAAGGAACGCCAACGCCCTGCTGGACTTGGCTTCAGCTGTTGTCTCCCTCCCATCCCCCACTTGCAATCAGCTGGCCGGCCGCTTCCCTTCTTTGGAAGCGGTGGTCTGGACCTGGTGGCCAAAGGCCGACTGGGGTGCCAGGTCAAGGCTCTGCCTCGGCCAGCTGCTTTTGCCCGGGCCTCATTTCTTCCTGGAAAGGCAAAACCACGGCCTCACCCCACGCCCGCACTTGTCGACTCCAGCCAGGTGGAGGAAAGGCTCTGTGGAATCCGAAGGGCCGAGACAGGCTTATGGCCAAGCAGTGAGTGAGGCCCCAGCAGGCCGCCGGCTTGGGGAGCCGCTGCCACACGGGCAGGCCCTTCCGGCGACGGGTCCCAGCATCATCTCTGGAGTCGGGAGGGCCTGGCCTTCCTAGTGCCCAGGCCACGGCTCTGAGGAGAAATCCGCGTTGGAGGGCACGCGTGAGGCCCTCGGCCTGAGGGCGCTGGTGCCACGCCGGGGGCGACTGGAAGGCTGGCTGGGCTCGCCTGCTTTGTCCAAAGGAGGCTGGCCAACCAGCCCAACCGGCCACCTGGGCCAGGCCCCTTTCAAGTGGACAAGATCCGGGGGAAAGGGCCCTGGGGCCTGCCGCCAAGTCCCCTGGGGCGTGTGCTGGGCCCCCTCAGAGGAGGGAGCCACCTGGCAACCTGTGTGCCAGACCTTAGATCTGGCGGCCTGCCACACCCGGCTCCCTGCCCTGCCCACGCCTGCCTCCATCCACTCCACGGAGGACGATGGTGTTGGCAGTGCGAGCGGAGATAGTCGTTAGAGACTTCACTTGGAGTTGTAGTCCAAGAGCATCACAGAGGAGCACTGAGCTTGGGCTCGGCCATTTATCCGCTTTGTAACCTGGCTGAGTTTTCTAGCCACTGTACCCAGTCTCTTCATCTAGCAAATGGTGCAAAGAACAACATTGACTACGTCGGGATGCTTTCAGGGTCATGTGAGTTAAGATATGTTCCAGCACAGAGTTTACATTCAGGGTGCAGTCCTTGGCTCAGTAGAAGTGTTCGCTGCTGTTCTTATGATTTTCATTATTTCACGTCCTTATCTTCCTCGTGAGTTCCCTGTCAAACCAACCACGATCCACGGTGTCAGCAGTTTGATTCCAGGTCCCTGCTTCAAGGCCTGCAGAGGGAACCTCGTGCTCATAACCTCCTGTTTTTCTCCCAGTCTCTGGAGGGATGCATTGACCTCTAGCTTGTCTGCACTGAGGCACGGAATGGGGTCCCACACCCAACCCCGCGTCTCCTCCTTTTCATATCTGATGCTTTGGGAAGACTGCTTACTGTTCACTCGGTGGACTATACTCCCTGACATGAGCAACGCACGGGAGAGAGGCGGTAGGAAACACTGATCCATGTAGGGCTCTGAGTTGACCATAACACAGAGTACAGTTGATCAAGGGCCGAGGTAGGGTTCCTTAAGGCAAAGATCTGCCGAGATGAGGGTGTTCTGATGTGACGCCGCCTGAAAATAAAGCAAACACATAAAAGCATATGTAGTGGTCAAAGGGAAAGCACGCCACTAAAAGAATTGATCCCATGAAATACACTATTCTATTTGTTTATGTATCAAATGACTGATAGGAAAGAGCCAGGCGTAGAGATAGTAGACTTGATCAATGTCATAGAGAATTCTTTTAACAGTTGTTCATGCCTTGTGTTTTACATCATTGATTAGGGGAGTATTTTCGTCTTTTCCTTTCCTAGTGTCTCCATCTTTCTCAACTTTTCCAGGAGACATATTTATATTATCCTCTAAAATGTTAGGGAAATTTTAAAAAAGTTATGACACATTGGAAGTTGTTGATTTTGTATATGGGAGGAGCACTAGATTGCAAGTGAATTAGTGATCATTAGAGTTTTAGTTTGGTAAAAGACGGTAGTTGGAGTTGATACCAGGATGTTTGTAACCCAGTTTTTACTTCATTATTTGGTGTAGTTTTCCAAATGCCAGAGCCGGTCATTTTTAATGTAATAACTTGTCTCATTTTAGAATATGTGTTCTTGGAGAGGGCGATGCAGGTAAGTAGAAAATAATTTAATGTAGTGACTTGTTTTTCTCCAATGGATCTCTTATAAACCCAACAGCCATATAGCATTCTTTTGTCCAAATGACCTGATGGCACTTTCTTAACTTTTCTTGCTGTGACTCTAGCAATCTAGGGTCACACCACCTTCTCTCTCCTAGTCATGCTTTCAGTTGTAAGAGTGATATTGTCAATAGTACAGTGAGCAATTGGCACACACTCTACTCTTTTCTTACATGTATATATATGTATATGTGTGTGTGTCTATATTTCTCAACTGCGAACTTTGGTAACATAATTGTTAAGGTGTGAACTATTTGCAGTGCACTTAACAACTGATGGCTACACATGATTGTGTAGTGACATCACGGTTAAAACCCTTCTTTGCAACATGTGGCCCCTTTCAGTTTTATTTTCAAGGAAAGGGTTCAATGACTTTTTTCTTTTGGAAGAAGAAAGACTTGCATTTCCATCTTAGAAAATCGAGAACTGGTTTCTTGCCTTTTTTCTTTTTTTGTCTTCAGCTCCTCGTCCTACTGGTTACTAATTCACATGTCCAGTCACTTCAGATTCATGGTGCTAACCCTTTGCCTTGTTCAAGGCTCTGACTTTAATTATTCCATAATCCCTTCTGTGAAGGAGGTTTCTCTCCACGCTCATCTAGCGAGGAAGGAACCGACCCTCCTTTATGTGAACTTGGAGACAGAGGCCAAGGTGAAGCCTCGGTGCCCCTCCACACCAGTGAGCTGCAGAAGGGCTGCAGAGTCCTGTGAATCTTTGGCTCCCCTCCTGGCTCCCTCCGGAGTTGGCATTGCCTGCACGGAGGAGCCCAGCTCCTTACAATCGAATTGGTGAAGTCTCCTGAAGCCGGCTGAAGGATAAGACTGGCCGGAAAGGACATCAGCAAGCAGTGTGCTCCAAAAGTGGGTGGCAGAAACACTCAGAAGAAGAAAACCTTTCCGTTTCTCTTGTTTTCTCTTTATCTTCTCTCCCTTCCTTTTCCTTTCCTTAGATGGTACAGAGCCTGTCCACCCCCCATGGTGGCTGTTTTTCTCCTCAGAGCCCCAGGACAGAGCTGTATCTCTTAGTTGTAGGTCAACCCATGGGGGTTCTTTGCCTGGAGTCCCACGGCAGTTTATTCACATCTCTTTCATTCAAATGATTTCAGTAGTGTAATTTATCTGTTTAGGCATATCTGTCTTCCTTGCAGACCCCCAACATTTCAAGACCTTTGGGCACATAGTAGATGCTTAAGTGCTTGAGTGAATCCGTGAAGATCTTTTGTTGAATACGATCTAAATAAATACAATACCTACTCAGCACACGAATGCAGGCACTTGAGAGAGAGTTTGGTGTCTGCTGAAGCAGGCTGTGGACCAGCTTAGGGGCTCAGTGCCAAAGTGACCCAATAGATTTAGACAAAATGAACGAGATAATTAACTTCAATTTTGCAATTCATGGAGAACAGGAGCAGGATATCTAGGTGTGAATCGGGACTTGATCATTCTTGTTGCATCTTTGGAAAATCCAGTCCTTTTTCTTTCTATGGAAACGTGACTGGCCAAGAGAGTGAACGGAGGACTGGCTTTTAGAAAGGCAATTTTGTCACAGGAAGTCCTGGAGGAAAATATATGGAAGGAGAGCTGCTAGAAACATGGCAGAGACGTTTTGTGTAGAAACCCTAAAATGTGGGTTTACATGCTGTCTGAAAGAGTTGTAACCCAACTTTTCTCCACTACAGATTTGAGCAGCTTTTAAATATCTAGGTATACAAAAGGATTAGAAAGGAAAATAGATCCAACTGAAAGGAATTTCGGATGGAACAATGAAATGATGCTGAAGTGAGCCAGCGCACTGAAAAGAGTTTCAGAAAGACCTGCAGTCTCTAAAGGCAGTGGGCAATGTATCCATCAGGTTTCAAGTAGAAAGGGAAATGGGAACAATTGTCTGTCATCTCATGTCCAGGAGATGACAAGCAACAGTCTCTCAGAGAAGAAAAAGATTTCTTTCCAACCGGTCGAACCAGCCACCTGGGCCAGGCCCCTTTCAAGTGGACGAGTTCCAGAGGAGAGAGCCCCGGGGCCTGCCGCCAAGTTTCCTGGGGCGTGTGCTGGGCCCCCTCAGAGGACCAGGCAGCCTGGCAGCCTGTGTGCCAGAGCTGAGATCTGGCGGCCTCCCACACCCGGTTCCCTGTCCTGCCCCGTCCTCCCGAGGGAGGCCGATGGTCCTGGCAGTGGCGAGTGGGGTGGGGCTGGCTGTGAAGCTTTCCTGGGATGCCCCGGGAGAGGGCGCCGGGGGATGGGCTGCCCCTGGCCAGGTCTGAGGCACTGACCCAGCTCAGGGCTGTCGGGGGCGGAGAGAGAAGCCCCTCCGCCTCTTCCCTGAAGCTTCTTATGGCTGGCCAAATCCTTCACAAGACAGGTTCGCTGGAGAAAATAATACCCAGCTTCAGAACACGTGTACAGGGGAGAAACCCGCGAAACTGAGTCTCTCAACACAATGGCAGAGATTCTCCTCCTATCTCCAGCTGCAGACAAAGGAGGATGTTGGGGGTGCGGTTTGGGCATGTGAGACTGGAGAAGACAATTGTCATGGAGAGGGACATGTAGACGATTGGATTGTCTGAACCGGTTCCCCTGCAGTGGGGTCAGGCCCGGAAGGGACAGCACGGAGGTGACCATGAAGGGGCCTCTCCGTGGTGTGGCTGGCCCCGGGGGGCCGCGCCTGGGGATGGGGATGGAGGGGGGGAAGTGGGATGGCCTGTGAGTTGGCAGCAGTGGTGGATGCAGATACTCAGAGGTCAGGGATCTCTCACTCTTTCCCTGCCTGTCTGTCTGTCTGTCTCTCACTCTCTCTCTCTCTCTCTCTCTCTCTCTCTCTCGGGGACCTGAGGAGAAGAGGTGGGCGAGCCCTGCCCGCCTCGCCTACCTGCCTTCCTCTCCCCTGGCCCCTTCTTTCTCCGGCTGCTTTGAGTGCCCTGTGGGCTTGGGTTCAACCCCTGAGGCCAAGGGCGCATGCGCCACCCGCCACCGCCAGGGCCTAGGGCGGGCCTCGGGGGTCCTCAGTGAAGGCCCCGCCCGCCCGCCAGGCCAGGCCAGTCCCAGCTGAAGAAGGAACGCCAACGCCCTGCTGGACTTGGCTTCAGCTGTTGTCTCCCTCCCATCCCCCACTTGCAATCAGCTGGCCGGCCGCTTCCCTTCTTTGGAAGCGGTGGTCTGGACCTGGTGGCCAAAGGCCGACTGGGGTGCCAGGTCAAGGCTCTGCCTCGGCCAGCTGCTTTTGCCCGGGCCTCATTTCTTCCTGGAAAGGCAAAACCACGGCCTCACCCCACGCCCGCACTTGTCGACTCCAGCCAGGTGGAGGAAAGGCTCTGTGGAATCCGAAGGGCCGAGACAGGCTTATGGCCAAGCAGTGAGTGAGGCCCCAGCAGGCCGCCGGCTTGGGGAGCCGCTGCCACACGGGCAGGCCCTTCCGGCGACGGGTCCCAGCATCATCTCTGGAGTCGGGAGGGCCTGGCCTTCCTAGTGCCCAGGCCACGGCTCTGAGGAGAAATCCGCGTTGGAGGGCACGCGTGAGGCCCTCGGCCTGAGGGCGCTGGTGCCACGCCGGGGGCGACTGGAAGGCTGGCTGGGCTCGCCTGCTTTGTCCAAAGGAGGCTGGCCAACCAGCCCAACCGGCCACCTGGGCCAGGCCCCTTTCAAGTGGACAAGATCCGGGGGAAAGGGCCCTGGGGCCTGCCGCCAAGTCCCCTGGGGCGTGTGCTGGGCCCCCTCAGAGGAGGGAGCCACCTGGCAACCTGTGTGCCAGACCTTAGATCTGGCGGCCTGCCACACCCGGCTCCCTGCCCTGCCCACGCCTGCCTCCATCCACTCCACGGAGGACGATGGTGTTGGCAGTGCGAGCGGAGATAGTCGTTAGAGACTTCACTTGGAGTTGTAGTCCAAGAGCATCACAGAGGAGCACTGAGCTTGGGCTCGGCCATTTATCCGCTTTGTAACCTGGCTGAGTTTTCTAGCCACTGTACCCAGTCTCTTCATCTAGCAAATGGTGCAAAGAACAACATTGACTACGTCGGGATGCTTTCAGGGTCATGTGAGTTAAGATATGTTCCAGCACAGAGTTTACATTCAGGGTGCAGTCCTTGGCTCAGTAGAAGTGTTCGCTGCTGTTCTTATGATTTTCATTATTTCACGTCCTTATCTTCCTCGTGAGTTCCCTGTCAAACCAACCACGATCCACGGTGTCAGCAGTTTGATTCCAGGTCCCTGCTTCAAGGCCTGCAGAGGGAACCTCGTGCTCATAACCTCCTGTTTTTCTCCCAGTCTCTGGAGGGATGCATTGACCTCTAGCTTGTCTGCACTGAGGCACGGAATGGGGTCCCACACCCAACCCCGCGTCTCCTCCTTTTCATATCTGATGCTTTGGGAAGACTGCTTACTGTTCACTCGGTGGACTATACTCCCTGACATGAGCAACGCACGGGAGAGAGGCGGTAGGAAACACTGATCCATGTAGGGCTCTGAGTTGACCATAACACAGAGTACAGTTGATCAAGGGCCGAGGTAGGGTTCCTTAAGGCAAAGATCTGCCGAGATGAGGGTGTTCTGATGTGACGCCGCCTGAAAATAAAGCAAACACATAAAAGCATATGTAGTGGTCAAAGGGAAAGCACGCCACTAAAAGAATTGATCCCATGAAATACACTATTCTATTTGTTTATGTATCAAATGACTGATAGGAAAGAGCCAGGCGTAGAGATAGTAGACTTGATCAATGTCATAGAGAATTCTTTTAACAGTTGTTCATGCCTTGTGTTTTACATCATTGATTAGGGGAGTATTTTCGTCTTTTCCTTTCCTAGTGTCTCCATCTTTCTCAACTTTTCCAGGAGACATATTTACATTATCCTCTAAAATGTTAGGGAAATTTTAAAAAAGTTATGACACATTGGAAGTTGTTGATTTTGTATATGGGAGGAGCACTAGATTGCAAGTGAATTAGTGATCATTAGAGTTTTAGTTTGGTAAAAGACGGTAGTTGGAGTTGATACCAGGATGTTTGTAACCCAGTTTTTACTTCATTATTTGGTGTAGTTTTCCAAATGCCAGAGCCGGTCATTTTTAATGTAATAACTTGTCTCATTTTAGAATATGTGTTCTTGGAGAGGGTGATGCAGGTAAGTAGAAAATAATTTAATGTAGTGACTTGTTTTTCTCCAATGGATCTCTTATAAACCCAACAGCCATATAGCATTCTTTTGTCCAAATGACCTGATGGCACTTTCTTAACTTTTCTTGCTGTGACTCTAGCAATCTAGGGTCACACCACCTTCTCTCTCCTAGTCATGCTTTCAGTTGTAAGAGTGATATTGTCAATAGTACAGTGAGCAATTGGCACACACTCTACTCTTTTCTTACATGTATATATATGTATATGTGTGTGTGTCTATATTTCTCAACTGCGAACTTTGGTAACATAATTGTTAAGGTGTGAACTATTTGCAGTGCACTTAACAACTGATGGCTACACATGATTGTGTAGTGACATCACGGTTAAAACCCTTCTTTGCAACATGTGGCCCCTTTCAGTTTTATTTTCAAGGAAAGGGTTCAATGACTTTTTTCTTTTGGAAGAAGAAAGACTTGCATTTCCATCTTAGAAAATCGAGAACTGGTTTCTTGCCTTTTTTCTTTTTTTGTCTTCAGCTCCTCGTCCTACTGGTTACTAATTCACATGTCCAGTCACTTCAGATTCATGGTGCTAACCCTTTGCCTTGTTCAAGGCTCTGACTTTAATTATTCCATAATCCCTTCTGTGAAGGAGGTTTCTCTCCACGCTCATCTAGCGAGGAAGGAACCGACCCTCCTTTATGTGAACTTGGAGACAGAGGCCAAGGTGAAGCCTCGGTGCCCCTCCACACCAGTGAGCTGCAGAAGGGCTGCAGAGTCCTGTGAATCTTTGGCTCCCCTCCTGGCTCCCTCCGGAGTTGGCATTGCCTGCACGGAGGAGCCCAGCTCCTTACAATCGAATTGGTGAAGTCTCCTGAAGCCGGCTGAAGGATAAGACTGGCCGGAAAGGACATCAGCAAGCAGTGTGCTCCAAAAGTGGGTGGCAGAAACACTCAGAAGAAGAAAACCTTTCCGTTTCTCTTGTTTTCTCTTTATCTTCTCTCCCTTCCTTTTCCTTTCCTTAGATGGTACAGAGCCTGTCCACCCCCCATGGTGGCTGTTTTTCTCCTCAGAGCCCCAGGACAGAGCTGTATCTCTTAGTTGTAGGTCAACCCATGGGGGATCTTTGCCTGGAGTCCCACGGCAGTTTATTCACATCTCTTTCATTCAAATGATTTCAGTAGTGTAATTTATCTGTTTAGGCATATCTGTCTTCCTTGCAGACCCCCAACATTTCAAGACCTTTGGGCACATAGTAGATGCTTAAGTGCTTGAGTGAATCCGTGAAGATCTTTTGTTGAATACGATCTAAATAAATACAATACCTACTCAGCACACGAATGCAGGCACTTGAGAGAGAGTTTGGTGTCTGCTGAAGCAGGCTGTGGACCAGCTTAGGGGCTCAGTGCCAAAGTGACCCAATAGATTTAGACAAAATGAACGAGATAATTAACTTCAATTTTGCAATTCATGGAGAACAGGAGCAGGATATCTAGGTGTGAATCGGGACTTGATCATTCTTGTTGCATCTTTGGAAAATCCAGTCCTTTTTCTTTCTATGGAAACGTGACTGGCCAAGAGAGTGAACGGAGGACTGGCTTTTAGAAAGGCAATTTTGTCACAGGAAGTCCTGGAGGAAAATATATGGAAGGAGAGCTGCTAGAAACATGGCAGAGACGTTTTGTGTAGAAACCCTAAAATGTGGGTTTACATGCTGTCTGAAAGAGTTGTAACCCAACTTTTCTCCACTACAGATTTGAGCAGCTTTTAAATATCTAGGTATACAAAAGGATTAGAAAGGAAAATAGATCCAACTGAAAGGAATTTCGGATGGAACAATGAAATGATGCTGAAGTGAGCCAGCGCACTGAAAAGAGTTTCAGAAAGACCTGCAGTCTCTAAAGGCAGTGGGCAATGTATCCATCAGGTTTCAAGTAGAAAGGGAAATGGGAACAATTGTCTGTCATCTCATGTCCAGGAGATGACAAGCAACAGTCTCTCAGAGAAGAAAAAGATTTCTTTCCAACCGGTCGAACCAGCCACCTGGGCCAGGCCCCTTTCAAGTGGACGAGTTCCAGAGGAGAGAGCCCCGGGGCCTGCCGCCAAGTTTCCTGGGGCGTGTGCTGGGCCCCCTCAGAGGACCAGGCAGCCTGGCAGCCTGTGTGCCAGAGCTGAGATCTGGCGGCCTCCCACACCCGGTTCCCTGTCCTGCCCCGTCCTCCCGAGGGAGGCCGATGGTCCTGGCAGTGGCGAGTGGGGTGGGGCTGGCTGTGAAGCTTTCCTGGGATGCCCCGGGAGAGGGCGCCGGGGGATGGGCTGCCCCTGGCCAGGTCTGAGGCACTGACCCAGCTCAGGGCTGTCGGGGGCGGAGAGAGAAGCCCCTCCGCCTCTTCCCTGAAGCTTCTTATGGCTGGCCAAATCCTTCACAAGACAGGTTCGCTGGAGAAAATAATACCCAGCTTCAGAACACGTGTACAGGGGAGAAACCCGCGAAACTGAGTCTCTCAACACAATGGCAGAGATTCTCCTCCTATCTCCAGCTGCAGACAAAGGAGGATGTTGGGGGTGCGGTTTGGGCATGTGAGACTGGAGAAGACAATTGTCATGGAGAGGGACATGTAGACGATTGGATTGTCTGAACCGGTTCCCCTGCAGTGGGGTCAGGCCCGGAAGGGACAGCACGGAGGTGACCATGAAGGGGCCTCTCCGTGGTGTGGCTGGCCCCGGGGGGCCGCGCCTGGGGATGGGGATGGAGGGGGGGAAGTGGGATGGCCTGTGAGTTGGCAGCAGTGGTGGATGCAGATACTCAGAGGTCAGGGATCTCTCACTCTTTCCCTGCCTGTCTGTCTGTCTGTCTCTCACTCTCTCTCTCTCTCTCTCTCTCTCTTTCTCTCTCGGGGACCTGAGGAGAAGAGGTGGGCGAGCCCTGCCCGCCTCGCCTACCTGCCTTCCTCTCCCCTGGCCCCTTCTTTCTCCGGCTGCTTTGAGTGCCCTGTGGGCTTGGGTTCAACCCCTGAGGCCAAGGGCGCATGCGCCACCCGCCACCGCCAGGGCCTAGGGCGGGCCTCGGGGGTCCTCAGTGAAGGCCCCGCCCGCCCGCCAGGCCAGGCCAGTCCCAGCTGAAGAAGGAACGCCAACGCCCTGCTGGACTTGGCTTCAGCTGTTGTCTCCCTCCCATCCCCCACTTGCAATCAGCTGGCCGGCCGCTTCCCTTCTTTGGAAGCGGTGGTCTGGACCTGGTGGCCAAAGGCCGACTGGGGTGCCAGGTCAAGGCTCTGCCTCGGCCAGCTGCTTTTGCCCGGGCCTCATTTCTTCCTGGAAAGGCAAAACCACGGCCTCACCCCACGCCCGCACTTGTCGACTCCAGCCAGGTGGAGGAAAGGCTCTGTGGAATCCGAAGGGCCGAGACAGGCTTATGGCCAAGCAGTGAGTGAGGCCCCAGCAGGCCGCCGGCTTGGGGAGCCGCTGCCACACGGGCAGGCCCTTCCGGCGACGGGTCCCAGCATCATCTCTGGAGTCGGGAGGGCCTGGCCTTCCTAGTGCCCAGGCCACGGCTCTGAGGAGAAATCCGCGTTGGAGGGCACGCGTGAGGCCCTCGGCCTGAGGGCGCTGGTGCCACGCCGGGGGCGACTGGAAGGCTGGCTGGGCTCGCCTGCTTTGTCCAAAGGAGGCTGGCCAACCAGCCCAACCGGCCACCTGGGCCAGGCCCCTTTCAAGTGGACAAGATCCGGGGGAAAGGGCCCTGGGGCCTGCCGCCAAGTCCCCTGGGGCGTGTGCTGGGCCCCCTCAGAGGAGGGAGCCACCTGGCAACCTGTGTGCCAGACCTTAGATCTGGCGGCCTGCCACACCCGGCTCCCTGCCCTGCCCACGCCTGCCTCCATCCACTCCACGGAGGACGATGGTGTTGGCAGTGCGAGCGGAGATAGTCGTTAGAGACTTCACTTGGAGTTGTAGTCCAAGAGCATCACAGAGGAGCACTGAGCTTGGGCTCGGCCATTTATCCGCTTTGTAACCTGGCTGAGTTTTCTAGCCACTGTACCCAGTCTCTTCATCTAGCAAATGGTGCAAAGAACAACATTGACTACGTCGGGATGCTTTCAGGGTCATGTGAGTTAAGATATGTTCCAGCACAGAGTTTACATTCAGGGTGCAGTCCTTGGCTCAGTAGAAGTGTTCGCTGCTGTTCTTATGATTTTCATTATTTCACGTCCTTATCTTCCTCGTGAGTTCCCTGTCAAACCAACCACGATCCACGGTGTCAGCAGTTTGATTCCAGGTCCCTGCTTCAAGGCCTGCAGAGGGAACCTCGTGCTCATAACCTCCTGTTTTTCTCCCAGTCTCTGGAGGGATGCATTGACCTCTAGCTTGTCTGCACTGAGGCACGGAATGGGGTCCCACACCCAACCCCGCGTCTCCTCCTTTTCATATCTGATGCTTTGGGAAGACTGCTTACTGTTCACTCGGTGGACTATACTCCCTGACATGAGCAACGCACGGGAGAGAGGCGGTAGGAAACACTGATCCATGTAGGGCTCTGAGTTGACCATAACACAGAGTACAGTTGATCAAGGGCCGAGGTAGGGTTCCTTAAGGCAAAGATCTGCCGAGATGAGGGTGTTCTGATGTGACGCCGCCTGAAAATAAAGCAAACACATAAAAGCATATGTAGTGGTCAAAGGGAAAGCACGCCACTAAAAGAATTGATCCCATGAAATACACTATTCTATTTGTTTATGTATCAAATGACTGATAGGAAAGAGCCAGGCGTAGAGATAGTAGACTTGATCAATGTCATAGAGAATTCTTTTAACAGTTGTTCATGCCTTGTGTTTTACATCATTGATTAGGGGAGTATTTTCGTCTTTTCCTTTCCTAGTGTCTCCATCTTTCTCAACTTTTCCAGGAGACATATTTACATTATCCTCTAAAATGTTAGGGAAATTTTAAAAAAGTTATGACACATTGGAAGTTGTTGATTTTGTATATGGGAGGAGCACTAGATTGCAAGTGAATTAGTGATCATTAGAGTTTTAGTTTGGTAAAAGACGGTAGTTGGAGTTGATACCAGGATGTTTGTAACCCAGTTTTTACTTCATTATTTGGTGTAGTTTTCCAAATGCCAGAGCCGGTCATTTTTAATGTAATAACTTGTCTCATTTTAGAATATGTGTTCTTGGAGAGGGTGATGCAGGTAAGTAGAAAATAATTTAATGTAGTGACTTGTTTTTCTCCAATGGATCTCTTATAAACCCAACAGCCATATAGCATTCTTTTGTCCAAATGACCTGATGGCACTTTCTTAACTTTTCTTGCTGTGACTCTAGCAATCTAGGGTCACACCACCTTCTCTCTCCTAGTCATGCTTTCAGTTGTAAGAGTGATATTGTCAATAGTACAGTGAGCAATTGGCACACACTCTACTCTTTTCTTACATGTATATATATGTATATGTGTGTGTGTCTATATTTCTCAACTGCGAACTTTGGTAACATAATTGTTAAGGTGTGAACTATTTGCAGTGCACTTAACAACTGATGGCTACACATGATTGTGTAGTGACATCACGGTTAAAACCCTTCTTTGCAACATGTGGCCCCTTTCAGTTTTATTTTCAAGGAAAGGGTTCAATGACTTTTTTCTTTTGGAAGAAGAAAGACTTGCATTTCCATCTTAGAAAATCGAGAACTGGTTTCTTGCCTTTTTTCTTTTTTTGTCTTCAGCTCCTCGTCCTACTGGTTACTAATTCACATGTCCAGTCACTTCAGATTCATGGTGCTAACCCTTTGCCTTGTTCAAGGCTCTGACTTTAATTATTCCATAATCCCTTCTGTGAAGGAGGTTTCTCTCCACGCTCATCTAGCGAGGAAGGAACCGACCCTCCTTTATGTGAACTTGGAGACAGAGGCCAAGGTGAAGCCTCGGTGCCCCTCCACACCAGTGAGCTGCAGAAGGGCTGCAGAGTCCTGTGAATCTTTGGCTCCCCTCCTGGCTCCCTCCGGAGTTGGCATTGCCTGCACGGAGGAGCCCAGCTCCTTACAATCGAATTGGTGAAGTCTCCTGAAGCCGGCTGAAGGATAAGACTGGCCGGAAAGGACATCAGCAAGCAGTGTGCTCCAAAAGTGGGTGGCAGAAACACTCAGAAGAAGAAAACCTTTCCGTTTCTCTTGTTTTCTCTTTATCTTCTCTCCCTTCCTTTTCCTTTCCTTAGATGGTACAGAGCCTGTCCACCCCCCATGGTGGCTGTTTTTCTCCTCAGAGCCCCAGGACAGAGCTGTATCTCTTAGTTGTAGGTCAACCCATGGGGGATCTTTGCCTGGAGTCCCACGGCAGTTTATTCACATCTCTTTCATTCAAATGATTTCAGTAGTGTAATTTATCTGTTTAGGCATATCTGTCTTCCTTGCAGACCCCCAACATTTCAAGACCTTTGGGCACATAGTAGATGCTTAAGTGCTTGAGTGAATCCGTGAAGATCTTTTGTTGAATACGATCTAAATAAATACAATACCTACTCAGCACACGAATGCAGGCACTTGAGAGAGAGTTTGGTGTCTGCTGAAGCAGGCTGTGGACCAGCTTAGGGGCTCAGTGCCAAAGTGACCCAATAGATTTAGACAAAATGAACGAGATAATTAACTTCAATTTTGCAATTCATGGAGAACAGGAGCAGGATATCTAGGTGTGAATCGGGACTTGATCATTCTTGTTGCATCTTTGGAAAATCCAGTCCTTTTTCTTTCTATGGAAACGTGACTGGCCAAGAGAGTGAACGGAGGACTGGCTTTTAGAAAGGCAATTTTGTCACAGGAAGTCCTGGAGGAAAATATATGGAAGGAGAGCTGCTAGAAACATGGCAGAGACGTTTTGTGTAGAAACCCTAAAATGTGGGTTTACATGCTGTCTGAAAGAGTTGTAACCCAACTTTTCTCCACTACAGATTTGAGCAGCTTTTAAATATCTAGGTATACAAAAGGATTAGAAAGGAAAATAGATCCAACTGAAAGGAATTTCGGATGGAACAATGAAATGATGCTGAAGTGAGCCAGCGCACTGAAAAGAGTTTCAGAAAGACCTGCAGTCTCTAAAGGCAGTGGGCAATGTATCCATCAGGTTTCAAGTAGAAAGGGAAATGGGAACAATTGTCTGTCATCTCATGTCCAGGAGATGACAAGCAACAGTCTCTCAGAGAAGAAAAAGATTTCTTTCCAACCGGTCGAACCAGCCACCTGGGCCAGGCCCCTTTCAAGTGGACGAGTTCCAGAGGAGAGAGCCCCGGGGCCTGCCGCCAAGTTTCCTGGGGCGTGTGCTGGGCCCCCTCAGAGGACCAGGCAGCCTGGCAGCCTGTGTGCCAGAGCTGAGATCTGGCGGCCTCCCACACCCGGTTCCCTGTCCTGCCCCGTCCTCCCGAGGGAGGCCGATGGTCCTGGCAGTGGCGAGTGGGGTGGGGCTGGCTGTGAAGCTTTCCTGGGATGCCCCGGGAGAGGGCGCCGGGGGATGGGCTGCCCCTGGCCAGGTCTGAGGCACTGACCCAGCTCAGGGCTGTCGGGGGCGGAGAGAGAAGCCCCTCCGCCTCTTCCCTGAAGCTTCTTATGGCTGGCCAAATCCTTCACAAGACAGGTTCGCTGGAGAAAATAATACCCAGCTTCAGAACACGTGTACAGGGGAGAAACCCGCGAAACTGAGTCTCTCAACACAATGGCAGAGATTCTCCTCCTATCTCCAGCTGCAGACAAAGGAGGATGTTGGGGGTGCGGTTTGGGCATGTGAGACTGGAGAAGACAATTGTCATGGAGAGGGACATGTAGACGATTGGATTGTCTGAACCGGTTCCCCTGCAGTGGGGTCAGGCCCGGAAGGGACAGCACGGAGGTGACCATGAAGGGGCCTCTCCGTGGTGTGGCTGGCCCCGGGGGGCCGCGCCTGGGGATGGGGATGGAGGGGGGGAAGTGGGATGGCCTGTGAGTTGGCAGCAGTGGTGGATGCAGATACTCAGAGGTCAGGGATCTCTCACTCTTTCCCTGCCTGTCTGTCTGTCTGTCTCTCACTCTCTCTCTCTCTCTCTCTCTCTCTCTTTCTCTCTCGGGGACCTGAGGAGAAGAGGTGGGCGAGCCCTGCCCGCCTCGCCTACCTGCCTTCCTCTCCCCTGGCCCCTTCTTTCTCCGGCTGCTTTGAGTGCCCTGTGGGCTTGGGTTCAACCCCTGAGGCCAAGGGCGCATGCGCCACCCGCCACCGCCGGGGCCTAGGGCGGGCCTCGGGGGTCCTCAGTGAAGGCCCCGCCCGCCCGCCAGGCCAGGCCAGTCCCAGCTGAAGAAGGAACGCCAACGCCCTGCTGGACTTGGCTTCAGCTGTTGTCTCCCTCCCATCCCCCACTTGCAATCAGCTGGCCGGCCGCTTCCCTTCTTTGGAAGCGGTGGTCTGGACCTGGTGGCCAAAGGCCGAC
Organism: Diceros bicornis minor; assembly: GCF_020826845.1. Lineage (NCBI taxonomy): Eukaryota > Metazoa > Chordata > Mammalia > Perissodactyla > Rhinocerotidae > Diceros > Diceros bicornis. The sequence continues at coordinate 1,404,759 of NW_026690876.1, forward strand.
TGGGGTGCCAGGTCAAGGCTCTGCCTCGGCCAGCTGCTTTTGCCCGGGCCTCATTTCTTCCTGGAAAGGCAAAACCACGGCCTCACCCCACGCCCGCACTTGTCGACTCCAGCCAGGTGGAGGAAAGGCTCTGTGGAATCCGAAGGGCCGAGACAGGCTTATGGCCAAGCAGTGAGTGAGGCCCCAGCAGGCCGCCGGCTTGGGGAGCCGCTGCCACACGGGCAGGCCCTTCCGGCGACGGGTCCCAGCATCATCTCTGGAGTCGGGAGGGCCTGGCCTTCCTAGTGCCCAGGCCACGGCTCTGAGGAGAAATCCGCGTTGGAGGGCACGCGTGAGGCCCTCGGCCTGAGGGCGCTGGTGCCACGCCGGGGGCGACTGGAAGGCTGGCTGGGCTCGCCTGCTTTGTCCAAAGGAGGCTGGCCAACCAGCCCAACCGGCCACCTGGGCCAGGCCCCTTTCAAGTGGACAAGATCCGGGGGAAAGGGCCCTGGGGCCTGCCGCCAAGTCCCCTGGGGCGTGTGCTGGGCCCCCTCAGAGGAGGGAGCCACCTGGCAACCTGTGTGCCAGACCTTAGATCTGGCGGCCTGCCACACCCGGCTCCCTGCCCTGCCCACGCCTGCCTCCATCCACTCCACGGAGGACGATGGTGTTGGCAGTGCGAGCGGAGATAGTCGTTAGAGACTTCACTTGGAGTTGTAGTCCAAGAGCATCACAGAGGAGCACTGAGCTTGGGCTCGGCCATTTATCCGCTTTGTAACCTGGCTGAGTTTTCTAGCCACTGTACCCAGTCTCTTCATCTAGCAAATGGTGCAAAGAACAACATTGACTACGTCGGGATGCTTTCAGGGTCATGTGAGTTAAGATATGTTCCAGCACAGAGTTTACATTCAGGGTGCAGTCCTTGGCTCAGTAGAAGTGTTCGCTGCTGTTCTTATGATTTTCATTATTTCACGTCCTTATCTTCCTCGTGAGTTCCCTGTCAAACCAACCACGATCCACGGTGTCAGCAGTTTGATTCCAGGTCCCTGCTTCAAGGCCTGCAGAGGGAACCTCGTGCTCATAACCTCCTGTTTTTCTCCCAGTCTCTGGAGGGATGCATTGACCTCTAGCTTGTCTGCACTGAGGCACGGAATGGGGTCCCACACCCAACCCCGCGTCTCCTCCTTTTCATATCTGATGCTTTGGGAAGACTGCTTACTGTTCACTCGGTGGACTATACTCCCTGACATGAGCAACGCACGGGAGAGAGGCGGTAGGAAACACTGATCCATGTAGGGCTCTGAGTTGACCATAACACAGAGTACAGTTGATCAAGGGCCGAGGTAGGGTTCCTTAAGGCAAAGATCTGCCGAGATGAGGGTGTTCTGATGTGACGCCGCCTGAAAATAAAGCAAACACATAAAAGCATATGTAGTGGTCAAAGGGAAAGCACGCCACTAAAAGAATTGATCCCATGAAATACACTATTCTATTTGTTTATGTATCAAATGACTGATAGGAAAGAGCCAGGCGTAGAGATAGTAGACTTGATCAATGTCATAGAGAATTCTTTTAACAGTTGTTCATGCCTTGTGTTTTACATCATTGATTAGGGGAGTATTTTCGTCTTTTCCTTTCCTAGTGTCTCCATCTTTCTCAACTTTTCCAGGAGACATATTTACATTATCTTCTAAAATGTTAGGGAAATTTTAAAAAAGTTATGACACATTGGAAGTTGTTGATTTTGTATATGGGAGGAGCACTAGATTGCAAGTGAATTAGTGATCATTAGAGTTTTAGTTTGGTAAAAGACGGTAGTTGGAGTTGATACCAGGATGTTTGTAACCCAGTTTTTACTTCATTATTTGGTGTAGTTTTCCAAATGCCAGAGCCGGTCATTTTTAATGTAATAACTTGTCTCATTTTAGAATATGTGTTCTTGGAGAGGGTGATGCAGGTAAGTAGAAAATAATTTAATGTAGTGACTTGTTTTTCTCCAATGGATCTCTTATAAACCCAACAGCCATATAGCATTCTTTTGTCCAAATGACCTGATGGCACTTTCTTAACTTTTCTTGCTGTGACTCTAGCAATCTAGGGTCACACCACCTTCTCTCTCCTAGTCATGCTTTCAGTTGTAAGAGTGATATTGTCAATAGTACAGTGAGCAATTGGCACACACTCTACTCTTTTCTTACATGTATATATATGTATATGTGTGTGTGTCTATATTTCTCAACTGCGAACTTTGGTAACATAATTGTTAAGGTGTGAACTATTTGCAGTGCACTTAACAACTGATGGCTACACATGATTGTGTAGTGACATCACGGTTAAAACCCTTCTTTGCAACATGTGGCCCCTTTCAGTTTTATTTTCAAGGAAAGGGTTCAATGACTTTTTTCTTTTGGAAGAAGAAAGACTTGCATTTCCATCTTAGAAAATCGAGAACTGGTTTCTTGCCTTTTTTCTTTTTTTGTCTTCAGCTCCTCGTCCTACTGGTTACTAATTCACATGTCCAGTCACTTCAGATTCATGGTGCTAACCCTTTGCCTTGTTCAAGGCTCTGACTTTAATTATTCCATAATCCCTTCTGTGAAGGAGGTTTCTCTCCACGCTCATCTAGCGAGGAAGGAACCGACCCTCCTTTATGTGAACTTGGAGACAGAGGCCAAGGTGAAGCCTCGGTGCCCCTCCACACCAGTGAGCTGCAGAAGGGCTGCAGAGTCCTGTGAATCTTTGGCTCCCCTCCTGGCTCCCTCCGGAGTTGGCATTGCCTGCACGGAGGAGCCCAGCTCCTTACAATCGAATTGGTGAAGTCTCCTGAAGCCGGCTGAAGGATAAGACTGGCCGGAAAGGACATCAGCAAGCAGTGTGCTCCAAAAGTGGGTGGCAGAAACACTCAGAAGAAGAAAACCTTTCCGTTTCTCTTGTTTTCTCTTTATCTTCTCTCCCTTCCTTTTCCTTTCCTTAGATGGTACAGAGCCTGTCCACCCCCCATGGTGGCTGTTTTTCTCCTCAGAGCCCCAGGACAGAGCTGTATCTCTTAGTTGTAGGTCAACCCATGGGGGTTCTTTGCCTGGAGTCCCACGGCAGTTTATTCACATCTCTTTCATTCAAATGATTTCAGTAGTGTAATTTATCTGTTTAGGCATATCTGTCTTCCTTGCAGACCCCCAACATTTCAAGACCTTTGGGCACATAGTAGATGCTTAAGTGCTTGAGTGAATCCGTGAAGATCTTTTGTTGAATACGATCTAAATAAATACAATACCTACTCAGCACACGAATGCAGGCACTTGAGAGAGAGTTTGGTGTCTGCTGAAGCAGGCTGTGGACCAGCTTAGGGGCTCAGTGCCAAAGTGACCCAATAGATTTAGACAAAATGAACGAGATAATTAACTTCAATTTTGCAATTCATGGAGAACAGGAGCAGGATATCTAGGTGTGAATCGGGACTTGATCATTCTTGTTGCATCTTTGGAAAATCCAGTCCTTTTTCTTTCTATGGAAACGTGACTGGCCAAGAGAGTGAACGGAGGACTGGCTTTTAGAAAGGCAATTTTGTCACAGGAAGTCCTGGAGGAAAATATATGGAAGGAGAGCTGCTAGAAACATGGCAGAGACGTTTTGTGTAGAAACCCTAAAATGTGGGTTTACATGCTGTCTGAAAGAGTTGTAACCCAACTTTTCTCCACTACAGATTTGAGCAGCTTTTAAATATCTAGGTATACAAAAGGATTAGAAAGGAAAATAGATCCAACTGAAAGGAATTTCGGATGGAACAATGAAATGATGCTGAAGTGAGCCAGCGCACTGAAAAGAGTTTCAGAAAGACCTGCAGTCTCTAAAGGCAGTGGGCAATGTATCCATCAGGTTTCAAGTAGAAAGGGAAATGGGAACAATTGTCTGTCATCTCATGTCCAGGAGATGACAAGCAACAGTCTCTCAGAGAAGAAAAAGATTTCTTTCCAACCGGTCGAACCAGCCACCTGGGCCAGGCCCCTTTCAAGTGGACGAGTTCCAGAGGAGAGAGCCCCGGGGCCTGCCGCCAAGTTTCCTGGGGCGTGTGCTGGGCCCCCTCAGAGGACCAGGCAGCCTGGCAGCCTGTGTGCCAGAGCTGAGATCTGGCGGCCTCCCACACCCGGTTCCCTGTCCTGCCCCGTCCTCCCGAGGGAGGCCGATGGTCCTGGCAGTGGCGAGTGGGGTGGGGCTGGCTGTGAAGCTTTCCTGGGATGCCCCGGGAGAGGGCGCCGGGGGATGGGCTGCCCCTGGCCAGGTCTGAGGCACTGACCCAGCTCAGGGCTGTCGGGGGCGGAGAGAGAAGCCCCTCCGCCTCTTCCCTGAAGCTTCTTATGGCTGGCCAAATCCTTCACAAGACAGGTTCGCTGGAGAAAATAATACCCAGCTTCAGAACACGTGTACAGGGGAGAAACCCGCGAAACTGAGTCTCTCAACACAATGGCAGAGATTCTCCTCCTATCTCCAGCTGCAGACAAAGGAGGATGTTGGGGGTGCGGTTTGGGCATGTGAGACTGGAGAAGACAATTGTCATGGAGAGGGACATGTAGACGATTGGATTGTCTGAACCGGTTCCCCTGCAGTGGGGTCAGGCCCGGAAGGGACAGCACGGAGGTGACCATGAAGGGGCCTCTCCGTGGTGTGGCTGGCCCCGGGGGGCCGCGCCTGGGGATGGGGATGGAGGGGGGGAAGTGGGATGGCCTGTGAGTTGGCAGCAGTGGTGGATGCAGATACTCAGAGGTCAGGGATCTCTCACTCTTTCCCTGCCTGTCTGTCTGTCTGTCTCTCACTCTCTCTCTCTCTCTCTCTCTCTCTCTTTCTCTCTCGGGGACCTGAGGAGAAGAGGTGGGCGAGCCCTGCCCGCCTCGCCTACCTGCCTTCCTCTCCCCTGGCCCCTTCTTTCTCCGGCTGCTTTGAGTGCCCTGTGGGCTTGGGTTCAACCCCTGAGGCCAAGGGCGCATGCGCCACCCGCCACCGCCGGGGCCTAGGGCGGGCCTCGGGGGTCCTCAGTGAAGGCCCCGCCCGCCCGCCAGGCCAGGCCAGTCCCAGCTGAAGAAGGAACGCCAACGCCCTGCTGGACTTGGCTTCAGCTGTTGTCTCCCTCCCATCCCCCACTTGCAATCAGCTGGCCGGCCGCTTCCCTTCTTTGGAAGCGGTGGTCTGGACCTGGTGGCCAAAGGCCGACTGGGGTGCCAGGTCAAGGCTCTGCCTCGGCCAGCTGCTTTTGCCCGGGCCTCATTTCTTCCTGGAAAGGCAAAACCACGGCCTCACCCCACGCCCGCACTTGTCGACTCCAGCCAGGTGGAGGAAAGGCTCTGTGGAATCCGAAGGGCCGAGACAGGCTTATGGCCAAGCAGTGAGTGAGGCCCCAGCAGGCCGCCGGCTTGGGGAGCCGCTGCCACACGGGCAGGCCCTTCCGGCGACGGGTCCCAGCATCATCTCTGGAGTCGGGAGGGCCTGGCCTTCCTAGTGCCCAGGCCACGGCTCTGAGGAGAAATCCGCGTTGGAGGGCACGCGTGAGGCCCTCGGCCTGAGGGCGCTGGTGCCACGCCGGGGGCGACTGGAAGGCTGGCTGGGCTCGCCTGCTTTGTCCAAAGGAGGCTGGCCAACCAGCCCAACCGGCCACCTGGGCCAGGCCCCTTTCAAGTGGACAAGATCCGGGGGAAAGGGCCCTGGGGCCTGCCGCCAAGTCCCCTGGGGCGTGTGCTGGGCCCCCTCAGAGGAGGGAGCCACCTGGCAACCTGTGTGCCAGACCTTAGATCTGGCGGCCTGCCACACCCGGCTCCCTGCCCTGCCCACGCCTGCCTCCATCCACTCCACGGAGGACGATGGTGTTGGCAGTGCGAGCGGAGATAGTCGTTAGAGACTTCACTTGGAGTTGTAGTCCAAGAGCATCACAGAGGAGCACTGAGCTTGGGCTCGGCCATTTATCCGCTTTGTAACCTGGCTGAGTTTTCTAGCCACTGTACCCAGTCTCTTCATCTAGCAAATGGTGCAAAGAACAACATTGACTACGTCGGGATGCTTTCAGGGTCATGTGAGTTAAGATATGTTCCAGCACAGAGTTTACATTCAGGGTGCAGTCCTTGGCTCAGTAGAAGTGTTCGCTGCTGTTCTTATGATTTTCATTATTTCACGTCCTTATCTTCCTCGTGAGTTCCCTGTCAAACCAACCACGATCCACGGTGTCAGCAGTTTGATTCCAGGTCCCTGCTTCAAGGCCTGCAGAGGGAACCTCGTGCTCATAACCTCCTGTTTTTCTCCCAGTCTCTGGAGGGATGCATTGACCTCTAGCTTGTCTGCACTGAGGCACGGAATGGGGTCCCACACCCAACCCCGCGTCTCCTCCTTTTCATATCTGATGCTTTGGGAAGACTGCTTACTGTTCACTCGGTGGACTATACTCCCTGACATGAGCAACGCACGGGAGAGAGGCGGTAGGAAACACTGATCCATGTAGGGCTCTGAGTTGACCATAACACAGAGTACAGTTGATCAAGGGCCGAGGTAGGGTTCCTTAAGGCAAAGATCTGCCGAGATGAGGGTGTTCTGATGTGACGCCGCCTGAAAATAAAGCAAACACATAAAAGCATATGTAGTGGTCAAAGGGAAAGCACGCCACTAAAAGAATTGATCCCATGAAATACACTATTCTATTTGTTTATGTATCAAATGACTGATAGGAAAGAGCCAGGCGTAGAGATAGTAGACTTGATCAATGTCATAGAGAATTCTTTTAACAGTTGTTCATGCCTTGTGTTTTACATCATTGATTAGGGGAGTATTTTCGTCTTTTCCTTTCCTAGTGTCTCCATCTTTCTCAACTTTTCCAGGAGACATATTTACATTATCCTCTAAAATGTTAGGGAAATTTTAAAAAAGTTATGACACATTGGAAGTTGTTGATTTTGTATATGGGAGGAGCACTAGATTGCAAGTGAATTAGTGATCATTAGAGTTTTAGTTTGGTAAAAGACGGTAGTTGGAGTTGATACCAGGATGTTTGTAACCCAGTTTTTACTTCATTATTTGGTGTAGTTTTCCAAATGCCAGAGCCGGTCATTTTTAATGTAATAACTTGTCTCATTTTAGAATATGTGTTCTTGGAGAGGGTGATGCAGGTAAGTAGAAAATAATTTAATGTAGTGACTTGTTTTTCTCCAATGGATCTCTTATAAACCCAACAGCCATATAGCATTCTTTTGTCCAAATGACCTGATGGCACTTTCTTAACTTTTCTTGCTGTGACTCTAGCAATCTAGGGTCACACCACCTTCTCTCTCCTAGTCATGCTTTCAGTTGTAAGAGTGATATTGTCAATAGTACAGTGAGCAATTGGCACACACTCTACTCTTTTCTTACATGTATATATATGTATATGTGTGTGTGTCTATGTTTCTCAACTGCGAACTTTGGTAACATAATTGTTAAGGTGTGAACTATTTGCAGTGCACTGAACAACTGATGGCTACACATGATTGTGTAGTGACATCACGGTTAAAACCCTTCTTTGCAACATGTGGCCCCTTTCAGTTTTATTTTCAAGGAAAGGGTTCAATGACTTTTTTCTTTTGGAAGAAGAAAGACTTGCATTTCCATCTTAGAAAATCGAGAACTGGTTTCTTGCCTTTTTTCTTTTTTTGTCTTCAGCTCCTCGTCCTACTGGTTACTAATTCACATGTCCAGTCACTTCAGATTCATGGTGCTAACCCTTTGCCTTGTTCAAGGCTCTGACTTTAATTATTCCATAATCCCTTCTGTGAAGGAGGTTTCTCTCCACGCTCATCTAGCGAGGAAGGAACCGACCCTCCTTTATGTGAACTTGGAGACAGAGGCCAAGGTGAAGCCTCGGTGCCCCTCCACACCAGTGAGCTGCAGAAGGGCTGCAGAGTCCTGTGAATCTTTGGCTCCCCTCCTGGCTCCCTCCGGAGTTGGCATTGCCTGCACGGAGGAGCCCAGCTCCTTACAATCGAATTGGTGAAGTCTCCTGAAGCCGGCTGAAGGATAAGACTGGCCGGAAAGGACATCAGCAAGCAGTGTGCTCCAAAAGTGGGTGGCAGAAACACTCAGAAGAAGAAAACCTTTCCGTTTCTCTTGTTTTCTCTTTATCTTCTCTCCCTTCCTTTTCCTTTCCTTAGATGGTACAGAGCCTGTCCACCCCCCATGGTGGCTGTTTTTCTCCTCAGAGCCCCAGGACAGAGCTGTATCTCTTAGTTGTAGGTCAACCCATGGGGGTTCTTTGCCTGGAGTCCCACGGCAGTTTATTCACATCTCTTTCATTCAAATGATTTCAGTAGTGTAATTTATCTGTTTAGGCATATCTGTCTTCCTTGCAGACCCCCAACATTTCAAGACCTTTGGGCACATAGTAGATGCTTAAGTACTTGAGTGAATCCGTGAAGATCTTTTGTTGAATACGATCTAAATAAATACAATACCTACTCAGCACACGAATGCAGGCACTTGAGAGAGAGTTTGGTGTCTGCTGAAGCAGGCTGTGGACCAGCTTAGGGGCTCAGTGCCAAAGTGACCCAATAGATTTAGACAAAATGAACGAGATAATTAACTTCAATTTTGCAATTCATGGAGAACAGGAGCAGGATATCTAGGTGTGAATCGAGACTTGATCATTCTTGTTACATCTTTGGAAAACCCAGCCCTTTTTCTTTCTATGGATATTTGACTCATCCCAAGCAGCTGCCTTATTGGTATTTATGGGTAGATCAAATTGAAAAGAAAACCCAGAATAGTATTATGACTAGCCTTAGGGAATATCTTTATAATATAAAAGAACAAAAGTCGGAGTTAGAGCAAAGATTGAAAGTCAAATTTACTGAAATTTCCCTGTCTCCTCGCTCCTACACTCCCTTATATCCCCAACTCCCTGTCCCTGACACCCAAGAATATCTTTTGGATTTCTGGGTCCCTGGCCCAAATCCTCCCCTTCAAGTCTTATCTCCTCAGTCACCTCCTCAGCCAGTTCCCTTAGGTCCCAGGACTCCAACTTCTCCGCAGTTCATCCAGCTGCCTGTTTTATCTTCTCTCACTGTTGAAGATTTACAGGGGGCGCTTAGGCCTGACCTCCAAGCAAGGGGCATACAGGTTACTTGTGTAAATGTTATAAACCAAGAAATAAATTTAGTAGAAACACCCAGGAAGGGCAAGAAGGTTCGTTTTGCTGTGTCTTACAACTCCTCCTACTTTCCAGGGCTCTGTAATCAGGGTCTGTCAGCTTCAGACATTCCTATGCAGTATCCACTGAGGATGTATCCTGGACCTCCGCTGCAGAGAATTCATGTCCCCTGGACAGCAGCTGATCTTTTAAATTATGAAACTCTCCTGCCTCCATTGCCAGAAGACCCTACTAAATTTAGAGAAGAATTAGAAAGATTAGTGGCTATTCATAGCCCCACCCACCGAGACCTTGACTGTCTGCTAAGGGGCGTTCTTCCATCCCATGACTACACTGTAGTTATCAGACAGGCCAGACGACCCCCTAGCAAAAACCCCCCTCATAGAGGAAATACATGGCCAGACCCTCTCCCAGACCCTCCTGCAGATGACCAGGAAGTGGCACAGCTACAGGCTGATATTCAAGGTTTAATAGGAGCGATTCTAGAGGCGTTTCCTCCTAAAGTTAATCGGTCAAAAATTGAATTATGCACTCAGAACGAGGGGGAACAACATAAAGCTTTTGTTGAACGGTTTACTCAGACTTTCCAAAGGCACACTGCATTGAATCTAGAAGCTCCAGAGCATAAGAATCTCCTAATTTCTGCTTTAGTTGGAAATTTTCTTCCTGATATAAAGAAACAAATTCAAAACAGTGTGGTTGTTTGGGCAGGGCAACCATTAAGTGTAATAATGGAGGCTGCTACACAATTCTTTGAAAATTGTCAGAAAGAAAGCAAAAAAAATAAAAATAATTAAAGACAACTCTTCTTGCTTTGCAAATTGAATCTTTTGAAAAGCAAAAATTCAACCCTGAAAGTAAACTAAAGCCCACTCAGAGGTCTCCCTATTTGCCTTCAGACAATTATAGGTATTGCAAGAAACCAAGGCATTGGAAAAGGGCGTGTGCCGCTCTTAAGAGAAGGGAAAGTTTTGTGGGAGATCGGGATTTGGCCACCCTGAAATCTATCTCTTTACCTTGGTTGTTTTTTCTAGGGACATTTGACTTCCCCCACTAACTTCCTAAAGAATTTGACATGGTGGCTCCTTCCTGGAACAGATCTATCATGATGGCTGTAAAGATAATGTAGGGTAAATGTTACAATAGGAAAGGCACCAACAAGCCCCTCTTATCAGAAGTTCTGTCTCTCTGGCCACATTCTCTGGATGACCCTGCGAAGAGTTGCCAGACAATCATTTACATTTACAAGGGAAATCTCCATTTGTAAAGGTATCTCCCTCTCTGTTTGGAGAAGAGAGGGGGATGAGCTCATTTCAAGTGACTTATCAATGTAGAAGGTGAGGCCTTGAGCTACATAATAAACCTTACTCTTGTTTACTGTGCTTTAGTGGTAATCTCCTGTAACTGACTCCCCCCACCCCCAAAATCCTCCTTTGTCATTGGCTGAAAATTATATTTAAGACGAGAATTTCTGCTATTGTGTTGAGAAACGCAGTGTCCCTGCTTTCTCCCATGTATACATGTTATTAAACTTGGTATTATTTTCTCCTGCTAACCTGTCTTGTTGATTATTTGGCCAGCCAGAAGAACCTTAAGGGAAAGGGCAGAGGGAGATTCTCTCTCTTCCCCTGACAGTTTAAAAAATGTTCCCGCTTGACCCCAGCACCACCAAAAGGCTCATTTTTCTCTACCTGAGGGGCATTTCTTCCTCAAATGATGGGGTCAGCCGATCCTTAGTCGCACTCCTGAGCCTACAGTTAAACTTAAAATAGAGGTTCGAAAACTGGATTTCTTAATTGACACTGGTGCGACATTCTCTACTATCCGTTCAAAGGATTTATCTCTACCTGTTACCTCTGATTCTATCAAGCTGTTTGAGTCTCTAGACAGTCTATTTCACTGCCCATATCTAAGCCCACTCCAATATATTTAGGCCCCCTTAACACTCATCATGCTTTTTTAGTTTCTGACTGTTCACCAGCAAACCTCTTTGGCTGAGATTTGTTATGTAAATTCAATGCCACTATAAATTGTAATGAAAAAGGTGTTTTTATCTCCTTGCCTTCTGACCAAGCCCCAAGTCTCCTACTTTCCATGATGGAAACTTGTCCTGATTTAAATCCTTCTGAGGAAGATGAGTCTTTAAAGAATGTCCCAACCAGTCTTTGGGCTACACATGCAAATGAGGTACGATTGTTGCTTAGTGCTGAGCCCGTGCACGTTACTTGGAAAAAAAATAAACCATTTCCATCAGTAGCCCAATACCCGCTCTCCAGAGATGCCGAGCGAGGAATTCAACCCATAATAGACTCCCTTTTGCAACAGGGTGTACTAGCTTTTACTTCCTTGCCCTGTAACACTCCAATCTTGCCAGTAAAAAAGGAAGGCAAATTTGACTCAGACGGGAACCAAATCTATAGATTTGTACAAGACCTCAGAGCCATAAACTCTTTTGTAATTCCTCGGCATCCTGTGGTCCCTAATCCAGCTGTCATCCTGACCTCAATACCTGCTGATGCAGCCTGCTTTACAGTAGTTGACCTCTGCTCAGCTTTCTTTTCAATCCCATTACACCCTGACTCACAATTTCTTTTCACATTTACATTTAAAGGGAGACAATTTACATGGACTCGAATACCTCAGGGATATTGTGAGTCCCCCTCAATATTTTCCCAGGTCCTTAAAGCTGACTTGGATTCTGTAGTCTTTACTCAAAGCTCCACTCTTGTTCAATATGTTGATGACCTTTTACTCTGTAATCCAACTAAGCAGGGGGCTCTTACAGATTCGCTCATTCTCCTGAAAGCCCTAGCTGAACGAGGCCATAAAGCCTCCAGGTTTAAACTTCAGTGGGTGCAAATGACTGTTACCTACTTAGGGCATGAGATATCTCAAGGCATTCAAAAGCTAACGCCCAAACGCCTTGAGTCAATTTTATCCATCCATCTCCCCAAAACAAAGAAACAGCTATGTAAATTTCTAGGAGCTGCTGGTTACTGCTGCCAATGGATTCCTAATTTTGCAGCCCTTGCTAAACCTCTGTATTCTCTTCTCCCAGATATCACCCCAGAGCCTATTTCCTGGCCCTCAGAGGCATTAAACTCCTTAGAGGCCTTAAAAATATCTTTGTCCATGCCTCCAGCTCTTGGCTTACCTAATTTTGACAAGCCTTTTCATCTATACTGTCATGAAAATAATGAAATTGCTACAGGCATTCTAGGGCAATCTTTTGCCTCTCAAATACGTCCTATAGCATATTTCTCATGCCAACTAGACCCTGTGGCATCAGGCATGCCCCCATGCTTACGTGCGGTGGCTGCAGCTGCCACCCTGATTGATAAGGCCAGTACTCTTACATTAGGCTCTCCCATTCACCTCTATGTCCCACATTCTGTGTCAGCTATTTTGCAAGTTCATAGGACACAACACGTCTCTACACGGCGACAGACCACCTATGAGCAGGCTCTTTTAACTAACCCTTCCATCATCTTACATCGTTGCAACACTTTAAATCCAGCTACTTTACTGCCCCTTCCTGATGATGGAGAGCCCCACTCCATTCCACATGATTGCCTTGCAACTATAGAAATGGTCTCAAAGCCATGAGAGGATCTCTCAGACATCCCTTTAGATAATCCAGACTTACTTCTGTTTTGTGACGGCTCCTGTAAACGAAATTCCCGGGGAACCATAATAACTGGTTATGCCATAGTTTCCCCACATGAAACTCTTGAAGCTTATTCTTGGCCCACCATAAGATCAGCCCAAGCTGCTGAACTCATAGCTCTTACTAGGGCCTGCACATTAACAAAAGAAAAAACTGCCACTATTTACACAGACTCCAAATAGGCTTTTGGAGTCTGCCATGTTGTTGGCACAATTTGGAAATCCCGTAGATTCTTAACCTCTGCAAGAACTCCTATTGCTAATGGACACTTAATTACAGCCTTATTACAAGCTATTCACTTTCCTTCAAAAATTGCCATTGTTCATTGTTCAGCCCATACTAAGGAGACCGATGTCATATCTTTAGGGAATGACAGGGCTGACAGAGCTGCTAAACATGCAGCTCACTATATACCCCCTTATCCGTTTTCCACCCAATTTTTAAACCTTCCTTTATCCCTGACTGATGTTATTAACTATCAGGCAAATGCCCCACAATCTGAAAAAGACAATTGGATACAAAAGGGTGCCACACAATTATCAGATGGATTATACATTGGACCAAATGGACTTCCAGTAGCTCCTTTTCTTTTGACTTTTTGGCTTGCACTTATCTCCCACCAAATGGGACATATGTGCAAACGGGGGATAGCTAAAGAACTAAAAGACAATTGGTTTTACCCTGGCATCCATAAAATTTCTGACCAAATCACCTCCCAGTGCACAACTTGCAAATCTTCCCAAGTTTCTGGGAGAAATCGGTGTGATCCAGGAAGTCCTCCCAGGCCCATGCTGCCTTTTGCGGCACTCCAAATGGATTTTATGGACTTGCCCTCAGCTTTAGGTTACTCTCACTGTTTGGTTATTGTCTGCATGTTTAGTAGATGGACTGAATGCTATCCGACCAGACATGCAGATGCCACAACAGTGGTAAAGAAATTAATAACTGAAGTTATTCCTCGCTTTGGCATTCCTTTATAGATTGAACCAGACCAAGGAACTTACAGCATAGATAAACCACTTGCTTGCAAAAACTCTGGGATATTCATTAAAATTTCATACCCCATATCACCCTCAGTCATCAGGGCAAGTGGAACATAAAAATCTAGATATAAAAAGAACTCTAGGAAAAGTCTGTCAAGAAACTGGACTTAAATGGCCAGAATCTCTGCCCTTGGCCCTTATGAAGATTCAAAATACTCCAAACAAAAAGCATGGACTGACTCATTTGAAATAGTTTTTGGATGTCTGATGCCTACTGGCGTCTCTAAACCTTCAATTCCTGGATTAAATGACTATTATGGGAACTTAAGTGAACAATTTGATGCTATGACTAGTTATATACAAAAATTAACTAGTATACTTGAAGCATATCGTCAACAGGTAAAAGAGGCGTGGCCCCCACCTTCTGACAAGCCTTGCCATCCCTTTCGACCAGGAGACCGGGTGTACATCAAGGTCTTTAGAAGAAAACACGCACTGTCACCTCGCTGGGAAGGACCTTATGAAGCCTTACTGACGACCTGCACTGCCATCAAAATAAAAAAAAAATCTTCCTGGATCCATGCAAGCCACACCAAAATCACCCAGAACATCACTCTCAAGACAACTGAGAGATAATCCCCACAAGTGACCTTAAACTAAGGATTTTGAAGGTCAAAACCCAGGCCCCAGAAGCAGCCGACATCACGAAGTAGACAGCTCTTCCCAAGATCACGGATCAAGAAAACCTACTTTGACCCATTTCCTCCCCCTTGCTTTAAAACTCAGGATATATATACACACTCACACACACAAACTATTAGTGGATATATATATATATATATTTTTTTTTATTGATAATTTAATGGTTTCTAACATTGTGAAATTTTGGGTTGTACATTTTTGTTTGTCCATCACCCCATATATGACTCCCTTCACCCCTTGTGCCCACCCCCCACCCCCACTTCCCAGGTAACCACAGTCCAGTTTTCTCTGTCCATGTGTTGGTTTATATTCCACATATGAGTGAGATCATACAGTGTTTGTCTTTCTCTTTCTGGCTTATTTCACTTAACATAATACGCTCCAGGCCCATCCATGTTGTTGCAAATGGGACGATTTTGTCTTTTTTTATGGCTGAGTAGTATTCCATTGTATATATATACCACATTTTCTTAATCCAATCGTCAGTCGAGGGACACTTAGGTTGCTTCCACTTCTTGGCTATGGTGAATAATGCTGCAATGAACATAGGGGTGCATAAGCCTCTTTGGATTGTTGATTTCAGGTGCGTTGGATAGATTCCCAGTAGTGGGATGGCTGGATCATAGGGCATCTCTATTTTTAATTCTTTGAGGAATCTCCATACCGTTTTCCATAGAGGCTGTACCAATTTGCATTCCCACCAGCTGTGTATGAGGGTTCCTGTTTCTCCACATCCTCTCCAACATTTGTTGTTTTTTGTCTTGGTGATTATAGCCATTCTAACGGGCGTGAGGTGGTATCTTAGTGTTGTTTTGATTTGCATTTCCCTGATGATTAGTGATGTTGAGCATCTTTTCATGTGCCTATTGGCCATCTGTATATCTTCCTTGGAGAAGTGTCTGTTCATTTCCTCTGCCCATTTTTTGATCGGGTTGTTTGTTTTTTTTGTTGTTCAATTGTGTGAGTTCTTTATATATTATGGAGATCAACCCCTTGTCAGATGTATGTTTTGCAAATATTCTCTCCCAGCTGGTTGGTTGTTTGTTCATCTTGATTCTGGTTTCATTTGTCTTATAAAAGCTCTTTAGTCTGATAAAGTCCCACTTGTTTATTTTTTCTTTAGTTTCCCTAGTCTGGGTAGGCATGTCATCCGAAAAGATTCCTTTAAACCCAATGTCAAATAGCGTGTTGCCTATATTTTCTTCTATGAGTTTTATAGTTTCAGGTCTCATCTTCAGGTCTTTGATCCATTTTGAGTTAATTTTTGTGAATGGCGATAGCACATGGTCCACTTTCATTCTTTTGCATGTGGATGTCCAGTTTTCCCAACACCATTTATTGAAGAAACTTTCCTTTCTCCATTGCATGTCCTTAGCACCTTTGTCGAAAATTAGCTGTCCGTATATGTGTGGTTTTATTTCTGGGCTTTCAATTCTGTTCCATTGATCTGTGTGTCTGTTTTTGTACCAGTACCATGCTGTTTTGATTACTATTGCTTTGTAGTATGTTTTGAAGTCAGGAATTGTGATGCCTCCTGCTTTGTTCGTTTTCTTTAGGATTTCTTTAGCTATTCGGGGTCTTTTGTTGCCCCATATAAATTTCAGTATTCTTTTTTCTATTTCTGTGAAGAATGTCATTGGGATTCTGATTGGGATTGCATTGAATCTGTAGATTGCTTTAGGTAATATAGACATTTTAACTATGTTTATTCTTCCAATCCACGTGCATGGGATATCTTTCCATTTCTTTATGTCATCGTAGATTTCCCTCAATAATGTCTTGTAGTTCTCATTGTATAGGTCCTTCACCTCCTTGGTAAGATTTATTCCTAGGTATTTTATTCTTTTTGATGCAATTGTAAATGGTATTATCTTTTTGAGCTCTCTTTCTGTTAGTTCATTATTAGCATATAGAAATGCAACTGATTTTTGTAGATTGATTTTGTACCCTGCAACTTTGCTGTAGTTGTTGATTGTTTCTAACAGTTTTCCAACAGATTCTGTAGGGTTTTCTATATATACAATCATGTCATCTGCAAATAGTGAGAGTTTCACTTCTTCGTTACCTATTTGGATTCCTTTTATTCCTTTTTCTTGCCTAATTGCTCTGGCCAAAACCTCCAGTACTATGTTGAACAGGAGTGGTGAGAGTGGGCAGCCCTGCCTCGTTCCTGTTCTCAGAGGAATGGCTTTCAGTCTTTCCCCGTTGAGTATGATGTTAGCTGTGGGTTTGTCATATATGGCCTTTATTATGTTGAGGTACTTTCCTTCTATTCCCATTTTATTGAGAGTTTTTATCATAAATGGATGTTGTATCTTGTCAAATGCCTTCTCTGCGTCTATTGAGACGATCATGTGGTTTTTATTCTTTGTTTTGTTGATGTGATGTATCACTTTGATTGATTTGCGGATGTTGAACCATCCCTGCGTCTCTGGTATAAATCCCACTTGATCATGGTGTATGATCTTTTTAATATATTGTTGTATTCGGTTTGCCAATATTTTGTTGAGGATTTTTGCATCAATGTTCATCAGCGATATTGGCCTGTAATTTTCTTTCTTTGTATTGTCTTTGTCTGGTTTTGGTATCAGGGTGATGTTGGCCTCATAGAATGATTCAGGAAGTGTTCCATCTTCCTCTATTTTTTGGAATAGTTTGAGGAGGATGGGTATTAAATCTTCTTTGAATGTTTGGTAAAATTCACTGGAGAAGCCATCTGGTCCTGGACTTTTATTTTTTGGGAGGTTTTTGATTACTATTTCAATCTCTTTACTTGTGATTGGTCTATTCAGATTCTCCATTTCTTCTTGGTTCAATTTTGGGAGGTTGTATAAGTCTAAGAATTTATCCATTTCTTCTAGATTGTCCAATTTGTTGGCATATAATTTCTCATAGTATTCTCTTATAATCCTCTGTATTTCCATGGTATCCGTTGTAATTTCTCCTCTTTCATTTCTAATTTTATTTACTTGAGCCTTTTCTCTTTTTTTCTTAGCCTGGCTAAGGGTTTGTCTATTTTGTTTATCTTCTCGAAGAACCAACTCTTTGTTTCATTAATCCTTTCTACTGTTTTTTTGGTCTCAATATCATTTATTTCTGCTCTGATTTTTATTATTTCTCTCCTTCTGCTGGCTTTGGGCTTTGTTTGTTCTTCTTTTTCTAGTTCTGTTAGGTGTAATTTAAGGTTGCCTATTAGGGCTTTTTCTTGTTTGTTAAGGTGGGCTTGTATCGCTATGAGTTTCCCTCTCAGGACCGCTTTTGCTGCGTCCCATATGGTTTGATATGGCATGTTATCATTTTCGTTTGTTTCCAGATAGTTTTTGATTTCTCCTTTAATTTCATCAATGATCCATTGGTTGTTCAGTAGCATGTTGTTTAATCTCCACATTTTTGTCACTTTCCCAGTTTTTTTTTCCTGGTTCATTTCCAGTTTCATAGCCTTATGGTCTGAAAAGATGCTTGTTATGATTTCAATCTTCTTAAATTTATTGAGGCTTGCTTTGTTTCCCAACATATGGTCTATCCTAGAGAATGTTCCATGCATGCTTGAGAAGAATATGTAGTCAGCTGTTTTTGGGTGGAGTGCTCTGTATATGTCTACTAGGTCCATCTCGTCCAGTTTTTCATTTAAGTCTAATATTTCTTTATTAACTTTTTGTCTGGATGATCTATCCATTGCTGTAAGTGGGGTGTTAAGATCCCCTACTATTATTGTGTTGTTGTTGATTTCTCCTTTTAGGTTTGTTAATAGTTGTTTTATGTACATTGGTGCTCCTATGTTGGGTGCATATATAAGTGATATGTCTTCTTGATGGAGTGTCCCTTTTATCATTATATATTTCCCTTCTTTGTCTTTCTTAACCTGTTTTATCTTGAAGTCTACTTTGTCTGATATGAGTATGGCAACACCTGCTTTCTTTTGTTTGCCATTAGCTTGGAGTATTGTCTTCCATCCTTTCACTCTGAGCCTGTGCTTGTCTTTAGTGCTAAGATGTGTTTCCTGAAGGAAGCATATTGTTGGGTCTTGCTTTTTAATCCATCCTGCCACTCTGTATCTTTTGATTGGAGAGTTCAATCCATTTACATTTAGGGTAATTATTGAAATATGAGGGTTGAATGTTGCTGTTTTGTCACTTATTTTCTGGTTCTTTTACATTTCCTTTGTTTCTTGTCCCATTTGTTTTGGACTGCCAATTCAGTTTGGTTGTTCTGTCTTATTATTCTTCTAGTTTTCTCTTTGTTTATCATATGTGGTTTTAATTTGATTATTTGTTTAGTGGTTACCTTGAGGTTTGGGCGAAAAATCTTCTGTATGAGATAGTCCATTATCTGATAGCCTCCTATTTCCTTATACTAAGTCAATTCAGTCACTTTCCTCTTCCCCTTCTAAGTTGCTCTTGTTATACCTTATTCTATCTTGTGTTGTGGCTGTGTGTTTACAGTGATGAGGTTAAATTTATTTTTGGTGAATTTCTTCCTTTGATCTTTGAGTTTAGTATTTAAGTGGTTGCTAACCTATTCCGGTAAAGATCTACTATTTCTCTGATTTTGTCTACCTACTTTTCTCCTTACTCCAAGCTTTGTGTTCCCTTTCTCTTCTTGTTTTCAGGCCTGAGGGCCTTCTTGAGTATTTCTTGTAGTGGCGGTCTCGTGGCCATGAACTCCCTTAGCTTTTGTTTATCTGGGAGAGTTACTATTTCTCCATCATATTTGAAGGATATTTTTGCTGGATAGAGTATTCTTGGCTGAAAGTTTTTGTCTTTTAGTATTTTGAATATATCATTCCAGTCTCTTCTAGCCTGAAAAGTTTCTGTTGAGAAATCCGCTGAGAGCCTGATGGGAGTTCCTTTGTACGTTATTTTTTGTTTTTGTCTAGCTGCCCTTAATATTGTTTCTTTGTCGTTGACCCTGGCTAGCCTTACCACTAGGTGTCGTGGTGAAGGCCTTTGTCTGTTAATATATATAGGAGTCCTGTTGGCTTCACTTACTGGTATTTCCTGCTCCTTCCCCAGATTTGGGAAATTTTCAGCTATTATTTCCTTGAATAGGCTCTCTGTTCCTCTTTCCCTCTCCTCTCCCTCAGGAATACCTATAATTCTTATGTTACATTTTCTAATAGAGTCCGATATTTCTCGGAGTCTTTCTTCATTTCTTTTTAGTCTTAGTTCTCTCTCTTCTTCCATCTGGAGTATATCTGTATTCGTATCCTCTAAAGTACTAATTCTTTCCTCCATATTGTCAGCTCTGTTCTTTAAAGATTCCAGATTCTCCTTTATCTCCTCCATTGTGTTCTTCATCTCCATCAGCCCTGATAGGTTTTTCTTTATGATTTCAATCTCTTTTGTGAAGAAACTCCTAATCTCATTTAATTGTTTGTCTGTGTTGTCTCGTATTTCGTTGAGTGTTTTTATGATAGCTATTTTGAAATCTCTGTCATTTAGTTTATGGATTTCTGTGTCTTCGGGGTTGATTTCTGGGTGCTTGTCATTTTGTTTCTGGTCTGGTGATTTCATATATTTTTGCATTGTGGTTCCTTGTTGGTTTTGATTTTCCTCATCCTGGAAGTCTCTGGTTGCAATTTCCACCTGCCGCCACTGTCTGGTGGTAAAGGGCTGTGTAGTCTAAGCCCCCTGCACTCTGCCCCAGTTTTTCTGCTGCGATCCGCAGTTTTGTTTTGTTTTATTTTGTGTCTTTTCCCCACTGCGATCCACGGGTCCAGTCCAGTTTATTCAGGTCTGCCTCGGACCGCTAGATCTGGTCGAGCTGCAGACTCCGGGTTGCGGGGAGGGGGGAGCTCTCTCTTTTGCCCTCTGGGTCCCTGACGTGGGAGGCTTCTCGTTTGCCCCTCTTCATCCGCTCTCTGGGTTGCTCAGATGTTGATGGTAGCCCTGTGGCTCCTCTGAGCCCTCTGTGCGGGAGTTTCCCACTGGCTGAGAGAGCCCGAAGAGCTACAGTTTCCCGCCGAGGGCCGCCCCTCCCCCCTCTCTGGGAGCCGCGCGGACCGGATCGCTGATCTGATGGGGAGGGAGCGGAGTTCTCCTTACCTCTCCCCACTTCCTCCGGGGGCCCAGCACGTTCCGCTCTCAGATGTGCGGCAGTGTGGATCTCTCCGCTCCAGCTTTTCACTGTCTGGGATTCCGTTGTTGGTCTGTGGCTGTTACTTTTGTTGTATTTTGTGGGGGAAGAATTCACGGGAAAGCTCACTCCGCCATGATGCTGACGTCACTCCCTATATATATATTTTTAATCATTTATTAGAAAGCTGACTGGAGAGTGCTGGTCTCTATCTGTCCCTCTTCCCCTCTCTAAGTCTCTGCTATGGGCTCTTTTCCAATCTGTGTCTTGCTTTTACTAACCCTCTCCTTTTCAACAGGTCGGGCACAGACCAAACACCCCCTTATGCCAGTTTACCAAGCCCTAGCCACACTAACTAATCAATCTGACTGTTGGTTATGTCAACAGCTAGATAGTGCAAAAGAACCTGAACTAGTCTTTGTTCCTGCTGATATGAACACCTGGTGGACTAAGTATGGAAAATGGATGAATAACAGAGTATGGTATCCGCAACAAGGGAAACTTCACTCTGCTTCGTCTCCTGGTGAGTCACTTGGGCCCCAGAAAGACTACTTAAAAAGTCAAAGACTGTCCCTTGCCCAAGTACAAGCAATAAGTGAAAGTTTTTCCCTCTGCATTGAAAGTAAACATGGCGCTGGACCTTTCCTGGGTGACATACCGAGACAATATTGCAGTCAAACTCTGTGGTTTGATTCCGCAGGTGACATCTTCAGAACTCTCAAGGGAATTGTAAGTGACTCTATCACTACTCCCTCTGGCACAAACATTTGCCAAATCACCAAGTGCTCTGGATGGCTTATGAGCCACCCGTGTGCAACTTGGGGTATCGCAGCTATCCGCATGGTTAAGCTGCCCAATGCCACAGACTATATATGGGTGGATCAAAGATCTGGACTCACCTGGTCAGGTGACAAGACCAGGCTTTATAGCTGCCAAAATCAGACTGCAGGCCTCCTCTACCAGCTATTCTGCAATCTGTTCTGTTCTCGCAGACTGACAGGAGCTCATGGGAAATGGAGATGTTTAGGTAGTAACAGTGCAAGTGGCACAGATCATGAAATAGTCCAGATCCTGGGAACTACAGACTCAATTCTAACTTTGTCTTTAAACTACACTGGTCTTTTCATTTTATGCGGCAACAAAGTGTATAAAGGATTCCCATCTAATTGGTCAGGACGATGCGGACTTGGATACCTGGCTCCTTCTGTCACCAAACACTCCACCTTAAATGCGAGCCAAATTACAAACCTGGGTTCGTTTGTTCATAAGATTGTGCCACATAAACGTGCCAGTTGAGAAATCGTGGAAAATCCACTTGTATATCGCAACTCCAAGTTCTTTTCAGCCTTGAGAGTCCTATTCCCCAGCTTTGGAGACTGTGAGTTGGAAAAGGCAACCTTAAATCTCTCTATGGTAATGGAGCAAGAGTTCAACACCACCATGCAAACCTTGAACATACTCCAGTCAGGTATTAACAGCCTAGAATCTGTGGTGCCCCAAAATTGACGTGCTCTGGATGTACTCACTGCCCAGCAAGGAGGAGCATGTGCAATCATTGGAGAAAAATGTTGCTTTTATGTGAATCAAACAGGTCAAGTAATATCTAACTTAAATCTATTAAAAGAGAAGATTGACATTTTTCATCAGATAAACGAAGCTCACACATTTTATTGGACTGACTTATTTCCAGGATTGGGGGACTGGTTTAATGGGGTGTGGGGAAATGTGCTCCAATTTGTTCTTTTCTGCTTGTTCATCCTCATCCTAATCTGCGTTCTTTTCTCTCTTTGCAGACTTCTTATCACTGAGATACTAAAACGATTTCTCTCTCCACAGTTACCAGCTCAGCTTTTAATATGTGAAACTTCTAGGGAAGTTTCAGAGGAGGGAACTGATGGTGCTCAGGGCAAGCTACCCCAGGAAGCACCACTCTGGTATACGGATTATTTCCAGCTGAAGACAATAAGGACTCAGAGAACTCAGGAACAATATTTGAGTTTCCCCTCCCAAACTGCCTAAAGAATTTAAAACAAAAGATCTGTTTCAGGAAGGAGTTATTATCATGACTGCTATAAAGATAATGTAGGATAGAGGTTACAATAGAAAAGGCACCAACAAGCCCATCTTATCGGAAGTTCTGTCTCTCTGGCCACAGGCTCTGGATGGCCCTGTGAGGAGTTACCAGACAATCATTTACAAGGGAAGTCTCCATTTGTAAAAGTATCTTCCTCTCTGTATTGGGAAGAGGGGGGACGACCTCATTTCTAGAGACTTATCAATGTAGAAGGTGAGGCCTTATAACGGCATAATAAATCTTACTCTTGTTTACAGTGCTTTAGTGATAATCTCCTGTAACTAACACTCCCACCCCCAACATCCTCCTTGTCTTTGGTTGGACATGGTATTTAAGACGAGAATCTGCTATTGTGTTGAGAAACACAGTGTCCCTGCTTTCTCCCATGTATACATGTTATTAAACTTGGTATTATTTTCTCCTGCTACCCTGTCTTGTTAATTATTTAGCCAGTCATAAGAACCTTAAGGAAAAGGGCAGAAGGAGATTCCCCCTCTTCCCCTGAAAGTGGTGATGCAGGTGGGCTCTCAAGGTTATGCCTATATTGTGGAAGCAAGCAATCAAGCATTTAATGGAAGCATTTCTATGTAAACGAAAGAAAAAGAAGGTTAATGGTTGGAGCAATTTGTAAAGCAGTTTCTGAGTATAGGGGACAGCTAGTTAAGAAGATTTTTAGATGTCAGCATCAAAGCATCTTTTGCAGTTTAAAATGTCTCTGATGATGTCATCGGGTAACCTCTTAAGTTTATATCAAGTCCATCAGCTTCAGTTTGTAAGGCTTCAGGAAAAAGGGGAGGTTCAGTTTTCAGTGATTTCAAATGAAAATGATGGAAAAAATCAAAAACGTTAGTTTGGACATCTGTAGGCAGATATTTTAGACTAGAAGAAATCAGGATCCAGTCCAGTCAACAGATATAAAACAAAAACCTTAACAGACAATTAACAAAACTAGGATCTAATATCCGCAAATGTACACTATAGTTTTTACTGAAATATAATTTTTCTTTCTAAGATCACCCTCATTTTTATCAAAGATAGACAAATTAAAACTAACTACTTTGCAAAATAAGTCTAGTTCCAATAGTGTTGGCCCAATTATTTACATAAGTACAGCAAGAATAGCAATTGATCACATAGGCTCTTTTAAATCTGCTTTGCTGGAAATTTTTATAAGGAATCTCAGATTGAACTTTAAAGGCCTCTCCAGGCCAGAAAAGTCAAGCCAAGGATTTTGTCATCAGACTTTGCCTGTAATACCTACAGATTTGGGTGAATTCCTCTGTTCCTAGGTTCCCCCAAAATATTTCGAGGTTCCTTGTGTTTGCCAGATAAGTGACATTCTTTACTTATCCTGGTAAGTGCTGCTTGGAACATAAGGTACCAGGCCAATATTTCCATGTGGCTTTATTCCATAAAGTCCAATCTTCATTCCTCAAAAGCTGTATGGTTATATCGCAAATATGATCTTCCAGTCACAGCCTTGGTAATATAACCAGTGTTTCCAATTATGTCCTGTTATAAGGAGAACAGATTCTTATTGAACTTATGCAAATAACTATATTGCCATGAAAACAACAATACTCACTTACTAAGAGTTTCCAAATTCGAGGGATCAGATCTAAGAAATAGAGAAATATTTCAATTTTACTTATAAAAATATCATTTGCCAAATTGTTATAAGTCATAGCTAGCTCAGGAGAAAAGAGAAAAAGTTTTCCTTAACTCTGAAAAAACAAAACATTAAAAATTCAGCAATACTTCAAATGAAAAATCATAAAAATTATAATCATCCTTATCAGTTCATTCAGTCCTGTGTAATCCATTCTTGATCCCAATCTTTCTGTTAGCAGCTTCATGAAGTTATCAGTCTTTCCATCAGGTTTCTGTAATTTCTTACCAAGGTCAGTTTTATGATCAGAAAGTTTGTCAGAAACCTGTACTCCAGTGTAAATGCCAGAGTCCTTTCCATGAATTTTTCTGAAGTTGAAATATTTTGCAAAAGCATTAGAGCAAAGAAATAAGTCTGTAAACAACAAGACCTCAAAATGGCAATTGACAAGGAAATTTGATTAATTTTGTGACATACAACACTTTAAAATAATAATAACCAGAAATATGACTGATAATCAGGACAGATCAGAATTTCAGTAATGTTATACAATTTTAAAACACCTATGTCGATAACATTTGCTCACATAATAGCACCTAAGCAGACTTATCATCACTTGTCTGACAATGCTTTCCATGCAATTTAACATACTGAATAAGCCTAATAAACTTAGTATCTTTCCCATTATAGGAAGAGAGCAAATTTCTTTAAGAAGTTCTAGGGCCCTTTGAAAATTCTCAAAGAAAAAAAGTAAAAAAAAAGACTTTATTTAAGATATGAATTTTGGCGAGCTTGTCAAAAATAGAAAACGTTAAAGCAAAGAGATCATTAACAGTCCAAAAACCTTAATAGAGAAACCTCAGTCTTTTGAACACAGGAAATTATTTTAACAGGTTTTTTTTTTTCTGTCTTTTAGGTAGACTTATCCAAAGGTAAAGAAAAATCTTTTATAACCTCTTTATCAAGTTCAAGAAAATTATCCTTTTAAGAGAAAGAAGACCAAATTATAATTTTGTACCAGCTTCCTTCTGATATTAAAATTCATTAACTTAATTAAATTCATTTCAATCTGAGCCAACTTCACCATACAAAAACTCCTTTTCCAGAATTCCTCTTCCACAAACCTATAACTTTCTTTTTACATTCAGAATTTGTCCCATGTCTTTCTTTTCCCTCCTAGTACTTGAAGACAATTTATCTTTCTTAATCAATCAAACAAAATATTTCCATTCTTTGTTCCTTCTTTATACATCTTACTTTCCTTGTACACAGACATATTTTTTCTTAATATTTAGTAGCTTCAATCACATACACTAATTAGAAATTTTAACTCTTAGAAACCCGAATTTGTAAGTAAAAACTAAGTAAACCATGATAAACTTTCTTTTACATTAGTATATTGTGGCTTGGAAAATTTATAAACACTTCATAACTTCTAGAAATATGTTACTTTATAGTACAATCTTTTAATAAAACACATGTTTACCAATAGACCCAAAACACCTTTTAGTTTTCCTGTAATGAAAAGCCAAATGTAGACAATCGTGACTTTCGCAATCAATGTCTAATATCTTATCTTATTTGGAAATGATGATACTCAGTGAATTTTTATCACAAAATTTAGCAAAACTCTAAAGTTTTAAGTCACCAAAAAGATTTTGGAAGCTGTCAACACCATAAAACATAATTATTATTTAAAGTTCACCCAACATTCATCTTTTTCACAACTATTTAGGTACTTGTTGCCAATAATTATTTAGATTGTCTATAAGACTTCATAAGACATTAGATAAAATTAGCCATCATTTAAATTACTATTTTTGTTAACCAGTACTGTAATAGAAATAACATCAGTTTTTTTTACAAAAGTTCATGTAAATTTCATCACCTCTTATACCTTTAAACATAGTTATCATTAAGATTTTTATCAATAGGTGTTGGTCTTCTAATTTTGGACAAGGGAAGCATTCCCAGTCAGACATTTTAAAACATACACAGGCAAAGTTGATGTAACCTCTTTATATAAAATTAGCTCAAACATTCCAACCTTTATTATCTTATCAACACTTACACTTTTACATGTTCTCAATTCAATTGTAACCTGAGTCAAGCTCTTAAGGCTATTTAAATTTTTCCCTTCCTTTTTATGGCCCTTTTTTAGGTACCAATTAAACAATTGTGTGAGAGCTCTCAAAACATATTTTTTTTCCTCAATTTAGAAGTTTTCCCAATTCAAAGGATCTGTTGTCTGGCCATTGACGAGTAGGATTTTCATTTGTATATTTATTCCAATAGTGACTCGATCCAATAAGCCTTTTTAAGGAAAGACCCGGTGGTAACTTTCCCATGCTTAGAGTAAATCTTTACCATGGACGCAAGAGGCGTCCCTGGTGAGGGCGCAGATGATGTAGCCCCCATGATCCAAAGAATTCACTCCCAAAGATATTCAGAGAAAGTAAAGACCTTCGTTACACAGGCGGTAAGGATGGTGTAGTGAAAACGGTGTCTCCGGTCTCCTACAATAGTGTGGGACGCCTCCAGTCACAGAGCCGCTAATCTGTGACACCAGGCAGGCAATATTGGAGTGGGATTTTTCCAGCACTAACAAGCAACGAAGGTTAAGACGACAAAAGCCCTTATGGACTGGGTCCTTTATGACAAACTCCCCTGAGAGCTTGGCACAGCCGGACAAAGAGACAGTTCAGAACCCCAGTCTACTCGACTGGCCACCAAGGGGCACCCCGGTAAATGCACCTTCCGTATGGTGGAGACCAAGGAGAATATTCTCACTGGTCACAAAGCCAAGTTTTCTCAGGACACAGAACAAGACAGAAGGAAAAACCTCATCCGGTTCTTTTCTTATGTGCACAATGACAGCTTTAGCCACGCCTTAGGTCTCTTGGAGTCAGAATAATACCTGGTGGGGAGGTGCCACGGGGTTGGGGATTGTGTGCTTTACAGAGTACCTCGTCATTGCATGGACATTTTCTTGCAGTTGGCGGGGGACATGTGTCTTCTACCCCGTTCCGTGACACAACTTATCCTGTCACGGGAGTCTTCTGAAAGTGGCGAGCGCCCTAATGGCTCTTAACTTCTCGACCTGTGCCCACCAAATTTGCAGCCTTTTTGGCTTCCAAGATGCCCTTGGCAATGGCCTTCACTTCATGTGCATATTAACCCACAGCAAAGTTTGTGTAAATAGACGCCAGTCTGGTGAGACCCGCAAACTCACCAGTCTGTGGGGCCGGCCCGGACAGTAGGCTTATAGGGTCTATGCCTGCGTCCTACCCTATGGTATTTCCTTCTTATGACACACGATACAAAAGACAGAGACAAAAGAGAAAAACAGAGACTATTTCTGGGAGGAAAAGCGATCAAGATCAAAACCAAGAGTACTCTACCAAATTTACCAGCGTCACTAAAATCACAAGAAACTAGTTTCCCAAATATTTTCTCCTGCCAATCTAAATTTCGAAAGAGAAAAAATTTCTCACCACCTCCTTCCACCGGACTCCACAGGTAGAGATTCCGGGAGGCTGACGTGGTAAGAAGTCTTACATTTTACCGGCTATCGTCAGGGGTTCCCGTATTTCATCCCCTGCAGTAATCTAGGGAGAAGGCATTTCTTCCAGCCAGAGAATGCAACTTGCCAGCCAGCATAGCCCCACGTTGGGCGCAAAAACTGTTGAGGGAGTGAGAGAATCTCCCTTTTCCCTTTTCTTAAGGTTCTCATTTCTGGCCAAATAGTTAACAAGACAGGTTAGCAGGAGAAAATAATACCAAGTTTAATAACATGTATACATGGGAGAAACTCAGAAATGAGCAACTCGTCCCTCTGTCTAAGCTGCCCACTTAAGTATTGTAGCTAAAGAGGAGGAAGGTGTTGGGGGTGGGTAGTGGTCTAAGACCACAGAGGGCAAGAAGACAACTCACATGGAGATAGAAATGCAAATGTTTGCCTGACAACTCTTCTCATGGTCATCTATAGATAATGTGGTCAGTGAGAGATAGAGTTTTTGATAAAAGTGGCTTGGTGCCTTTCCTATTGTAACCTCTATCCTACGTTATCTTTACAACCATCATGATAATAACTCCTTCCTGAAACAGATTTTTTGTTTTAAATTCTTTAGGCAGTTTGGGAGGGGAAAGTCAAATATTCTTCCTGAGTTCTCTGAGTCCTTATTGTCTTCAGCTCGAAACAATACACACACCAGGGTGGTGACTAATGGGGTAGCTTGCCCTGATCACCATTACCTCCATTTATAAGGATGCCCCCTTTATGTAGATTCTGTACAAAATTGCAAAGATCACTTTTTCCTTTTCAAAATTTATTTCTTTTAACTTTTAATAGTGAGAACCTTAGTGTTGGGTAAACTGCTGCACAATTACTGGAAATGCTGAGAGTCTTTTTGAAAAGTGTAGAAGTCTAAAGATAATGAAAAGTACATTTCTCCAATGTCAAGTCCCTTGATGATCTGATAGGCGTCTGTCTAGGTGTACCCGGAAGAGATGGAAGATTGAACACCAGCACAGCACACAAGGAAACAGGCTGCCAACTTGAGGGCTTCCCATGGACCACAGAGTGCCTAGCAGACTCTTGGAGACTAAATCTGGGCTTTGTCCATGGGTTGGCCCTGAGAGGAAGATTTTGCTTAAATGACCAGAGAATAGATAACGGATTTTGTTGATAATAATTCTTACCATGTAAATTTCTTTATAAATCTCTGAATAAAATAAAAAAATATAATCCCCATAGAAATCAACTCTTACTGACAAGCTCCACAGCCTTCTCTAGAGAGCTCAACAGAAAATGTCTCCACTGACTGTGAATTGCTCTTCTCTGAAAGCCAGCCAGCACTTCACTGATAGCCCTGGATAAGGAAGGCCAGATACAATTCTTTGAAGATATTTAGCTGAATTCAGAACCAAAAATCCTACCTCCAGTTGGCTCCTCTGTGAGAATGGATGGCCGGCCTTGTTTCACAGCCTGAGCTGTTGAGGTTTCATATGAGATAAATTGCTCTGTTCTCCAGGGATGGAAAAGCTGGACTGTGACATCGATTCAGGGCTGAGATTTTGCAGGTAAAGATAGGGTCATAGAGGGGAATAAAGATTTCAGCAAATTGGTTTGTTGTTCTCTACAGTGGAAATAATTTAAGAAGCAGATAGTCTCTCACTCAAACTTCTCTTCCCTGTTCTCTATCTGTCATATCACTGTAAAAATTCTATGAAAATTTCAGTCTTTTTTCTTTGTAGTGTGTTTATTATCATCTTTATGAATTCTTTGACTTCACCACCTTCTTGGCACCACAACTCTAGCCATTGAGATATTATTATAGATTCACTTTTGCAACTTCATCCCCTTATCTCTATTTCCTCCGCCAATTCGTAGTTTTAGTTCTTATTGTATCTTATGCTTGAAAACATTTGAAGCTTACAGTGTGTATCAGTTCCTTATTTTCTCAAATTTTTATTATCTAAGTGCCCTAAACTATCACTTTTTTTTAGAAAAGAAGTGAAATACATAACAGAACAGTACACTGTAATAAATTGACCACTTATAAAATTAAGTTCAACCTGAAATCCCTCCCCACTTAACAGAGACCATATTTTATAATTCACAATGCTTTAGTCTGGGCAGGGTCAGTTTATCAAAGATTTTTGGATGTTTTAAACCACATGAGATATATACATTGTAAGATAAAATCGTTAATCTTGCAGAAGTTGTAGAATTTCCTGATGCTTAGGGAAGTTGGTGGTGGAGAACCTGAATCATATGAAAAGTAGTTGATTAATTAGCACCTGAGTTTGTTAAGTTGATAAGGATGATGATGAGATATACATGTTGAAAAGATAACTTTGCATATCAGAGTATTGTCAGAGGCCACTGGGAAAATTCATAATATTCTCAAATACTACAAAAAATGACCATTTTTTCATAAAAGATGTCATACATGACGGCATCATATACTTCTGTCAGAAAACTTGCAATGAAGAAAATGAACACTTCAGTCATTTTAATTCTAACAATTTGTTCATGCTTACTAGTAGGTTAAAAAACTGTTTAGAAATAAAGTGATAAGTGATGTACTTGCTTAATTTTTAAATTTTTTTAGTAAAAAACTTTTTCATATTTTTAAAAAATATTTATTTGTATTTATTTTATGCTGAATTTATTCCTGGGCCCAAAGACTTTTTTTTAATTAACTAACACCAATTATTTTCAATCTCTTTCAAAAAGTTGAAGAGGAGAAAATACCTCTAAAGTCATCCTATGGGATTAGCACTACCCTGATATCAAAGCCAAAGACACTAAGAGAAAAGAAAACTATAGGTCAATATTTTTGATGAATATTGATATAAAAATCCTCCATAAAATAGTAATAAACTAAATTCATCAGCATATTAAAAGGATTATACAGCATTTTTAAGTGGGATTTATTCCTGGAATACAAGGATGTTCCAATATATGAAAATGAATTAATGTAATAAACCACATTAACAGAATGAAGGAAGAAAACACATGATCATCTCAATGGATGCAGAAAAAGCATTTAACAAAACTCAACATGCTTTCATGCTAAAATCACTAAAAAAACACTCAGAGTAAAAGGAAACTACTTCAACATAATAAAAGCCATATACAGAAATCCACAGAGAACATCATATTCAAGGGTGAAAGACTGAAAGCTTTTTCTCTAAGATCAGGAACAAGACAAGACGGCCCATTTTCACCACTTCTATTCAACATGGTATTAGAAGTTCTAGTCAAAGCAATTAGGCAAGAAAAAGAAAGAAATAGCATCCAAATTTGAAAAGAAGAAGTAATATTATATTTGTTTACAAAGAGTATCTTATATGTTGAAACCCCTAAAACTTCCACCAAAAATTTGTTAGAACTAGTAAATTCTGCAGAGTAGTGCGACACAAAATCAACACGCAAAAACTATTGTTCTTCTATACATTAATAATAAGTAATCTGAAAAAGAAATTTAAAAACTTTACATTTTTATTTACAATAGCAACAAAAGAATAAAATACTTAAGAATCAACTTACTCAAAGAGGTAAAAATTCCAATGATGGTTTTGCAAAATTAGAAAAATCTATCCTAAAATTCATATGGACTCTCAAGGGACATTGACTAGCCAAAACAATCTAGAAAAAGAAGAACAAAGTTAGAGAACTCACACTTCCTGATTTCAAAACTTACTATAAAGTAATCAAAACAGTGTGGTACTGGCATAAATACACACACTATACTAATGAAATAGCACAGAGACCCCAGAAATAAAACTTTGCATATATGGTCCAATGATTTTTGACAAAGGTACAAAGATCATTCATTGGAGAAAAGATCAGGTTTTCAACAAATGTTGTTGGGAAAACTGAATACCCACATGCAAAAGAATGAGTTTGGACCCTTACTTTACACTATATACAAAAATTAACTCAAAATGGATCAAAGATATAAATATTAGAGTTGAAGCTATAAAATCCTTAGAAGAAAACACATGGTAAAAGCTGTATGTCATTGGGTCCAAATGCCATTGCAAAAATGATTTCTTTAATATGACATCAAAGACATAAGTAACAAAAAAATAACAAATTGGACTTCATCAAAACGAAAAAGTTTTCTGTATCACAAGATACTATCAACAGAGTAAAAAGGCAAACCATGGAATGGTTGAAAATATTTGCAAATCACAAATCTGATAAGGGATTAATATATAGAATAAATAAAGAACTTCTACAACTCAACAATAAAAAAAAACCTCAATTTAAAAATGCACAAAATACTTGAATAGACATTTCTCCAAAGAAAATATAAAATGAACAAGAAACACAAGAAAAGATGCTCAACATCACTAAGTATCAGGAAAAAGTGAAATAAAAGCACAATGAGCTACCTTTTCACACCCGTTAGGATAGTTACTATCACAAAATCAGAACATAACAAGTGTTGACAAGGATGTTGAGAAATTGGAACCCTTGTGCTCTGAGTGTGAGAATATAAAACTGTGGAAAACAGTATGGCAGTTCCTTCAAAAATTAAAAATAGAATTACTATATGATCTAGAAATTTCTCTTATGGGTTCTGAAATAATAAAAAACATATTTATCGGCCTCTGCGTCCAGTTCTTGGCACAGAGCTCCTAAAACCTTTGTAATTTCCCCAGTGATAAGAACACTAAGAGAATCTTTTGTCCTATTGAGGCAATTCTGGGTGGGCTCCTGGATGGCTCCTGGATGGGGGTTGGTCACCAGAAAGACCAAGCCCTGATTAGAAGCTTCGAATTTTTAGCCCTACCCCTTATCCTTCAGAGAAAGGAGAGGGGCTGGAAACTGAGTTAATAATTGATCACGCCTATGTGAGAGAGCCTCCATAAAAATCCCAATAGAAGGCGGTTCAGAGAGCTTCCAGGTTGGCAATGACAAGGACTGCTTGGAGAGTGGTGCACCTGGAGATGGCATGAAATCTTTGTGTATTATCTCCATACCTTTCCCTATGCACCACTTCCAACAGGCTCTCCTTGAATTATATCCTTTTATAATAAACTGGTGATCTAGTAAATGTTTCTCTGAGTTTTGTGAGCCACTCTAGCAAATTAATTAAACCCAAGGAGGAGGTTGTGGGAACCTCTGGTTTATAGCCAGTAAGTCAGAAGTACAGGTAACAACCTGGGCTTGTAACTGGCATCTGAAGTAAAGGTGAGGTTGGGTGGGTGTGCAGAATTATAGGATGGAGACATCAACCTGTACAATCTGATGTATCTCTGGGTTGTCAGCATCAAATTGAGTTGAATTATCTGGTAACCAGCTGGCATTACAAGAATTGCTTCTTGGAGGTGTGGGGAACCCTGTTATATGTGAAAAAGTGAATCTGAGAACACCATTTATGGGTATACACCCAAAAGAACTGAACGCAGAGGTATAAAGACATATATGTACACCCATGTTCTTAAAAGCATTATTCAAAATAGCCGGAAGCTGGAATCAAGCCAGGTGTCCATAAGTGGATGAACTGACAAAAAAATGTGGTGTATACACAGAGTGGAATACTATTCACCCTTAAAAAGGAAGGAATTCTGACAAATGTTATAACATGGATGAACCTTGAGGAATTTATGCTAAGTGAAATAAAGCCAGTCACAAAAGGAAAAATGCTGTATGATTCCACTCATATAAGGTAATTAAAGTAGTCAAATTTATAGGAATAGAAAGGAGAATGGTGGTTCCTAGGGGCAAGAGGGAGGGATAACAGGGAGTTGTTGCTTAATGGGCACAAAGTTTTAGTGCAATGTGAAAATAGTTCTGTGGATGTTTGGAGGTTATGGCTACACAATTATTTGAAGGTATTGAATGTCGCTGAATGGTACACTTAAAAATGGTTACAATTTTATCTTCTGCATATTTTATGACCATTAAAAAATTAATTATTTTCAACAAATGAACAAACACTAGCTACATGCGATAGCATGGATGAATATCACAAACATAATGCTGTATAAAAGAAATTATATTCAAAAGGCTATATATTTTATAATTCCATTTATATAAAATCCAATAAAGAAACAAAACCGAGGTCTGGCTTCTACTAATAGTGGAGTAGCTTGTTGAACTAACACTCTCACAGATAACAATGATAAAATCTGCACAAAATATTATATATATTTATACAGACTCGTGTAGCTATATGTAAAACACATTTAATAAATGTGTATATGTGTATATGTTTAAATCAGTTCCAAAAGCAAGCTGAACTGAGAGGGAATCTTCCCTTAAATGATGGGAATTGCACCAGGAGATATTTGCAAGCTTTAGTCTTTTGCCTCAAAGCATTCCAAAATCTGTACATGGCCTAGACAGGGGAAAAACTACAGTCTTACTTGTAATGTTAGAGGATGTATTTTTGGGCTGGCAGAGTAGCTGGAAAGTTAAGGGAGAAATTCTGGAAGGGAGGGAGACACAAAGAGGAAAATCGCAAAATATATATGTAAGTCTCTCCCCCACACACACCAAATTGGCAGATCTTTGAACAACACACATACAGGGTAGGCCCCAGAAGGCCTAGTGTAAAAACAGCAGTTGGAAGATGAAAGAACTGACTGAGGATTTCAGCTATGCCCACTGTAAAGGAGATAGGATTGGAATTTCAGTCCAGCCAAGTTGATTCCCTGCTAGAAAAGTAACAACACTCTTCAAAGAAATACAATAGAATCCGGAGCCTCTATACCTATCTTTCATGATTTCCAGTACACAATTTAAAAGAATCATGAGATTTGAAGAAACAGGAAAATGTAATCCATATGTGACCAAAAGCAGGCAGTAGAAACTCTCCCTAATGTGTTGCAATTAGCAGTCAAGAATACGAAAGCAGCTATTATAAAGATGATCATGGTGGTAAAGAAAAATATTCCCATAATGAATGAACAGATGTGGGAACTCAGCAGAGAAGTGGAAATTACACAAAAGCACCAAATAGGAAGATGAAATGAAATAAATACTTTTGAGTTTACCAGTAGATGAGAAACAGTAGAAAAAAATGAAGATACAGCAATAGAAATTATCCAGTCTGAAGAAAAGAATGTAAAAATTTTGAAGAAAAATGAAGAGAGCCTTATGACCTGTGAGATGATTGAGTCCCCAGCAGAGAGGAGAAAGACAGAAAAATTAAAGGAGGCAGAAAGGCAAATCAATAAGTAATAGCATAAAACTTCCAAAATTTCTTGGAAAACCTAAAATTTTAGATCCAAGAAAGTCAGCAAACCCACAAAGTAAAATATAAAATAAAAGCATACTTAGGTACATGATAGTCAAGCTACTAAAATCCAAAGATAAAAAGAAAATCTTGAAAGCAGTCAGGGAAATACATATATACAGGGGAAGACATTACATACAGGGAGAAATAAGGTGAATGATGGATAATATATTATCAAAAACAAAAGAGACAACTCAACACCAAAATGACATCTTTCAAGTGCAGAAAGAAAACCCAAAAGTCAACACAAGATTCTATATTTAGCAGAACTCACTTTCAAAAATGAAGCAGAAGCAACAATAAGATACTGCACGCCTATTAGGTGCCTGAAATAAAAAATAAAATTGCAAATACCACATGAGGAGGTGGGTGAGGAGTAGGAGCAATTAGAACTGGGAACGCAACATGATAGTTGCATTCAGAAAACAGTTGAGCAGGTTCTTATAAAGCTAAACATACACGTATTATATGACTCAGATCTCCCACTCCTAGGTATTTACTGAAGAAAATTGAAAACTAATGTTTAAACAAAAATCTTTGTGGGAATCTTTATAGCCATTTTATTCATAATTGCCAAAAGCTGGAAATAAACTAAATGTTCTTCGTCAGGTGAATGGAGAAAGAAACTGTGATGCATCAGTACATTAGAATACTAATTGACAGTAAAAAGGATAAACTCTTTTTTTGTGTGTGTGAGAAAGATAAGCCCTGAGCTAACATCCATTGCCAATCCTCCTCCTTTTTTCCGCCCAAAGCCCCAATAGATAGATGTATGTCATAATTGCACACCCTTCTAGTTGCTGTATGTGGGACACGGCCTCAGCATGGCCAGAGAAGCGATGTGTGAGTGCGTGCCCTGCATCCGAACCTGGGCCGCCAGTAGGGGAGCGCATGCACTCAACTGCTAGGCCATGGGCCCGGCCCCAGGATAAACTCTTGATTCACACAACAACATGGATGAATCTTGGATGCATTTCTCCAAGTAAAGGAAGTCAGATTCAAAAGGCTGTACAGTATATGATTCCATTTATATGACTTTCTAGAAAAGGCAGAATTACAAGGATGGAAAATGATCAGTGGTTGCCAAGGGATGGAGTAGGGGAAGGGGTTGAATACAAAGGGATAGCATGAGAGAACTTTGGGGGTGAAAAACACAGCTCTGTATGGTACTGTGGGTATGGATGCATGACCATAAAGTCAAAACCCATAGAACTGTACACCACAAAGAGTGAATTTTACTCTGCAAATTTTAAAAATCAATCAGGATGCTGGGAAACTCAGATGGAATGCAGTGAAAAATGAATCTCACTGTATTACAAACATGTGACCTAACCATACAGAAGGGTTGGGGATGAAAGGTCCTGACCTAAGTTACTTTGGAAGACAGTGATTTGACGGGATACTGTAGAACTAAAGTACTGGACACAAACACTGTACTCTAGGTGGTAAATTTGTTTTTCATAAGGGTATGGATTAGCAATTCTGAAACTAGTTGACACAGTAAATATATTGTAGCTAACTGGAGTTAAGTTTCTCACTGTTGGTGAAAGAAGTTACAAATAAACAAAAGGAGAATGCTAGAATAAACTCTGTGGTGCTGGATTGGAGTTCGAAGTATCAGTATGAATCCATGTCTCTTTTAATATATCTATCCAAATAGATAGATAGACTGATATATAGATGGATAGATTGATAGACAGATGTGTCTACCTGAGTTTATATTCATGCATACATTTCCAAGCTCTGCTGAGAGGGTCCAGAAGCAGTGACACTCTGGTATTAATGAGCACACCTAGCTCCCAGATCTTGTTTTCTAAATATCATTCTCCAATAAAATAAAGCAGATTTTCTTGGAGAAATGGCTAATTCTAGGGCTGGAGATGGAAAATACAAGATGAGCCTGGATCATCTTGTAGTGTCAGAAAGTAGGAAAGTGCTTTCAAAAAAAAAACACACACAGAAAATGATGGGACGTGTCAAAAGGAATCAATCTGAAAGACTTTCCAATGACTCAAGCTGGAAAACTCTGAGCAACAAAATAAATAATGGTAGCATTGGATAATTACTCAGAGAATAAAATAAATATCCACGAGGCTATACTGATATAAAAAAGATTAAACAAGAAAGGAAGGGAAGGAAGAAAGAAAAAAGGGGAAAAAAAAGAATGAGAGAATGAGAAAAAGAAAGGAAGAAGGAAGGGGGGGAGAAATCTTGCTCACAGAATTCCAAATAATAAAAGCGCTAGATAGCATGAAATAGAAAATCGCCACTTTAACACTACAGTAATAATTACTTTTGGAAAGAATGACTGATGAACGCAAAAACTGTGGATGAAACTTAAAGAAGAAACAGTACATTTGCAGAGTCTCAAAGCATTTCCTTTCCAAACACTTAACTTGTTTCTCTTATTTCTTTTTTTTATGATTCTATTTATTTATTTATTTTCCCCCCAAAGCCCCAGTAGATAGTTGTATGTCATAGCTGCATATCCTTCTAGTTGCTGTATGTGGGACACGGCCTCAGCATGGCTGGAGAAGTGGTGCATCGGTGTGTGCCAGGGATCCGAACCCAGGCCGCGAGCAGCGGAGCACATGCACTTAACCTCTAAGCCACGGGGCCGGCCCCTCTTATTTCTTTAAAATATCTATGACTACCTAAAGCAAAAACTATAACACTGTGTTGTGGGATTTATAACATGAGTAGATGTAAAATTTATGACAGCAATAGCACAAAGGACAG
Organism: Diceros bicornis minor; assembly: GCF_020826845.1. Taxonomy (NCBI): domain Eukaryota; kingdom Metazoa; phylum Chordata; class Mammalia; order Perissodactyla; family Rhinocerotidae; genus Diceros; species Diceros bicornis. Next base: position 1,442,501 of record NW_026690876.1, read on the forward strand.
AGGTAAATGGAACTGTTCTGTAGCAAGGCTTCCATATTTTACATTGATTAAACTGGTGAACTATTAAGTCTAGGTAGGATGTGATATCTTAAAGATGCATATTGTAATCTGGACCACCCAGTAAGAACGTAAAGGTGTGTCATTTAAATGCTAATAAAGGAATTAAACAGCATGCCAAAAAACGTTTTTTGTTTTTTTTTTAAAGATTTTATTTATTTATATTTTCCCCCTAAAGCCCCAGTAGATAGTTGTATGTCACAGCTGCACATCCTTCTAGTTGCTGTATGTGGGACGCGGCCTCAGCATAGCCGGAGAAGCGGCGCATCGGTGCGCGCCCGGGAGCCGAACCCGGGCTGCCAGCAGCGGAGCGCGAGCACTCAACCGCTAAGGAACAGTAAGGAGTTTTCTGGGGGTGATGGAAATATCCTATTCTTAAAGGGATGAAAGTTATATGGGCATGTTTATTTGCCAAAACTGTACGGTTGAGATTTGTGCCTTTCAGTGTGCATACATCTTACTCACCACACATGCACAAAGGCTTAAAAGAATAATAAAGTGAGGTGGGAATGGGATGGAGTGTGGATGAAACAAAAATGGCAGATGATTAGTAGTTGTTGAAACTGGGTGACGGGCCTACTGTGCTATTTTGTTTATTTTGTATATTGTTTAAATTGTTCTGTAATAAAACACTTGTATAAGAAGACAAACTTGACATACAGTGTTCGCTGGTAAGATATCAGTTACCTTTGGGGAGGAAATAGGGAGAAAGGGATTGTCGGGGCCTGAGTAAAGCTGGTGCTAGTTGTTTGTCACACAAGTGTGTTCACTTTTTAATAATTCTTTGTGATTTACGTGGATGACTTCTGCATATATTTCTGTACGCATGTTATATGTCAATAATCATTTTAAATCCTGCATATTTGCACAAAGATACTAACTCAATATCTCAGAATAACAGCAGTGTTTTGTTTTAAAGTGGAACACATTCACTCATGACACCATTAGATGGATTTTAATACTTCCAAGTATCTATTAATGCCCTCATCCTTGCATGGTCCCTTGGGTCTTTCCATTTTTGCCTCAGTTTTGTAAGTGGCATGGATTTGAGATTTCATGATGTCATCTTTCTCCAGCAAGGTCCACCCCCACCACGATGCTCACCAAGGCCTCGAGACCTAGCACAGTGCCGTGTTCACAGCATGCACTCAAGACCTGTGGGACTGGGTTGGAAGGAACAAAATGAGGAGCACACGATGTTCGTAACTTAAGTCTAGGTGTCATATTGTGACTTAGGAAATTGGTATAGTTTTTCGATAGATTTGCTATGCCTTCTAGATTTTCCTATTTAAAACAATGGGAAATAGGGTCTCAGAGTTCTTTCTCAGAGAAAGTCTGACATTTCAGGCACAGATTACTGACAATTATTAATGGTATATGACTTTCCCACCTCATCTTAGTGTCAAGTTTTTAATTCCTTACCTTGGAAATGACCTAACTTTGCTTCTTCCAAATCTTGTAGTAATACTGGTGCCCCAGAAAGTCAGGCCACGGATATTCTGCTGTTGTGCGTTCTCCCTGGAAAGAAGTGGAGCTGTGCATCCACCAGTCTAAGAAGCGTGTGGTGCTGTAGTATTTGGAGTCAATCAGAAAAGCTAAATGGAAAAACGACTTCAGAGAATTATCACCATAACCCCCCACAGCAACAAATTATTTTGCTTAATTATTTTGTGATTCAGCGGGTATATTTAAACAGGAATATTAAAACTAGTTCCCAAGGAGCCAGCCCTATACTAGAGCAGAAATTGCATATTACCTTCCTGCACAAACTTGCCTAACACTGTGGGAAGGACCAATGGGAAGTTTCGGTGTTGTTGCCTATGTTAACGAGGCCAAGAGGTCCACACTCGGATAAGAAAGTCCAGTGAACCAGCCTGTGTGCAGCGTGGAAATAGGGGCATGCATGTGTTCCCCTGAAGTGGCTTAGGGGTCACTTACCAGTGCACCTGAGTTTCCTGTCTGTATAATGCAGGTATTGGGGCTGTCCAATGTGATGTTTTCTCCTTTTTATGACATGGCTCAGGGCAGTCCTTCTAAGACTCCTGACCAAGGTATGGGCCCTTCAGGCAGATTGGGTCCAAAGGGAGGATCTCTGCAGCGACCCTGACCACGGGTTCCAGAGGGAGGATCATGGCAGCTTGGAGAGATAGGGGGGATGGTAGAACAGGTGGCATTGAAAAGGCAAATTCCAGGATCCCAGGCACCCGATATTTCCATTTTAGATATTGAATTTACATTTCAAATACTGGCCAGGGGGCTTCCACCAGGGCTGCAGGCAACCTCAGCAATAGCCAGGCTGGTGAGCCCCACCCCTACCTGAGTCCCGGCCTCAAGGGATGCAGCCCAACCACACTGCGCATACTCTGGGGGGGTGGGCAGGTCATGGAGATTGGGCGTGGTATACAGAACAGGTGGGGAAGAGGGTGGGATGGAGAAGCAGAGGGGTGGGGCCCAGGGGCCGAAGGACAAGGCAAGAGTTGGGGCCACGAGCTGTGCATGCTGGGAGCTTTTCTCTCTTAACCGCTCCCAGCTGGCAACCTGTAGGGCTGCAGGACTAGAACGCCCAGGATGCTCTGGGCACAGGGCGGTGCCTGGCCCTGGGAGGAGGAGCAGGGTGGTGTGAGCTTGGCCGAGGGCCAAACCATTGACTCAGGACTCAGGTCCTGCACCCGCTCCATGTGGACTGATTCCCAGAGGGATGTGACGAGACGAAAATTACCAGGGAGTTAGGAGGGTGTGGCGGCTGCATGGGAAGCCGCGGGCCTGCAGCGTGCAACTGCTTTTGTCCAAAATTGAAGCCCAGACTGGCGCCTCTTCCCCACCGCCTCCCTCCTTTGCTTGATTCCTCCTCCCCCCTGTGTACCTGTGGGTCCTTCCACAGCCTCCTACCTAATCCAGGGCCAGGTGTTTCTCTAAACTGCTTATGGGAACTGGTTAGACATTCCAGAAACTTTCCACTTTGCCTGCTGCCCTCTGCCTTCTCCAGCCAAAGTGCCATCATTTCATCAGCTTTTGGGAGAAATTCACCCTTGTGGTCCCTCTTGGATGCACAACTTTGGAGTTTTGCAAAGTGGTAACATTGGCTGTTGCTTGCCTTTTTCACAGATGTGGAAGTTAAAGCATCCGTGAGGTTAATCATTGGTTTCCCCAGGATCTGCTAAGGGCAGAGGAGAACAACACAATTCCCAGGCAAGTATCTAGTAGGCCGTTTTCACTAACCTATTCCAGTGCAGAGGCCTCCAAAACAGCATCGTTAGGATGAGAATAGCTTAAGCATTTTGCCCTTCAGATTGATCACCTAATCTCAGCTCAGGCCTGAGTGGCCAGTCTCTCAGGGACATAAGTGATGACTCTGATCCCTCAGGAAGAGACCGGTGGTCCGGCTTTGGGAGAGGCATGTTCATGGTAGACAACACCTGGGCAGCATTTGAAACCCGTCAGCTTTAACATCTCTGCTTTGGATTCCGGCAAGGTTCCAGGATAAACATGCCCAGGGATAGTCAGATGTAACGTATTCTTTAAAAATTGATTACAGCAGTGAAAGGAACAGAGCATAAAATATCCTGATTATTTGCAAAAGATGAAATGCAAGCAAGACCTTCTTGTTAATTTTTTAATGCTCATTCTCTTGGCTGTATTGTACGCTTGAATGCATAAAAAAAATTTGAATTGAAAAGTTATCTTTTCCTGAGATTGGTAAATTAACTTAAAAGTCTTATTGAAACCTGTGGAGGAATGGTTAGCAGCTTTCACGATTTATGTCCTCCCTAAAACTTTGGGTGTTCATCTCCATGAAAAAAAGTCCTTGTTTATATTACACATCCCAATAGGTTACATTTCCAATTCCTGAATGTGGGGTATTATCAAAACAACTGAATAAGCTGGTCATGGAAACTGGACCCTGTCACTATGTGAAGAATTTGCCTCGCTATGAATTAATGACATGAATTCTTTAACATTTTTTTAAAGAACGGACGAGAAACTCTGCAGTATCTCTGAATGTGGCAAGACAGGGAATTCTCGTTGGACCACATCCTCGGGTCCTTCTCTCGTGTTCAATAGACCCGGGTGATAGTCCGTGTTGTCAGGTGCAACGCCGCTCCCCCAGCCCCCAGTGTTCCATCCTACTCTGGCCTGTGACCTCTTCAGGGGGTTCTGATGACACTCCTCCACAAGGGTTGGAAGGAGACATTGTAACATGAGGATATTCATCATCTTGAAACAAGGATTAATGGAGAGGAATGTCTCGGGGTCTGTGTGCCCCGATGCAACTGTTGTTGGGTTGTGGCTGCAGTGACCACTGTGCTCCCAGCAGTCCCCACAATGGCTCTCTCAGACGTTTGATCTCCTGGTGCAACCACAGAAGCTGTTGACAGAGCTGAGCGCTCGTGGTTCAGTGTCTTCCGTCAGATTTTGTGGCTCTGACCCTCCTATGCTCGCCCCCTTCCCATTCCTATCTGCTGAGTTGATTGCTTTGTAGTTGTTTCCTAGGAGCCACTGTGTGTAACTGGATTTCACAGTGTCTTTAGGGACCCACCCTCACTACACGAGTCACTGTACAACAGCGACTTATCCTGGTGTAGCCCGTGTTCATCGTCTCCAGTGGAGCTGTGAAGAACCCTGCTTTCTCGGAGCTCCTCTCATTCTCATGCTGCTGGGGCTGCTTACGAAGTTGAGCATCCCGTCTTTGGTCTCATTAACATTATTCTTTTCATCGATTATTTTGAAGTCGGATATGACTTTGTTAATAATGTGACACTGGCTGTCACAGGAACTTTTATGTATCTTCCCCAACAGCTCTGTGAAGTAGACCTGTGATCCACACATTACAGGGGGGACACTGAAGCTCAGAGAGATGGAGTAGCTTCCTTCACTTCACAGTTTCTTGGTACATTTTGTGTCTCCACCTGGAGCTCCGCCTCTCAGGTGTGTGCACTTAGCTGGTGTTCCACTTTATGCCTCTCTGCCAGCCTCCCCAAAGGCACACGCTCCATCCTGAGTCCATTGTCTGCTTGATGGCAGTCACCCTGCACAAACAGGCTCCGTGCAGGGAGTGGACTAGCGGGCATGGTCCTCCGGCTTACCCTGGGCAGGTTCTAGGTTCATGGCGAGAGCTGAAGCAGTGGAAGATACTGACCGTCACTCACCTGGAAGATATCTTATGGAGAAATACTCCACTGACTTTTTGCAGGTGTCATGTCTTCTTTGTCTTCATTGCTCCTCTGGGCTTTCTTCTACAGTCCATGCTGTGCAGTAACATAGAGAACAGAGACTGGTGAACATCATACTGTTGCCCTGCACCAAAGGGTCACATCACTCATTTTTCTAACTATGAAACAAGTACACACTGTAAAAAAAGTCAAATTGCACTGATCTATGTAGAGTAAAGTGAAACATTCCCCTTTCATCCCCTTCCCTGAAAACTCACTCTCCTACTCAGAAGGAACTATTGTTAAGAGGTTGTGACTTATTCTTCTGGAAATTTCCTATGAATTTGTAAATACACAAAGTTTTTTTTTAAACATAAATTACATAACTACATCGTTTTTCAATTTGTTGTTTCCCAAGCCATATATCATAGACCTCTCTCCTTATCAGTGCACATCATTTTAACTTACCTTTTTAGAAGTTTTAGAGGTATTCCAAAGAATAGGCATACCATGATCTGTTTATATCTTCTTTGATAGCAAAGGGATTACATCCAGTTTCACTATTATACATAATGCTGCTATAAGATCCTTGTGTGGAATTTATTACACTGCTTTCAACTCCTCGATTTGCTTTGTTTCCTTTTAGTCAGAGACTATGATATATTTGTAACAATTTTGTGGTAATTATTTTATAGGGAAATTAATTTTATCACTGAATAACGACATGTATGGGGAAGCTGCACTTCAAGGTCATCCATCTCAGTATTCTGGAGAAAAATCATGAAACTTAGAAGGTATTATGGTTGCTCCATCACATTCTAACAAGTCATGTTAACAATTTAAAGTTGAATCTTTGAATAGCCTCTACTCTTTCTGTTCAAATGAAGGATGACGTTTTCTTGTCTTGAAAACTTCTGACTCCAGGGGCTCTCAGTTGTGCTTCAGAGAGTGTAAGATATTGGTGTTGTATTTATTTCTCTTCACCTATAGGCTGCATCTTCTAAAGATCATAGAATTGAACATGGTCCAATCGATATATATGATTTGGTTCAAAAATTCAAAGTAATGAACCCAAGATAGGAATCTATAACTTTGGTTCTTAATAAAGAATTTCCTTTGATATCCTTAAGTCCCTGTCATTACTTGTAAAACCTCACCTATGGGTGAAGAGATGTGGTTCTGCTGGCAATGTCTGGCTTGAACATCCATAGTTGATCCTGCCACATCTGTAGGTAGATTAGACTTGACCTCTTGATGACCTCTGCCCTTGGTCTTTGAGCTGGGAAAAATAAGAATTTAAAAAAGTTGCAGTTATTAGCACTCAATACTAGAAACGCCCATTAAAGAGTGTGTTTGGTTTGGTAAACCAAAGGGAGTATAAGCAGAACAAAGTCTTTAATATCTATAAAATTTCAAAAAATTCTAATTTTTAAAAATATAACTCTAGTTTTGCCACACTGCAAACTGTGTATATATGAATGAAGTATCCCTCTGTCCATTTCTTCAGTTGTTTCCATTGATTTGATGGATTTATCTTCTAACCCGGATTCCAAATGTGAAAGAACATCTTGGTCCTTCAAAGAAAAGAAACCATTGAAATATAATTTTCTTTTAGCTCGGCATCCCACAGGTTTGAGGAATAAATGATCATGTAATGATACAATGATTTTGAAACCTAATTGTTAATTAGGGGGGTGTAAGAGATGATTGAATGGTGGTTCATCCCTATGGTCAGGGGTATTGTACACATGGACGTGTAAACACGATTCAGGAAGCTGCTTCAGCTCCGTGACATCCCTAAGAACCACAGTGCAGGAGGATCTAGGTACACAGCCGTCTGCCTCGATCTCCTGGGTTACATGTATATCCAGGGGTCTTGACAGTGGCTTCAGAGCAGCTAACTTTTATCTATTTCTCCCTTTCCTTATCTCCAGTTTATCTCAAACAGTCCTGACTACCATATTTTAAAGTAAGAACAATTGTAGTTATCTACATGAGTTTCTTGTTCATTATTGCAGAGTAATAATCAAGGATACCGTTAAATATCATTTAATTGACCTTATTAAATTTGTTTTACCTTATAATTGATTAGAACACTGCGTTTAGTTCGGCGTTTGATATTCACCAAGCGTGTTAATCTGCTTACAACTGCTATGTGCCTCATTCCTCTTAGAAGTGTATCTTTGGCCCATCACAAGATTTTAATGGCTCAAATCATCATAAATTAAGATAATGTACTGTCTTTTGGATGATAGGGAGGCATATGGGTCCATTTTGGAAATATGCCCATCTGTCTTTGCTCCCCATGGGAAGTTTCTGGTCACTAGGTCTCCAGGTGGCTTGCAAAAGCCCTAGGTCTGTAATAGCTTGGTGCCTCTCCTTCTAATTGGGGTAGAAATAAAGGAGATTAGAGAGACTTATTAAAGTTTTGGTTGCATGAAGTCTTCTATGAAGACCATCCATGCATATTGTTCTGGATAGCTCTCTGTTCCTAAGACTACTAGTTATTTTAAGGGCTTGTCGGGAACTGTGAAAGGTCTGATATTTTACCTTACCTGCAAGCTAATAAGTTAGCCTACAATGGTTTAGCAGATGCTGACAAAAGACACAAGACCCATGGGTCAGAGACAAAGGACTCAATGACACAGCAATAGCAGTGGCCAGAGTATCATCATCTGCACCGGCTCACTAAATCTCACTTCCTACAGGGTGATACACAGTGGGCCAGGTGACATGCAGAGGGTTGCAAGATCTCAGAGCCTAAGGAACTCAAATCTTTGATAAGGGGCAGGATGTCTGCTAACCTTTGTCCTGGAGGGTGTTATTTTTATTATACTGGGCAGTAAGCAAGCCTGCCCTTTGTTCTAGAGTAGGCCACTATTTCTATCTCCCAAGGCTGACAGCTCTACACACATCCTTGAAAAGATAACCTGGTCTTACTGATTTTCAAAGATAAGCTTGAATGAGACTTGATCATCATTCAGTTCTTCTGTTTCCTTTATTGAGATTGTGCAAACATGCTCTTTTCTCTGTAAAGTTCACTAACTTTATTCATACATAAGGGATGCTGTTGGTTTTATTTATTAAGTTGAAATTGTCTTATTAGAGCAAATGATGAAACTGTTATGGGTTGGATCTGAAAGTATGATTTCCAGGAAAAATGTGAAAGAAGATTAGTGCGCACAGAACTTTGCCACAAAGAGCTGATAGCAACTTAAATGATTTTAATTTGAATACTGTTTTATACAACTTTCTTCCATTTACTTCATCCTCTCTGCTTCCTTTAACTCTCATATGGGAATGGGGCACTTTCAGGGATTCACTGAACTCATTTACAATATTCAAATGGTTTTGTCTGTTGTGGTTTTTTTTATTGAGGTAAAGTTGACATACAACATTATCTCAGTTTCATGGGTACAACGTAATGATTCAATGTTTGAGTATATATTGAAATGATCACCACAATAAGTCCAGTTAACATTCGTCTATACATAGTTACAAATATTTTTCTCTTGTTATGAGGACATGGCATATTTCAAGGTGCAGAAGAATCAACGATGGTGTCATATTTTTCTATATACAGCTTGATGAATTTGGACATAAGTATACACCCTTGAGACTGTCATCACCATCAAGACCACAAACAAATTCATCACCTTCCAAAGTTTTCTCTCACCTCCTTTATTACTATCATTCTGTGGTAAGAACTCTTAGTATCTACTCAAGTAGTAAATGTGATGTATGCAATAGAGTTTTGTTAGCTGAAGGCACTACGCAATATCCTACATCTCCAGAACTTATTTATCTTGATAACTGAAACTTTGTATCCTTTGATAATCAGCTCCCCATTTCCCCATCCCTCCAGCCCCTGGCAACCACCATTCTAGCCTCTGCTTGTATGAGTTTGACAATTTTACATTCCACATATAAGTATTTGCCTTTCTCTGTCTGTCTTATTTCACTTAGCATAATATCTTCTAGGTCCCTCATGTTGTCAAAAATGGCAGGAATTCCTTCTTTTTTCAAGGTTGACGAATATTCCATTTCTTTATCCATTCATCCATCAATGACGTTTAGGTTACTTCCATATCTTCGCTATTGTGAATTAGCTGCAATGAACATTAGAGTACAGATATCTCTTTGAGACCCTGATTTCAATTCCTGTGGGTATACACCAGAAGTGGGATTGCTGGATCATATGCTAGTTTTCTTTTTTGCAGGAACCTCCATACTGTTTTCCATAATGGCTGTACTAGTTTATATTCCCACAAGGTTTCCTTTTCTCCACATCTTCACCAATATTTGTCATCTTTAGTTTTTTTGATTATCGCCATCTTAACAAGTGTGAAGTGATACCTCATTGTGGTTTTGATTTGCATTCCCTGATGATTAACGATGCCAAACACCTTTTCATACACCTGTTGGCCACTTGTATATCTTCATTGGAAAAAGTCTATTATGATCTCTTGCCCACATTTTAAATTGACTTGTCTTTTTGTTATTGAGCCAACAGAAAAAAAGGAGAACAAAATTTCCAGGCGTTATGGGTGCTTCCCAGTTGATGCAGACGGTTTTGTGTTTACAGTGGTACCAAAAGGTCATGTTTCGTGCTTTTTCTTCAGCTTGTTATAAGACCAGCAGTAGCTGCGGCATGGCAGATAATCGGGATCTTCTGGGTTTGGAGGTTTACAAAATAAATGAGTGGTAAGGAATTTTTTATATTTCCAAGGAAATTATTGTGATCGTAGTCCACGGAATCCAGGATTAGATAGGTGTAGGAGGAAATTAAGGTGAGGATTGGTGATCTGGCATTACTTCTGATCTTGAGGGACAGGTATCTACTGTATGAGTGTTTGAATAAAAATATTAGGGAACAGGAATTTGTGGTGGGTGAATATGTTTTCTGAATTATTTACTTTTGAACATAACCACTAGGATTATGTGAACATCTGGGAGATTGGAGGAAGTCGTTAACAGGAGGTGGTTGATAATATCACTATTGATTTAACCTCTATGAACAACAAGTGGTCAATGGATTAAGCAAATGAGTAGACAGAAAACACAGAAATGGTAAGATTTGGGTTTTAGTAAGGACTGGGGACTGACTGTCCTGAGTGGGAGTGCCAGGACTTGTGCGGTTGAGAGTGACAAGGACAAGAAGAGAATAGAATCACACTCAAACAAGGAGGGGGTGTTAACAGGATGGAGGAGGAGAAATGATCTGGAGTAGCCTTGAATTTTGACCTTGAGCTTTCTGTTCTTGATGCAAATCTGCCTGATGACATCCCAGGACACAGGTCAGATCTATCCCCAGAGGATAGAGAGGGGGTGGAAGTAAAAACAGCCAGGATAATTGTCCTAAAAAGGCAGGCTTCTTTTATCATTTGACCCACTTTCATGATTGGTTTTTGTAGGATAAGAGGAAAAGAAGGATGATAAGAAGGATGACAGTCACGTCTTCGCAGAGGAAGCAGCATAACTGTGAAAACCAGTCCAAACCATAGCCTGGTTTAAGCATCTCCATGCCTTTGAGGATGTCCAGTGACATATTCAAGAGGACGATGACTAGAATGCCATCACATGCTGGCAATGATGGGTCTCTGGGAGGATTCCTTGGACCAGCCCCACCAAGTCTGCTGGGCCGAGAGACCGCAAGGACTCCAGGCCTGCAGTAGTGCAGGACAACTCGTAAGTCCTTTCAATCTGGCCAAAGCATTGCAAAAACTTGCACCTAGTCACACAGGTGAATCCCTGCCAGGTGTGCTCGCAGGTGGTCTGCATTCCAGGTCCCTTGAGCACTCCTGCTGGCCTTCAGATTTGGCAGAGATGATTCCAGGAGCTGCTATGGGCATTCCACAGCTCGACTGCCAACAATTTCTGACGACTGAAGAAGGTATCAGGAAGGAGGAAAGGGCAGTGAAGAGCACAGGAGCGATACTGGTGATAGCACTGATGGCGGACAGACTTGCTAGTGAGGCAGAGAAAGTGAGGGGCCAAGAAGGCCATCCTGACAGCAGATGAAATGGAGCAGGTACCTCAGTGAGGTCTCATGGCTGCGTCCCTAATGTTTCCTTGCTTTGAGCTCTTGAACTTTTAAAATATACCAATACTTTTCTTGTATTAAACTCTGCTGCGTGACATAGAAAATATAGATAGAGGTTTCTTTCTGAGGTGAGAGGTTGAGTTGCAGGTGAGGAGAGAAAGATCTTCCTTTTTCATGCTGTTTTCTCATTTTCCTTTACTATGTACAATATTTATTTGTATTTTAAAGTCAGCAGCCAGTTATCAACGTCACGGGATGATTCAGCTTTTCCCATCACAGTCACAGTAAAACCTACATAAAGTGGATTATTCTTTTTGTGTAATATTCCAATAGACTCCAAAATATTATTTCAAATCACTTTTGTGTCTATGTTCTCAAATTAGATATTTACTTCTAGGTCTCCATTTTTCTGTTCTCTGTTGCATGCCAATTCAGAGTTGCATCTAAGGAAATACCAGATTTCCCACAGTTTTTTAGATCCATATGTGTTGGAAATGTGATTCATGGAAATGGACATGGCAGTTGGGGGATCGTGCTATTACCGAAAGAGAACTTTTCAGCATCAGTAATGCTGAAAGAAACCACTGCTTGTTGGGATTTAGTTGTCTATTTGAGGGATCAAGCTTTCACTGTTGGCACTTCTCTTTCTCTTTGGAGGGAAAGTACGGCCTTCCCAGTATTTCCATTACCAAATCACTTTCCTGGGTGGCTGTGCCATGTCAGGAAGGTCTTGAGATGACGGGAACCAGGGTTCATCCTCAAATTCTGGCTGTTCTGACAAGGCTTCCCTGGCAGAGTGCAGCCTGTGTGTCTGGGTGACACTTGCAGCCATCAGAAAGGAGGGGATACCTCACAAGTGCCAAGCGATTCATCTGTCCCTTGTCTTACAGGGTGTTCCCAAGTGATGAGGTTCAAAATGTCACTTGGTAACCATTTGAAATCTCCTAGTCATGGGGTGGGTTCTCTGTGTGAGCTCAGAGCAGTGTCTGTTCAGCACCAGATGGGAAGCATTTCAGTATTTTAATTGATAAGGCTGTGTTCATGCACGTCCATGGACCATCAGTTCAGTGGCATTCCCTGCTGGAGCCCCCCACACCCCTGTCATACCTCATCTTTCAAAGCTCCAAACAGTCTTCACACCCAGGAGGTTGTGGTAATGTAACCACAGCACAGGATTGGGGAAAAAAACACAACCACCCAGGGGTGACACATTTTAAGGGCTTGGGCCCAATTGCCCCATTTGGACGAGTTGGTAACACCAACACTTAGTATGTAAACTGGAGGATTGTCCAAGATCACGGACCTAAGAACGACACGGGCTCAGATGTCACCTTGGACAGCAAGGGCCAGTGTAGAGTCACTCACTGGCCAGGATTATGGTCCCTTATACTGTCAAAGTAGAGCTCACCGGGGATCCTCTGGCCAAGCCAGAGAGGAGGCTTGGGACCTTCTAGGGAATTTCTGCCCTAAAGGGAATTGCTTAAGGAAGGCAGGGGTGCTGAAAATCCTAGTTCACAGGGAGCAGTCATGTTTATGGAACGAGGCCCAGCAGTAGCCTTAAAAGCTGCATCACAAATCTTTCCGCCTGGATACAAAACAAGCAGGAAAAGGAATTCAGAGTCTTGGACAAGGATCACAGCAGGATTCAAATCCAGGTCAGGGGTGAACAGGGAGCCCCTAGAGGGGCCTCAGGAGCTAGATCCTTCCTGCCTTTAGTCCATTTGCAAATGAGCTTCCTTGGGCCTTGTCCTCTCCAAGTGCACGTTTTGATCTTTTTACATTGTTTTCCCCACTTAGAGCTGATGCAATTCCAGAGATTGAACTAGAAAACTACAAGTTCCTAAAATTTAGTCAAAAGAAATCTCAACAAGAGAAGCAGAAAATGTTCCCTGTTCCTCAAGAATGTAGAAAGGCAGCCCCTGCCTGTGGCACGACATGGTCCTGGGTAGTGCTGTTTTAAAGACACCCACATTTCAGTGGTTGTTGCTCTGCCTGTGAAAGTACCTTCAACATTTAAATCCCAAGAGAACGGGCGGGGGGCCATGTCTGCTCCCGGAGGAGTTGAATGATACTGAAATGAACTGGTCTTCGGAATTAGGGGGATTTGGGGGTGTCCCCACTAGCCAGGGAAGGGGCTGGCCCTTCTCCCTTCTCCCACATACAATAAGCTGATGACCCGGAAGAGTTCGTGATTCAAGGAGAAATGTGAGATTCAGTGTCTCACTTACATGCCTACAGAAAGCGAGAGAACCACACCACAACTCCCAGACTGTAAAGGGAACAGGACTTTAATATAATATTCAAATATGGCATTTATTGTTTACAACAAATAACTACTGCCCCTCCACAATGTGTGACAGGATCTCTGGACTGGCCAACAGGGAGAGTCCACCCCTGCCCTCACCCAACTCCTGCCCGGCCTCACCTATCACTCTCGTTGAGCAGCTCCATGTCCTGGAACCAGGCCCCAAATCACTCCTCGGGCTCTAGGTTGTAATTCTTTGTGGCCACCTGGAGCAGCAGGATCTCCCTCATGACTGGGTATTCCTGGGATCAGAGGGAATGAGAGGCTGAAGTTAGGGCCTGGGTGAGGGATGCTGCATGGGCCTTGTCGGGTGTCAGGGGTGGGGCAGGGACCAGTCCTGGGAACTGTCCTTCCCTCCAGTTCCTACCAGGTTTTACCTGTTCTCAGAATGGGAATAAGCAGCGCCTCCTCCAGGATTTTCTCCTTGATGCCATCCTCCCCTCAACCCACCTGCCAACTGGATGGGTCTCCCACTTCTCTGTTATCAAACTCGTCCACTCAATGTAAGATACAGGGGGTGGAGCCAGGGACTGTTCTGTCCAGAGGGTCTCTGAATTCCTCCTCCTTCCCCTCCCCTGAAGGGGGTGCGGCAGCTGTTCACTTCAGTCCTCTTGTCAGGTTGATCTCATTCTCCTGGAAGGCAGACAGCCAGAGTCCATCAGAAAGAGCCCCCTAGCCTGACTAGCCCCCTATGCCCACCCCTTCTCATGTTGCACTACTGCCAGGAACCCAGAGGGGGCCGGGCATGCAGAGAAAACAGGACTTGGACCTAGGCCTGGCTCTGGGATCCAGAGAAGGGGGACATGGGGGAGAGGCTAAGGGACGTGGCAGCACAACCCTCTCTGATGACAGACTTGGAGTCTGAGGCCTCAGGCAGAGGGGACTGCTCAGCCACTTATGTGCTGCCTGACTTGGAGGGGCCCGAATCCTCTCTCCCTCCACGGGCAGCATGGGAGGGAGAGGCTGAGTCCAGCTCAGATAAAACCTCACGCAGCTGTGCCATCAGGCAGCTCTGAGCTTCCCCAGCCTGGGGAACCGGAATGGGTGTCTCAGGTGGAACCTCTGTTCACTCATCCCTAAGATGTGCCTGATGCCCCAGCTCCCGGAGGCAGCTGTGAGGCTCTCAGGAGAGATGTACCAAGTGCTGAGAGCTCAGAGCTCAGTTCAGGGGCTCCCACATCCCAATGCTCAGGATCCTGGGCCTCAATGCTTGGTCCTCAGGTGCACCCACCTCGAGATTATCACCCATCAGCATGTGCAGCATCAGCAGGTGACCAAGGACAGTGCCAATATAGGGGATGACACTCTGTGACATCAGAGTGTGGGTGGGATGAGTCCTTGCTCTCAAGTCGGCCCCCTGCAGACCCTCCCCTGAAAAGTCCTCACCCTCAGCCTCCTGGCCCACCCCAGGGTTCCCACGGGGAGCAGCCTAGGACCCTTAGCAGCCTCCCCTCAATTCCTCCTCCCTTCACACCCCAAGAACATCACACTCCTCCTCCTCACCTCCCAGGGGAGGCTTCTGGCAAATCACAGGGTATGCGGTCCCTGGTCCTCCCCACAACAACCATCCTGCACCAGATCTCCCAGGCCCTCCTCCTGGTCACTTCTACTGGGGGATTCAGGCACTGTGGCAGCAAGAGGAAGGACCGTCCTCTCTTGATTTGAGGCCTCCAGCTGGGAGGGCAGAGCCCCTCCCCCACAGGCACACTCACCTGCTGCTGCTGCTGCTTCTCCTGCACTCTATTGGGGCTGATCTGCGGGGGGGTAAACGTGGAGGGCCCCTCCTGCCAGGGTCGAGGAGAGTGTCAACGGGCCATACTCCCCTCACCCCATTTCTCTCCAGCACCACTGGCCTCCGAACCTGGACATCTGACTCGAGTCAACTGGTACCAATGCCAATACATCCTCCAAGATGTTGTGATTCTAGAACAAGCCCAGCTCCAACTTTCACTCTGGGTGTGAGCTTGGGCTTTCTGTCTGGCCTCCCTGAGCCTGTTTTCTCATATGGAAGGTGTGAGAACTCCAGCTACCTCACAAGTACTCCTGATGACTCAGTGTCACATGACTGTCATCATTGTGCTCGCCCTCACCCCTCCAGGTGGAGCAGGCAGAAAGCTCCCACAGTCCTGTCCACCCTCTTAACTCATCACCACCCTGTGAGGCCTGCACCACACAATCACCATCCCTCCCTTCCCTGATGAGGAGACAGAGACCCAAACAGGGGCAGTGAGTTGCTCAGGGGCCCAAAGAGGAGAGGCCGCTTGCCCCTCCCAGCCAGATGCCCTGTTCCCACATCCTCACCTAACCCGCAGCCCCACCACTGACAACAGTCCTGTCCTCTGAGCTCTCACAGCTTGGTCCTGGGCCGAGCAGTGGAGAGGACGGGGTGTCTTGGGCGTCTGGTTGCATGGCTCCTGCCTGCCCCAGTCTCGTGGAGTGTCTGGCCCCCAGGCTTGGCTAGAGGCCATGCCAAAGCCTTCTCCTCACCAAGGAACCCCTCAGGACATTCCCCTGCCCTGAACTCTTTCTTTATCCACTCAGGAACTGAACCCCCAATGTGCCACCTCTGATCCACAGGGAAGGTGGTGACAGGACGCTTTGCTTCCTCATTTACGTGAAGCTCCTAACGTCCTTTCAGCAGGATCCACTAAGAATCCATGAGTTACCTAGATGCTTCTCATAAGCCCCTGGGGGCATATGTCATTGCCAACCAGGCACTCAGATGAGACTCTTGTGGTTGACTCGAGTGACTGCTCTAAGGGTCCGGGGGTGGTCCCCGAAAGCACACACATCTGTCTCTGGTCCAGCCGTTCAGGCCCAAGGATGAGCAGCCTGTTTGTCCACCTGGACCATGGGAATCCTCTGCCATGCATGTCCCTGGGACAGGCAGGGTGTCCTCCCCTTGGAGACGTGGTGAAGACAGAAGGAGCAGCAGGGGCCTGGCTTCCTGAGGACAGGTTAAGGCTGAGGGCTAAACCCACCGCAACAGCTTGGAAGAAGCTACATCCAGCAGGATGGACGTGCATGGAAGCCAGAGACCTGCTGATGGCACCAGCTCAGCAACTCCTCCTGGAACAGCCCAACCAACACCACTGTGTCCCCTGACCAGGGCCTCCTGCCCAAAAATGGCACCCTGCTGCCCATGAGCTGAACAGATCCCTCTGCTTGTTAACCTGGACAAGATAGACTGTAATGTTTCAGAGAAAGTTCAAGTGAGAAACTATCAAAACCACAGCCTGCCCAGTAACCCTGCCCCTCTCCCCCTTCCTCTTTTTCCAGACCCGCAGCCTCCACTCTATCTTGGTCATCAGTTCTCTGCTCAAGGACTCATCTTGGCTATAGAGCTCCTTAAGTTTTTCAGAGCTTTACCTTAGGGGAGGGGAAAGAGGGAAGGATAAATTTAGGGATAATGTGAGGGGTCTGAGTGCAAATCCCTTTTCTTTGACAACCCAAGAGATTCAACCTGCCTGGAGGAGTGTTCTCACTGGGCTCCTCTGAGCACTAAGGTCTCATGGGACTGGGAGGGGGCTCTCCTGTTAGTCACTGGGGTCTCCACTCTCCAGCTCTACAGAGCAGCTCTGTTTTGAACACTATGAATTTCAACTGACCATAGAGTTCTGTTGCTATAAACACTTGGAAATCTCCAATGTGGCTCAACCCAATAGCTGACATTTAGGGAAACCGAGTCCTGAAGCAGAACTGGTTCACTAAGGACACCAGGAGACTTAGAGACCAACTACCCACTCCCAGGCCCTGTCCCCATCATTTGCTGCCTCCCAGGAGTTCCCGGCTGACTGAGGCACCAATGGCAGACATACAGGAGATCCCCCATCCATCCTGGTCCTCCTATGCAGAGAGGCCTACCCACAGGGAAACTTACCCCCATGTGTTCTTCAGGTGGCTTGTGGAGGTTTTCTGCACAGCAGAGATGAAAGTGCGGGACGAGGAGAAGTTCTTCCAGATCTCACACTCCTGGGGAAGGGAAGAGAATGAGGTGTGAGGTTGGGCACTGGAGCCCCGCTTGCTCTAGCTTCAGTCCCCTTCTATTTACATCTCCCCTCCTGGATGAGACAGATTCTCAGGGAGCCCCAGAAGGACATTTAGGATTCAGAAAGTAACACTCACAAGGAGGAGGAGTTTAGCTCAACCCAGGGAAGGAGCCAGGTAGGAAGTGAGCATCCTCCCACTGGGACCTGGAGTCAAGGTCAGCGGGGCCTCTGGCAGGAAGGGCCTAGGGACTTGCAGGAGCTTAGACCACACACTTCAATCCTGGGAGCTGATAAAGGTGGAGAGGCAGTTCCCAAGTCTCCAGAGAGGGGCTCCACTGGGCCTCCCACGGTACACCTGGGCCACCTGGACCCAGTGCTCTACCACCCTCGCCCTGTACTGGGCTGTCATGCTTGCGTCACCGAGGCAGGTGGTGATGACGAGGCTGGCCACCCTTCTGAACTGGTCGATGGTGGCCTGGAAGGTGGGTGTCTAGTGCTCACTGCCAGGCTTATTCTTCTTGTGCCAGGTGGATCCCAGGCACTGAGAGGGCACCACCTTCCAGAAGAGCTCCTGGGGGACAGGGGAAGTGTCATCCAGCCCTGCCACAGGCCACATCTGTGTCCACAGCCACTAAAGTCCCACACAGTTTTCACAGTTTACAGCTAGAGCTCAGGAAGCTCAGGATGTGGCCTGAGCCTTGTGAGAGTCCCTGGGTTTTCTTCTCTGTCCACCGAGGGTACCCAACACAGGATGACCCAGGGCCCAATCACGGTAGGGAAGGGAGAGGGGTATTTGCACCCAGCCCGTCCTGGCTAACTCCAAGCTCCAGATGATGGCTCAACTCTGCTCATCCCAAGGGGGCATCTGCCACCACCCTGATCTCCACTCTGGTCCCACTCTCCATTCTGATGCACATTCCCCCGTGGCAGCTACAACCACTGGCCTTGTCTGTCTCCCTTGTAGTGAAGCACACATCAGGTGTCAAGTCCTGAGGCTGTTGAGCCTCCTGAGGAGACGGCTGGGCCACCGTAGACCTGGCTGCACACACTGAGCTCCCCTCCACCACTGATGGGCCAGGCCCTGCCCAGCTTTCCATCTCTTCTACCTCATGGAGCCAGCACAGGCACTCTGTGGAGCAGGTCCTGTTAGTGTCCACCTCTACGGTCTGCATGTGGACAGCAAAGGCTTGAGGGTTCCGGGAGTTGCCCAGGTCATATGGTTGGTAAGGGGTGGAGCTGGGATTTGGGCCCAGATCATGGGAGTCTGGATCAGAACTGGGGCAACGATGGCAGAGGGAAGGCCTGTTCCACCCCGCCCTGAGAGCCCAGCTGCTCACTGCATCCATCACGGTCAACTGCTCTACCACCTGCTTAGGAGAGAAGGCCGTGAGGTTGGGCTTCTTCTCATGCTCCTTAACAGCCACAGGTGGAGACGGACTTCCCACTAGAAATGATGATCCAGGTGACTCCAGCTCAGCAGCTCCCACTCCTGCTGGAGCCAATGTTGGCCCTTGCTTTAGCTCCAACGCTGCTGATGGAGGTGACTCTGGCTCCAACGCTAGAAGAGGTGTTGTCAACAGAGCTGGAGCCAGCTCTACCTCCACCACTGCCCACTGCTCTGCTTCTGCCACTGACTGGAGCTCTGCAGCTGGCGCTACAGTGGGATAAAGAGAAAGATTCACCCACATAGCTGACTTTCCATGTGTCCTTCTGAACAAAGGAAAAATCCCACTTCCCTTCCAGGAATATCCAGCCTGCAGTCCCCCTTACCCTCTGCCTCTGCCTCAGTGGCCTCCAGAAGCTCACACCGGGCAAGGGTAAGAGGGTCATGGCAGCTCAGCTCCGAAACAGGCAAGGTTACCTGCATGTACATCCCCTTTAGCTTGAAAAAGGGACAGCCCCAGTCTGGTCACTCCCTAGTTCTGGTCCAACCTGGTCATCTCAAGGTCCTGAGTGTGGAGACCCTCTGTTCCTGTTCTCATCTCAGAGCAGCACTGGATGGTGTTTGTGGCCTCAGGCACCTTCCCCTTGCCTAGTGAGTTGGTGAAATTGAAACCATTGGGCAGCTCCTCGATGACCTTCTTACTGGAGATCTGCAAAGACTGCTCCGGAGCTGGGCCTGAAGGAATCAGGGGCTGCCTGCACACTGCCACTGGGGTCATCCCCCAAGAGAAAGTCTGCTCCTCAGTTCAGGCACAGAGGGACATCCCTGCAAAGAACTATGGTCAGGCAGGAAAAGAGATGAAACCTCTAAGGCTCAGTAACATAAGAGTAGAGGAGCTCACCTTCTCATGCTGCCAGCCATGACCTGGGCTATGAACATGATAGGCCCACCACACTTCAGACACCTAACAAGCAGCTCCTGCCCAGGAATGGCCTGCCCCTCATACCCTGCCTTCTCCCCTCCACACAAACACACACAGACACACACACACACAAGATGAGGGACAAGGGGTGTGGGGCTGATCAGGTGGGATCACAGTTGTGACCTGGCCTGCACTAGCCTTTCCTGGGCTGCCCCATGTTACCCTTCACTGCCTCCTGCCAGACACCCAGAGGCGTCGGGGATGAGGGCTGAGCCAACGTCAGCAACGACCAAAAAGTTTCTCTTTCTGGGTTTTTTTGTGCCTAGATCCTCCAAAAGTTGGGATACAACAATAAAATATTTTTTCCTGTTGACTGTCTCCAGTCAAGTGAGCTGGATGGGGGGCTGTGGGTGCCTGGTTACCAGAGTTCTAAGATCTTTTGAGGTCTATGACCAAGGAAGTGAGGTCTTTTTTCAAGACTCCTTTACCTAGGCCCCTTCCCTCAATCAGACTTGTCCAGAGCTGCCCCCTGTGCCCTGGCTGCTAACCCTCCTCCCCCATGTCATCTCCTGAGCTGTACACAAGGAGCCTACACAGCCCTAGCCACAGCTCCCTGGAACCCTAAGTCGGGTCCTAGCTTTGAGGAGACAGAGATGAATGCAGACCTCCTTTTTCTTACCAGTTCTTCATCCTGAGAAAGTCCCTGTACCTCTCAGGTCCTCCCCAGTCTCTAAACCTGCACCATGGGGATCAGGCTAGAATCTACTTCCTAGAGATGTCGCCCAGTGTATATGACATAATATCTATTACCTCTGTGGGCTGGTGTCACATGAACCTAAGGCACAAACTTAGAGATGGAAGAATAACAAGACGGGGTGACAGGAGCACAGACCACCACTCAAAACAGGCCTGGATGAGTGACGTCAGCATGACGTTGTAAGGAGCTGGGCTCCTCTGTGCAGGCAATGCCAACTCCGGAGGGAGCCAGGAGGGGCGCCAAAGATTCACAGGAATCTGCAGCCCTTCTGCAGCTCACTAGTGTGGAGGGGCACCAAGGCTTCACCTTGGCCTCTGTCTCCAAGTTCACATAAAGGAGGGTCGGTTTCTTCCAAGAGTTTTATAGTTAATAGTCAAAGATTAATAATGTAATAAAGGCACAACCACTTGAGTATTCGTTTATATTGAGACATTAAAATATCAAGCAGGGAGGATTAAAAGAAAGACCAAAAGTATATTCTTAGTTACTGCTATTTCTTTAAATGAATCATTCTGGATAAAAAGTACTTTATTATATTTTTTTCAAGTCCCAATAATCAAGCTGAATATATCAACCAAATACTTACCACGAAGAAGAGACTGTTGCCACGCTAAAGCAGCACAAAGTAAGACTAAGCTTTTCCCACTTTCTGTAGGGCTCTCCAACAAACAATGCTGCTTACTTTTTAATCCTCGGACAATCTATTGAAACAAAAACAATAAAAAAAATCAGTAAACAATTTACTTCATTAGGGTCTGTCTCCATCACAAGTACAAACACAACAAGAAGTAAGGTTGTACTTGAGGGAACATAGCAATAGCAGAAGGGAGAATTAGTATTTAGTTCAATCTAGACCTTATTCCTTTATCTTTCTCCCTAAAATTATGTTGGACTTAAAAGCATATAAGCATAAAAGAAATGAACAAAGCAATTTGTGCCTTAATGATGCAAGCACCGTCATTTCTTTAAAACTAGAGTACACTAATATCTTGGATGAAAACTTAATGGAGGATACTGCTAGGGGGAGTGTAAATCGCTACAACCACTTTGGACAGATATTAACAATTTCTAGTAAAGTTGAAGATACCCAACACCAGGAAGTCCAGTCCTATGTATATATCCAAAAGCTTTCCCACAGGAACATAAGGAAACATGCATAAGAAAGTTCATAGCAGCATTGTTTAGAATTGCAAAAGAATGTAAACAACTTAAATATCTGTCAAAAGGAAAATGGATAAAAAAATTCTGGTATATTCATACAATGGAATACTACACAGCAATTAAAATAGATGAACAATCAATAAGGCTACTTCTTAAAAATAATGTTAAGCAACTAAAAACACTTCTGAACAAATATGGGTACAGTATCATATCATTGTACAAAGTTTAAAAACAGGTAAAGTAATGCTCTATATTGTTTACGGATACATACATATGTAACAAAAGTATAACAACACGTCTAGGAAAGAAAAAGAATAAATTCAGCATACTAGTAATGTTACTTGCAAAGAAGGTATAAAGTAAATATGGCAAAATATTAAGATTGAACAACTCTGGAAAGTTGGCTTACCCATTGGTCTATTAATTTTCTATATGATTGAAACATCTCAAAAAATATGGTGAGAAATATAGTATTCTGTGTAAAAGACAGTAAATACTTTGTAGAAGGTAGTAATTCCGTAAAGTAAATAGAAGTGCCAAATGAGCTGAGAATAGTTTTCAGAATACTCTCCTTTGCCTCCTAACCATATACAGTTCATAGCGATTAGGATTATTTTTTGAAAGGTTACATGTTCTTCCATGAACCCAGCAAATATTTTCAATCCATTTACTATCTGAGAAAATGAATGTAGTCACAGATTCAGTATACGTTATGAATTATCGGCATCTTTATCTTAATGAAGACTTAACTGCTGAAAAATACTTGCAGAATTCATTATAGCAAGCTATGATGGACAAGCTTTACAAGGAAAGTTCATCTTCACCCCACCAACTGTACATTCAGACCATATTGAAGAGTCATGCTTTCCTGTTTACTTAGATTCCTAACTGCAGCAGAAATGAAAATCAAGACTGAAACAATGCCATTCAAAGAAAACCAGATACCCAACTAGACTAGGACAGAAGTCTAGAAATAAAAAGGGGATTCCTAAATGTATCAACAAAACAAATGCAAGTAAAAGAATTTCCTAGTCTTAACCATCACAGTGGTTGAGAACATGTCTCGGAATCTGACAAATCCGGATTTGTATCCCTACTCTGCCAAAGCTGTGGACCAGGAGGTAGAAGTACGAGTTCTAGATCAGGTTCCCACAACTCAGATGTGTTTCCTTGATCATGTCTTCACTTCTCTAGACTAAGATCCTCATCTGTAATAATCCCTAATTGAAAAACTGTTGTAAGGGAAAAAATGCCTTGGCACACAGTAGGTGCTTGATAATTCTGATTTAAAGGTCAGAAGGGTATAATGAAAAGAAGATGGGCTTTGGAGTAAAGCAAGCCTAAGTGTGAGTCCCACTGTGTGAATCACTGAACCTCAGTCTGTTTCTTCATCTGTGCAATGGAGATAAGATTATCTACCCGATAGAGTTTTGACGAAAATTAGCCAGGCATTGAGTTAAGAATTAAGTAAGTTAATGGATAGAACGTGCCTAAACTCCAGTATTTGACACAGAGGAGGTGATCTACATTAATCCCCACCTCTTCTAAACCACCTATGCTTAATCTAGGATCCAGAGACAGAAGTCAGAGACTGTGCTCTCTTGCTATTGCATGCAGAAGTCTTGGTACATGACTGTGTTTCTCTGAAGAGAAAGTCCGTGGATTTCTCATTCCCAGAACTATATCTTAATAAAATAACTGAAAACAGAGGGGAGACTGATATGCACTGTTATCAACTGAGGACTTCCTTGCAATAGTGGAAACAAACGGCAAATTCGACCTGGGGATAGAGGGATGGTTAAAAGAGTAATTCAACAGCTTATGAAGCCAATTATACCCTGACCCCTAGCCTATGTGTTCCAAAACAAGCTAAGAACCACTATTCTGAGGCATTTCCCAGTTCTACTATTCTGTGATTCTATCTGTGCAACTCTTGAGTAGAGATTTGGTGGACTCTAACCCCTTCACCCCAGCCAATAACGCAACGCCAGCTAGTTCCTCAGATACAGCCTAGAAATCCATCCCACCTGCATTCACCACAACCCCCCAGGGGATAAAGGACGAGCCCCGATCCGCCTCCCGCCATCGTCCCCGCTGCCACGAGTCAGCGGAGGTTCAAGGGGGCCCGGGGCCTCTCCTCGGGGTTCAGGACAGGATCCCTCTGGCCTCCGCGTGTTCAGAACCCCGAGGCCCGTGGACGCGGTCACCCCGACTGCCCGCATGGCGGCCAGGCGAGAGCAGAAGGCTCTCTTCGGGCAGGCTGCGCGCCACCCCAGGAGAGACAGGCTGGCCTGTTCTGAGGAAAACCGAGGCAGCGCTGCCTGGGCTCCGAGTCCCGGGAGAAAATGAAATGGTATCTGCGAGCACACACTGCGGAGCCTGGCAGAGAGGAGAAGCCCCAAACCTCTCGCCTCCTCACCCTGGCCGAGTGCGGACTCCCGGCGCCTCACCCGCTCCCTCCTCCGCTCTCTCCAGGCCGCGCGCAAGCGCTCTTGCGGACGAATTCCTGCCTCCCGCCCCCTCGACTCCCAGCACCCAATCACCCGCCAGAGCAGAAACCAAGAAACCAGTCCCGGCGTGAGGTTAGGGGGCCCCCGAGAGAAGCCTCCGCAATAAAAACCAACGCAAAGTATTTCGTGGCCCGGAGGCGAACGCTTGAACAGCGAAGGGTGGGAGCAGAGCGCAGCGTTTAAAGGAAAAGTCTTCTCCATTTTGAGATTTTGAAACCGGCGACTTAACCCATGTATCCGTTTCCTTGAAAACTCGCAGTCTCATTCTTCAGGTCTGTAGACCAAGCGAAAGGAAAGCCTTGCCGAGTTCTTCCCAGAGCGCCCGTCAGTGCCGCTCAGCTCACGTTTCCGAACTTCACGTCGGCCCGGGTGTCGCACAGACGGAGGCGGGAACTGCCAGAAGCCTGAGCCCGGCCAGGCGACAAGGCTGGTTGACGAGTGGCCGCAGACCCTCAGGATGTTCCAGGCTTCCCCGGATAGCGACTTCAACCAGAGCAACGCTGTAGAGCGCTCCCGCCCCGGTCACTTCTGCTCCATCAAGGCTCATCCGTCTTCTGTCCCTCCTAAAACCGGGTTGTTATTCTTTGCCACGAAGTACACTTCAGTTTCCTCAAAGGTAGGGAGTTAATCGTGATCTCTCCAAAGTGTGATTTTGTCAATTTCTGAATAGCCTAAGCTTGGCTCCGATACTAGTGTCTCAAAAAAGTAAAACGTGAGACAGTTTCTCAAGTTTGAGCAACTAGTTTGGGGAGAGGTTTGCTGTAGGGGGAGCAGCGGGAGGAGAGTGGATTTGTTTGCTTCCCTTTCAGTTTTACTGCATCTTCCCCAATTGCAAAATGTACAGTGCTAAAAATAAATTCTACCTTTTAATTTAGTAATCTCAGGCTCAAAAATTCATCCTAAAAGAGTAATCCAAAAGAAAGAAAAAGTAAAAATACCTAAATTGATAACATTGCCTATTGTAATCCTGAAAAAAGTCATCAACCTCCCGGTCTAGTAATAGCACCCTATACGGTTATGATACATCAGTTTGATCATTAGGAAGCCAATAAAATAATTATCAAAAGTAAACAACTTGCAAAAAAAATTTCATATAAATTTAAATGAAAGAAAGCAGACTCCCTACTGAGTATTATGAATTCCATTATGTGAAAATATATATGCATAAGCAAAGATGGAGGGAAAGTATAAAAAATGTAACTTACTGTTAAAACAGTGGAATGAAGGATAATTTATCAATACTTAAAAATATCTTCAAATTTTTATTCTGCTTTTACAATTTTTTTAAATATCAAATCCTTTAAGTAACTGCTCCAGGGAAACTACTACGATTTTCGATTTTCCTCCACTCAATTCCTAAGGCTCCCAACCGACTCTAGCCTTGTCTGGCCATTTGACGTGTGTGGCGTTAACAGAAGTGGATACACGTAGGCTCTGGAGCCAGACAGTCCTGGATTCCAGTCCCTTGAACTGTTCCTTTCAGGTGAACAGTAGTGAAAGAAAACATAAAAAAACTACAAGTTCATTTGATAAAGAATATGCATGTTTATAAACCAATATTCAAAATAGCTGCACACATCTGTTTTCACTTGAATAAAAAAATCACATTGTGACAAATTTTGTAACCTTAACTTAAAATACATGAATATTAACATTTACTAATATAGTTACACATTTTGTTTACATCATCAACGGATGTGATGAAAAACAGCATGTTGTTATTTAAACACAGCAGGTTTTGATCAGCCTTTGAAAACTGATCCAAGAATGTGCGCTGCATTTAGTTAGAAACCATTTATTTCAACCTTTTTTGAACTCCTAGAGGTTTCCTACTCACATAAAATATTCCAAAGCCTCAGTTTAAAATAAAACAAAACAAAAGAACACAGGATCGCTGTATTTAATCTTAGAAGACTACAAAACAGCCTTGTTTAAAAATATGAAAATTCTTACAGTATTTTTTAAGTGTATGCTTTTATTTTTCACATCGAACTTACTTGATTGAACATTAAGCATCTGATATCTCAGGGAAGGCCAGCCCAGTATCCTGGTTTTCAGAGCTGAACAGGTGTTTCTGATGCAATCTATGGACCAGCAGAGACCCATTTGACTAAAGAAATAATTAATCAAGTGTTCTCTAAACATTGCTGCATAATGGAATCAACTGGGGAATCTTAAAAAAAGAAAATACTAGTGCTTGACTCCCAACCGCAGATATTCTGATTTAATTGGCATGGGTTACAATTGGGGAACAAGAGTTTTAACAGCTGTCCAGGTGATTTTAATGTGCAGCAAAATTTGGAGCCACCACAATGATGCAAGACACACAGTGATTTAAATCACAATTAGCCACAAATGACAGATGCCTATAGAGGAGAACTCACTTTTAAGGAAGTTTCTCAAGTTGGAAATACTTTATAGTTTCTCTCTGTTTCTTAAGATCAAATTTATGCTTTTTCTGAAAGTTATAATGACTCTTTAATTAGTAGTCTTCAGAGGGGATTTATATTGTTAAACACTCAACAATTTTTTTCAACCATTAAGTTTAGGTTACTGTATATAATCACTGCTATACACTTATCTATTACGTGTAACAATACACTGAAATTACCTTCTAGGCATCACAGTATTAAGAACCATCCATAGTTTATTGACTGTTTGAAGCATTCTCCACAGAACACCTGAATTCAATAGCTGGTTCATATTGGATGTTAATACTTCTGCCTATGGTATAAGTTCACTGGCAGAGAGTAGAGTCAAGCGTTCTAGAATCTGTATCGTTTCCATATGTCTTACTGGGACAGCTGAAAATGCTAAAGGGGAAACTTAGCAGTCATAATCTAAATTCTATACAGCTTACCAAAGAAGAAGTAACATTTCTCTATCAGACTACAGGCCAAACAAATCAAGAAAACAACGTTGCTCTAAACGTAAAACTTTCAATCCTAGCCATAGTTTTGGCCATACTTAAAATAAGGACCTTAAGAAAAATTCATTTAGGTGTAGTTATTTCACAAAGAACAAAACATATCTCATTTAAGAAATCACATTAGTGACCCAAAGACAAGGTTCATTTCTTTGGTGATTCAGAAAGATTTTAAAAATTGATTGAAATATGAAAATATACACAAGTATTGCCTTTGGTAGTCACATTCATTTGAAAGATTGGAATTTGTTGATACCTATAAGGGTGGCCCCCTTTATAGGTTATAACCACTCAGCAGATTGCTGTTATTCAATAATATCAATCCTGTGCTCTTCAATAGAACAGACACTAACCACATCTGGCTGTTGAGCACTTGAAATGTAGCTAGTCCAAAATGAGACGTGCAGTAAGTATAAAATATACACTGGATTCCTAAGACTTAGTATGGAACAACAGTAAAATATCTCATTAATCGTTGTTTATATCGAGCACCTGATGAAATAATATATTAGATATATTGGGTTAAATGAAATAATTATTAAAATTAATTTTGCCTTTGTTTTTACTTTAATGTGGCTATAGAAAGTTTCAAATTATATGTTAAAATTATATGTGTGTCTTGCGTCTTATTTCTATTTGACAGTGGTGATCTAGAACACTATCCAGTAACCGCAAGTCCGTTGCTCTATTCCGTGGCACTTATTTCTGACTTCTTTCTATCGACCTTTCACACAACCTGTTCAGTGATATAACGTAGGACCTATGAGGTAACAGATACAAGCGTATCAGAAATAAATGGTTAAAACTCCTTAAACTCAAAGAGAATTATTAAAATTATATTCACGAAAACATTATTAATATCCCCAGGGAAATTCTGCATGATTTTAAGATTTCAATGAGCCTAACATCTCTTTGCACTACTAAAGGGGAAAAAGGAGTATCAATCTACTATACCTTCTTGGAGTTGTTTAAGAGAGTGGTTTTTGGCATTATTAGTCAGGAGCATTTCCCTTAACAGGGCGTCAGTCCCTGTGATTTTTTCTTCACAGATCCAATCTTTCACAATGCATAAATGCGAGTAGTTAGTTACAAGGAGACATAGTAAAGCAGAATGCGACCCTTAAAAATTTACAGAAAGTCAACTGGATTCTTCATTCTTAAACACAAAACTCATCTCTCTCCTCTCTCCCCCTCCCTTCTCCCTTTCACTCTCAGCAATCCAAAGGAAGTTGCACTTTTTGTGCATGCATACTACAGTTTGAGAACTTCTGTTAGGTAGTTCAGCCAGGGAATCTGCTTAGATAAAGATCCCCAAGTGATCTGATACAGGGAAGTTGGAAACTACTACTTTTATCAAAAGTTCTCAAGCTTTCTTCCACTCTATCCCAACATAAAAGTCTTTCATCAGGAAAAGTTGTTTGACATAGCCATAGTTCAAGAGTTGAGAGGGGGAGGAAAGAAAAAGAGGAGAAAAGAATGTCCATTTGGGGGAGATCATATATGATTTTAAAAAGGCCTCACTCAGAAATTCTGATGACTAGTGGTGTAGTGATTTGCATGCTCTGCTGCAGTGGCCCCAGGTTTGCAGGTTCGGATCTCGGGCACAGATCCACACACCACTCATCAAGCCATGCTGTGGCAGCATTCCACATACAAAATAGAGGAAGATGGGCACAGATGTTAGCTCAGGGCCAATTTTCCTCAACCAAAAAGAAAGAGAGGAAGGTTGGCAAAGGATGTTAGCTCATGGCCGATCTTCCTCACCAAAAAAATTTAAAAAAAGAAATTCTGATAGGCTTCTATAGGAGAACATGTCCTCTCCTCCAACTCAGTTGACAATCATTGCTATACATGGGTAAAATTCAAGTTGCTCACTTTAAATACCTAAAAGTTCTCAGGCACTTTAGGTATATTTTCTCATTTCACCCTAACATTCCTACAAGGTAAGCAATATTGTCTCCATTCTACTGTAAGGAAACAGGCTGAAAGACATTTATTAATATCCCAAAGTCACACAGCTAAGTATGTCAGCCAGTCGAAGCAGTACTGGTGATACCTACAGGAGGATGCATTTGTCTTCCTTCAAGAAGGGTTAAGGAAGCTCCAAAGGAATGGGAAAGCTTCCTTTTTGTAAATCTAATGCTTGTTTCTAACCTTTTGCTTATACCATGGTTTGACTATTCGTGACTATTATTGTGTAATATCAATAATGAGAAAGTAAATGATGATATTGTAAAAATGCCTATTTAGATATATGAGATACCACTATGCTAAGTGCTTGGCACATAAATACTTAATAAATATTTTTGTTACTATACTACTAGTATCGTTATCAGAGTTGTAAGTGTAGTAGTAATAATATTAGTAGCAACAATGGTACTTTAGATACAATCATCAACTTCTCATGCAACTTAAATCAAATGTTACCAGTGCTTAGTCCCAGTAGGGATGGTATCTGCTTCCTTTCTCATAGAAACTGCTTAAAATTGATGTTTCTGTTTGAAAAGACACTGTAACAATCAAAATTGGTATAATTTTAAAGTTCAAAAGTCTCAATGCACAAGTATGTGTACAGTGAAGACTATCCCAGGGCCAGCACCGCAGCATAGTGGTTAAGTGCGTGCGCTGCGCTGCTGGCGGCCTGGGTTCGGATCCCGGATGTACACTGAGGCACCACTTCTCAGGCCGTGCTGTGGCAGCGTCCCACATAAAGTGGAGGAAGATGGGCATGGATGTTAACTCAGGGCCAGTCTTCCTCAGCAAAAAGAGGAGGATTGGCATGGATGTTAGCTCACAGCTGATCATCCTCACAAAAAAACAAAACAAAACAAAACAAATTTCCAAAAACAGTCATACAAGTGACTGCTTACAATAGTACAAATCAATCTACATTTCATAATCTCTTCAATAAAACAGTTACCAAATGCTGCCAAATACAACATAATTTCTTTGGAATAAGATTATGCAAAGATATGAGTAAATAAATGAAGACACCTGGCTGAAGATGACCAAAGAAGCTTCATGTTCCTCCTTGAAACCAACCATAACACAGAAAGAAAAAGAAAATTCCAACTTCCAGGAAACAAACCAAAAAAACCACACTCAAACGTTATTAAAAAGAAGAAAATATTATTAAAAAATTAAATTTCAAAAATATCACTATTTCTATGACAGTTTTACACTAAAACTATTATAGTAATTCTATGCTGTGGAATATTATAGAGCAATTAGAAACAATAAGGTAGATCCACATGTACTGACATGAAAAGATTTCCAAGAAATATATTAAATCTCCAGACCAAAAGGAAAATGACAAGCACCCAGAAATCAACCCTGAAAGCACAGAAGTGTATAACCTTAATGACAGAGAATTCAAAATAGCTATCATAAAAAAGCTCAATGAAATATAAGAAAACAGACAATTCAATGAAATCAGGAATTTTTTCACAAAAGAGATTGAAACAATAAAGAAAAATCCATCAGAAATCTTAGAGCAGTTAGCCTTCGCTAAGTGATTTCAGAGATTTGATCAGTTTTAGAACAAGTAGAAGGGATCTTCCTAATGCACACCCCCTCTTTTCCCAGAGTGTGTGTGGCATGAGGGTGGAGGCTGCACGTGCAAGCCGGTCATGGCAAATATCACTTCAGCACTGGTTTCTGGGCAGAACTGCAAGATTTAGGGTGGAGTTATTTCCTTCTTTCCTCCTTCTGGGGTGCCTCCCTCTCCCCACAGTCCCCCAGGTGGGCTCAAGCACCCAGGATGGCAGCTATGATGATGGGTGACCCGAGTTCACTTTTGGTTGGAGAGGCCTACAAAAGGCCAGCAGCAGCCTTTTGTAGGCCACATTTCACATGTGGTGCCTCAGAGAGTCTTTGGAGCCGCAGCAGCACAGAACATCTGATTTCGCTTGTTTTAGTCTCAGAGAAACTGATACATGTTGTTTTGCATGTAGTAGCATCAAAGGGAATTTGTCCTGCAGTTCTGAGTGTGCCCTGCCCTGCCTGGCTCTCGACTCTTCATTTTTCTTGCCACATCTGCGTCTGTGGGTGCCATCCACCTGTCTTTCTCAGCACCTGAAGCTCAATGAGAAGCGCACACTGGCCTTGCCTCCCTGGAGTCTTCAAGGGCGCCCTGCTCTATGATCACGTACTTTGGGGCATTAGCTCTAAGCAGCCTGTCCATGGTGGCTATCTGGCTGGTGGCTCACCCTGCCTGGATGCCAACCTGGTTTCCACCCTTCTCCTTGAGCGAGTAGTGGACACCCACCCCAGCCTGCAGAGACTCCTGCCTGGGCTCTGCCAGTGAGCCTGGGGACCACCACTGTGAGTTTTGCAGGAGGAAGAGAGGAAGAAGTCCAAGCTCATACCCAACTATGTCTGGCCGTTAGTCCCTTCCAACCTCTTCAGATACTTAACCTGGTCATTTACTGGGAAAGTAACAGGTTTAAAACATGATTCCAGTCCAATGCCCACACCAGGGAGCAGAAGAACAGAGTCTGTCCCCATTAGTCCTGTTACCAGAGAGGCAGGAGCTGGGCAGGGAGCAGGACAGAAGGAAAGACCAGTGCTGCTGCAGCTGCTGTACTTGTCCCTCACCCACGCGTACCAGGTTTCCAAATGAGCCTGTGGGGCCAACACAGGCCACAGAGGAAAGGCTAGAGAGAAGCAAAATCCTTCTTGACTCTTCTTTTGGGTGTCCACTGGGCTCAGTGGAGGTCCAAATGCTTACCCCATTTCTAAGGAAGTGCTTTTGTGGGTCTTCAGACCTCCCCCCAGCTGATGGTCTCTGTCCTCAAGCCCCGGACAGAGGTGATGGTGCTCTGAGCTGACAGCTTGTGACAGCCCTTCAGGCCTGGCCTCTGAGGTCCACTCTCATCATAGGCAGTAGTCCCCCTGAAGACAGCTCAGCCTGGGCCTCCTCCCAGCATTCACGCCTGGTGCTTGGGAAGCATGCACAGCCTCACACAGCTCGCTGTGGCCCTGAGGACCTGGGAGTTGGCCAGTCTCTGCCTTTAGAGCCTTGGGACAGGTGTCGGGTACCAGTCTCTGTGAACTTTGAGCCCCAGGGATGCTCCACATGCCTCAGCTCAACCTCACCCAGGGAAGACAGAGGCATAATGCAGAGACACTGACAACTCACTCAAAAAACAATCTCTCTTTTGGACTTCTGAACCCATAGGCAATGTGGGACCCCACAGCAGAGGAATCTCTCCTGGAAGAAAGAAACACACTACTATGGTCTGGTAGCTTGACAACACAAGAGTTATCTGGAGGGGAGAAAAACGTGGAAAGATCAGATGAGAGTGACTAAAAGCTGGTGTCTAATGCACAGCTCATACACGTTTACAAAATTAACATGTCAGAACAAAAATAAGCCTTTGTTCTTACAGCTCCTCACCTCCTTCTGAGATTTACTTGCTGCTGTGGGATCCAGGTGACCATCCAGAGCCCAAACGCAGCCCTGCAGGCTGTAGACATCAGACTGGAAAACCCTGCACCCTGGCATGGGAGGGCCACCGGGGGAATATTTGAGCCCCTGGAGCCATTTAAAATTTAGGAGAAACCAGCCATGAAGACTTGGACACCATCCTCAAGGGCAGTTCCTTGCCTTGGTCTGTGTGGATGCACAGTGAAGGAGGGTGCTCCTAGGCCCCAGTGGGTGTCAGAGTCCCTGGCCCACACCAGGTGTTGTCCAGTCTGTCCCCAACACCTCCACTCGGCCTGATGGAAGAGGAGACCAGCAACCAGTAGGGTGCTTACCTGCTCCCCAAACCTGCTGGTCCAAGTTGCACTGCAGGGATTCCAAAAGAACAGAGGATGTTTTGGGGGGGAAAATAACATCTTCCATCTGTCATTCATTGCTCCTGACTAGACACATTTCATCTTTACAACTGAGACCAAATGGACGGTGAAGGAGTCCTGAGAGGAGAGGGGATGTTGGAGATGCATGACAGCTATTGCTGGGTTAGCCGGTGTGAGCAACACCAGAGCACACTTCCTGTGACCCCATTCACTCCCATTCAGCTCTGGGCTCTCTGAAGTCCCAGGGAGCAGGGGCCAAGGCTGGGGCCTTAGGAGTCAGACGGGTCCGACCAGCTATGTGACCATGGGCCCAGTGCCTCCTGGATAGGGGGACTCAGGGAGACATAGTCTGTGCCGATGCTCACTTATTATTCTGATTGCTGTTGTCTTTCCCCACCCCAGACGAGACGCTGGGCTGGATTCAGTGCACCTGCATCTCTGGAGTGTCTGCCTGTGGCAGGTGCCAGAGGGGCAATGATGAAAAGGATGCTAAGGAATACTTTAGACCCATCGCAGGCATCACTCAAGAGGCGTGGAAAAGTAGAGGGTGGAGTTCTCAGGAATGGATTGAGTCTTTACAATATTTGTCCCCAAATGTCCTTAAATAAGACAGACTTTTGGTGCTAACGTGCCGCATTATTAAAACAATATGACAAAATAACCCTGTAGGAATTGTGTTCACGGGTTTCCATATCTGAGGGTCTCATCTTTGCAGGGCCTTGATCGAGTGCCAGGCCTGAGAAATACCAGACTTGCTGCCAGTGGCTGAGGACCCAGATGCCAAGATGTGGGGCTCTGAGCCTGCTGGCTGGGCAGGACACACTGCTAGCACGTGCTGTCTATGGGCATCCGATCCTTTCTTGACCTACTTGGTGTCAACGCCCATACTCTCTATTTTTGGGGTGGGACTTTTTCTAGCAGCGACAACTTGGCCCTCAGCTTCAAAAAGTATGAACCAAAGCATATGCTTGCCTTTTGAAATGCTGGGGCCGAGGGCTCTGTGGCCGCCCCATTTGGCCGCACTCTTCATTC
The DNA here is from genome assembly GCF_020826845.1 of Diceros bicornis minor. Classification (NCBI taxonomy): domain Eukaryota; kingdom Metazoa; phylum Chordata; class Mammalia; order Perissodactyla; family Rhinocerotidae; genus Diceros; species Diceros bicornis. The sequence goes on from NW_026690876.1 coordinate 1,476,539, forward strand.
CCATACTGGAACATTCACGCTATGTCTGCAAGAACAAGTTACTCCCTACACATGCAATACAGCAAAGCCTTTTTTCCAGGCACACACATGACATCCAGAGAGCTCATCATGGAGACACTGGGACCCCAAGGGGTTTGACCATGTAGAGTTCATCTTTCCTGCAGACACAACATTTCTATTTCTCCCTTTCTACCCTGGCGCCTTTTTTTGGTTTCTTACTCAGTTGGGTCCTTTGGGAAGTGGGTGCTGAGCTGTGTAGGAGAGCGAGAGGGGTGTGGGGGCTGATGCCTGATATGAAGGAGAAGGAAGCCCAAAGAGGCAGGAGACCCTCCCAGGAGCCTCACTGGCCCAGCAGGGAGGTGGGAGCCATGGTTGCCCCTGGAGGAGCCTGCAGATTGGAAAGCCCAGCCCAGCGCCCTCCTCCCCAAATCTCCCCATGTGCTCCATCCTGGGGCACTGCCACTGGTGGCTTTCAGCTAGCTGCTGGTCTTGCAGCTCAGTGGAGAGCTCTCTTGTGAAGAGGCTCTGAGCGGTGCTCTGTGAGGACAACACAGCCCATCTGCCGTGTCGTGTGTGCAGGTAAATGCCCCTGCTCACCTTTGGGGAGCAGATTCTCCGGGTCCAGGAAATGTACCTCCTGAGGGGACACTCAGAAGAGGGAGGTCAGTGGTCAAACCACAGCCCCGACCTGCTGCAGCTGGTCCTGGGGCCAATCTGACTGTCATTGCCTCCCCTCAGCTGTCCCTTCTCAATGCTACTCACCCTGAGACCCCCTCATCTCAGTCGTTCCCCGGGTGGGTGATGCCAGACTTCCTTCTGCTCACACGCTGGTCAAGAGGGCAGTGCATGTCCACTCATGATCACTATGCCTAGGAGCAACTGGTCTGCACATAAGAGCTGCCTGCCCACTGAAGTCTAGTTACGAAAGTGTTGGGAAGAACCATCTGGAGCAGGAGTCACGCTGGTCTCCTCCCAGAGGAACTCAGTTTGAGTCTGCCCAGCACTTCAAAGGCCCTGCCATCCAACTCAGCAGAAGGAAATGACCCACAGCCAAGAAGCTGGCCCTGTGGGGGCTCACTGACCTCAACCGTAACCTTGCTGGGGTCAGCCTTGAGAGGTCCCAGCCATAGGTGGGGGTTGCAAAGGCCACTAGGCCAGCTAAGGTGACTGATCACTGCACTTTTGCTCCACATCAAGTTCAGAAACTCCACTCAACTCCTCCACTGCCCCTTCTGAGAGGCACAGCCCCCGGCCACACCTCCTCCATCCACTGTCTTAATCCAGAATACTTTCATCATCCTATAAAGCTTCCTCATGCCTATTAGCGGTCACTTCTCACTCCTCCCTCCTTTCCCCACCCCCTGACAAACACTAATCTACTCCCTATCTCTATGGATTTGCTGACTTGGGACATTTCTTATAAACGGAATCCTACAATATGAAAATACCTAGCATGATGTTGTCAAGGTTCATCCATGTTATAAGTGTGTGTCAGAACTTCATTCCTCTTTATAGCTAAATGATATTCCATTGCATGGAGAGACCACCTTTGGTTATCCATTCTTCCGTTGGTGGACAGTTGGGTTGTTCCCACCCTTTGGCTATTGTGAATAATGCTGCAATGAACATGCTCATTCATGGACTTGTCTGAGTCCCTGTCGCAATTCTTTGGATCACTCAAGTTTTGTAGGCTCTCAATGCACCTTCCAGGAGTTTTCTATTTCCCTTCACAAGCTGTACGTTTCATTGTCCTACTGTCTGGCAGACCCAGTCCAAGGACACTGGAAAGCTAGTTTTGCCATCGATCTCAAAGTGCAAGGGTCACAGGGGTGAATTTTTTCTTTATGAGCATCTGGACCAATGAGGGTAATTGACTACAAATACCAGAGGAAACTCTAGCTAATTTAAGCAGAAATATACTACAAGGAGATGATCCTGTAGTTCACAGAATTCACAAATGTCTGGACAATCGGCCTGGAGAATGTGCAGGAAGCAGGGGGCCATGGGACACCCCAGCCCCACCCTAGGAAGAGCCCAGTCAGTAGGCGACCCTAGGCCTTCAGACATGGGGCTGAGGCCACAGGTATCACTCATTGGGATCTGCGCTGTGTTAACACAGCTCCCTGACAACACCTTGATTTCAGACACCTGGTCTCAGAACCGTGAGAGAATGTTTCTGTTATTTTAAACCACCAACATTGTGGTGATTTGTTACAACAGTCCTAAGAAACTTACACACACACACACACACTCACACAGGCCAATCTCATGCCCAGGGGTAGTGCTCTCCACCTCAGGCTGAATCACAACCCATTGAAACGCCCACTTGAAGACTGGAGAACAACTTCTGCCTGTGGTCCTGCAGGGGCTGGGCCAGGTATCTTCACATAGACACACCTCCTGTACCTTTTCTGTGCAGACCACCCCTGCCTCCTTGTCTACTGGACAACAGGACGCCTTCTTGACTCAGCTGAAGTGGTGCTGCTCAAATCACCAATTTCAACAGACCAGTGTTGTTTTTCTAATTCATGCAGGTTCCCTCTGGAGGCTCTGGGGAGGATCCATTTTCTCACGTTTTCCAACCTCTAGAGGTCACTGCATCCCTTAGCTCCTGGGTTCTTCCTTCAACTTCAAGGCCGGCAGTGTCCAGCAGAGTCCTCCTCACATCACATCACTCTGACTCTGCCTCCGTCCTCACGTCTTCTCTCCTCTGACCTTCCTGCCTCCCTCTTCCACTTGTAAGAAATATGATTACTCCGGGCCCACCTGGACAATCGAGGATGTCTCCCATCTCAAGGTGAGCTGACCAGCCCCTTAATCCATGAGCACTTTCATGTCTCTTTGCCTTGAAACCTAACATATTCAGAGGTTCTGGCCCTTGACTGGATGGGAAGGGCATTGCATGTAGTGTTGTTAGAGAATCAGTGAGGATCCGTCTCTCTGACATGAACAATTCCAAGGGCCTCCGGGTGGGGCAGTGAACACAGAATGCAAATATACCTTCCTGCCTACAGCAGCCATTGATGGAGTCATTGGTGTGTGAGGAGCCATGAAAGGGGAACACAACAGGGTGGCTGACCCTCCTCAGAAGCAGCTGGAAGAAGTCTCAAAAAAGAGAGCCCTGAGCTTTGTGGTTCCCATATGCGTGATGCACCCCAGCAGGGGTGCAGCATGGTTGGGGCTAGAGGGTTCACAGAAGGTTATGGGGCCTGGTAAAGTTGGATTCACCCACCCCTTGGAGCAAGAACTTGGTAGCAGTGGGAATGTTCTGGAGCCTTCCCCCTGCCATGCACTGGCACACACACATACACATGCACTCACACACAGACACATATGCAGCACAATATGCACACACAGAGACACATACACAACTCTGCATATGCACACACTCAAAAAACACACATGCACACATGCGTCTACGCACATACACATGGATATGTGTGGGCACAAAAGACATATATGCACGTGTACACATGCTGCATACAAATAGAAAGAAACATATGCACAGAGAGACATGTGTACACAGGCATACCCACATGCACACAAACACACAAATGCACCCACACATGCACAGGAGCAAGATGATGCCATTTGCATTTGGTAGAAAGTTCTGGGAGCAGAATGGAGTAGGAACGAGGGGCAGGGAAAGCAGAGACCACTCAGGGTGTGTCAGTCAGTGCAGTCACCCCAGTACTCACAAGTCTGGAACGGGGGAAGAGCAGCAGTAATAGAGGGAGGAGGTGGATTAGGGGCGTGTGTGGGGCCAGCAGACCTGGTGGTATGGGTAGCAGACATGAAGGTCAATGTGGTCTCCCAGGGTCACTGGGGGCACTGATGGGAGTACAGAACACAGGAGCCAGGGTACATTTGAGGGAAAGGAGATCAATTCAGCCTGCAAGGGGTGAGGGGGCTGCAATGGGAGCCATGGGCATCCTGGTGGGGGCATTTAGAGCAGGCTGGACACTTTGCTTGTAGTTCAAGAGGTCTGGTAGGAAAGGGCGGGGTGGCGACATCAGCTCCAAGGCTGGAGCTGGAGCCTGGACTAGGACCAGCTCTCTCAGGGGAGCTTGGAGTGACCAGGGCTGGTCCAGGATCCCTGGGGCTAGGGCAGCAAAGACCATGGGAGTAGGGGGTACATACGAGGAAGCCATTGCTTTATCTTGCTAGCTCTTAATGCAGAGGTGTACTGCTTCCCATTCTGATAACATTCTCCCTTCCAGATAAGCTTTCTCAGAAGAAATCAAACCCAAGAGTAATGATGGCTAATTATGCAAAATTAAGAACATAAATTCACAGGATCCCCCCCAAAAATGATTTAATCACCACCTACAAGTCAAAATGAGGGGCCTTTATGAAGATGAGGGAGGAGCAGGATCCTGTCTCCAGGTCAGCCCAGGGCCAGACAGGTGAGCAGGGAGGAGGTGTAGGGTCCCCCACCCAGCCCTGCAGCTGTCCCTTGTGACTGCTGGACTGAGTCTGCTCTTCGTGCTGTGAGCTGAGGGACCCAGTTTATTCCTACCCACACTGTGGAGGTCATTTGAGAGTCTCTGGGAGGGCTGGGCAGTGGGCACGTGTGTGTCCCAGGTCAGCCACCTGCACTGGGTTAGGGTCTCAGTCCTGTTGTTCAGAACCCCAGGTGGACTTGGGCCAGAATTTGCTCTCTTGTGTCTTTGATGGTGTCTCCCAGGCAGAGCGGGACATCTTCCTGCCCAGCAGGGGAAAGGGGAACTCAGTGAGGCCTTGGACAGATTTCCATCCACAATGGGTCCCTGCTAACCCCTTACTCCTGGTGAAGTTATAGGCAAGTCAGGTAGCTTTTCCAAGACATAGTTTCCTCAGAGGCTAAAGTCATGATTTGGAAGAAACTTTACATATTATAAGCCCATCTATAAATGTGAGGACTGTTGTCCCTATTATGTGTTTATATTTTGCAAGACTACTGCGCTGGGGTTGCCATTAAAAATCAAACACATTGTTACAAAACGTGTTGTCAACTTCAAAAATCCATGGTGCTGTTGGAACAATATTTGAGGTCTGCAAATATCTAAGTGCCACCCAGTCCCTAGTCACTACCCTCCCACAGGGACCGTCACAGCCTCACCTCTTTGTGAGCCCTCTGTGCCTCTTGTTGGTACTTATGTGACCTGGACATCCCTGACACTCAGGCCTGGGCTCCAGGCATCCCCAACTGTACAGTACAAGGTTCCTGCCCCCTGTCTGCCCATTTGCCTCCCTATGCCCACTGTCCCTCTCTCGGAGCTGGTCAACATGCCGGCCTCAGTCTTGTCCACCCGGGCCTGAGGACCCAAGTTCCCCTCTCTTTGCCTTTTCCTTCTTAAATGCCCATGTCTAGGTCCTCCCTCTCCCCTACCCCTGAAAAGACTGGTCTCATTCAGTTCTGAGAGTTGTCCTTAGCCTCTCAAGGAAAGTGATTCCCAGCAGACCCAGGAGTGAGGTGGGAGCTGGTGCTGGGAAACCAGATCCTGGTGGTTGGTCACACCCAAAACCTGGGGAATATCATGCAATGTGTGCTCATCATCAGAATGAAACTGTACTTGATTTCAGGGGAAACGGTTTGGCAATAGTAATGGTTAGAGGACCTGAGGCCTTCAACGGTGTCAGGACAAAGGAAGGTCTGGACACATAATCATTATAATTTTCATCCCATGTTCCTCAATTAAATGAATGGTCGGATGGATGCTGGATGGATGGATGATTAATGGTTGGATGAAAGGGTAGTTGATGCAAGGATAGTGAGTGGATGGGTGAATGGATGGATGGAGGGGTGGGTGGATGTGTGGTTTACCGTTGGATGGATGAATGAGGGATAGATGAATGGATGAATGAATGGTGGATGGATGGATCATGGGTGGATGCATGATGGATGGATGGATAGATGGATCGATGGATACCTATGAGGCCAGGATTACTAAAGCACACATGGACACCTCTAAGGTAATGGGGTCTAGATCCACTTGACCATCACTGTGAGCTCCATGCACATTTGCTCCATCCTCTCCTCTTGCTTGCTCACACCTTCCTTGATCTGGATTGGGGGCATGTTCAGTTCTGAGAGGGATCCAATTTCTTTTGGAGTTCTCCTCTCAAAGGGCCCATTAACTGCCCCTCCTCTTCAGGATCTTAGGGCCATGGCAGCTCCTATGGAAATCTTACAGGACGTTTCCTATTAGTGTCAGCTTCCTATGCTGATCAGATGGGAGGGTGAACCCAAGTGTGGGGACACATGGCTGTTTGTCTCCCACAGCTCCCTCAACCATTTGATCTCTCTTTCTCTATTTCATCCAACTTCACAGTCCATATTCCTTGAGCTATGCACATCTGCTCCGATATTAGTCATTTTAGAGACATCTGGGCTCAGTTCTATCAGCTTTTTGCATTTTTCTCCCTAAAGCTCTTATTACAGACATCCTTTTATTCCAGCTTTGAGGAAAATGGTATAGAAAGCCCTGGGCTAGAGCAGTAACCTCGAGGAAAAGTGGTATCAGCCCTGCTGCCCTTCAGCTTCACAATGAACTTCAAGGTCATTTGGTTTTCAAGATGCTCATCATGTGGGTGTTCTTCCCTCCCCTCCTACTTCCAAGCTCCCCAATCCTGAGCCTGGGGTCCTGGAAACAGACCTCACCCCCCACCTGTGCTCTGGAGCCAGGCCGCAGCCTGCCAAGTTGATCCAACATCCTCTACATTATTAATGTGCTGGTTTTTCTAGCAGACTCAACACAATAAAGATGGTGGTGATGGTAACGAACGTAACCGTGAGTCACCATTGTGTACTGAGAACTAATTCTGGGGTGGTTCTCTGAAAAATGCTTTACCCATCTTACCTCATTCACATCTTGCAAAAGCCCTGTGCTGCGGGTGCTTGAGGAAGGGGAGTCTTTGTACTTCTCATGTGAGCTAGAAATTCGATAGATTGATAGGTATTGGTGATCTCTGAGCCTGGAATATAAGCTTCGGACTGGCTTCTGTTGAGACAAGGAACAGAGGTCTCTTGTCTACAGGACAGGTGGGCAAATGGGCAAGGGGAAGACAGTACCACTGTCATCCTGCTATAGCCGGTGCGGCCCAGGTAGGCTCACCTGTCGGCTCAGCACTGTAAGTGGGATGGGCGGGGGCGATGGGCGGGATATTCCCCACAGTAGGCTGACAGCCTCTTCAGGATCCTGTTGGGCGCTGTCAGCAAGATGAGCTTTATAAGTCCTTAGAATAGGCTTGAGGGGGCAATTCTGAAATCTGTTAATGAGAGGCCAAAATTCCCATCCTTCAGGGACAAGAGGAATTAGTCAGGAGGTTGAATGTTCCGTAGATCATTCTCTCCGCCCACCACACTTGCTGGGTGTTGTTTTATAACATCCTGGTCTCTGGAGACACAAAGAGAAATCAGATGGAGTCTTCAGCCCAACCTTCACCGTCTCCTTGAGCAGCAGGTGGACAAGCTTGTCCCAAGAGGAATGACAGTCCTGCCACCTGCAGCCCGCAGCCTCATCATGCTTGAGATGCGAGGACTTCACCAAGGAGTGTGTTCCTGGCTGAGATTGGGGGAGGAGGAGTTTGCAAGATTCATTGGACAATCTCCTGACCGTTCATTCTATGTGGCCACATTGGTACTTCCTGGGGACATTGGTGGGGGAGGTCATGGGGGTCCGTGAGCTCAGAAGATCATGGTAGTGGAGGCTGATGAGAGGTGATGGAAGGGGCTACAGGATTGACCCTATCCTTTAATTTTGTTTGAGTAAAGATGGTTCAGAACCCCAGGCCAGGCAGGGGCTGGGCCGAATGGATAGGCTAGTGGCGCTTCCCTGGGTTGGGGGAGGCGGGATGGGCGTTGAGTGAAGAATGAGGAGGGTGCCTTTTGGTTTCAACAGTCGGGGCTCACCCCCTGGAGACCTTGGGATGCTTCCATCACCAGAACAGGGCTCCAAGGTGGCTTCTGTTGTCCAGGAAGCCCAGTGGATTGAAAGTACTTAAAGTGCCCTTTGTGGAATCATCACCTCGAAATTCAAAACCTGTAAGTGGCCACTGGCTCAGCTGCATGGAGGGCCTGGGCTTCCAGGGGGCAGCATTTCTGCAGGAATGTGCCAGGTGACCACCTAGACTGTGAATTTGGATGAGGACTCATGTGATAGAGCCCCCCTCGCCTGTCCCTTGAAAACCTCAGATCATCACCTCGGGAGACAGTTTTCCCTCTACTGCTCAGAGCCATCAGTTATTCCGGCTGGTCCCCACACGCAGCTCGTGTTCTTTCCACACCATATCCACGAACCGACTTTCTCCAGTTTCCCAGAGCCCAGACACACTCTGCTGGGCACCCCTCCACCTGTGAGCCTTTCTCACTGAAACTGGCCCCATCCCCAGGGACAGGACACCTGTGCTTCCTCTACCTCACAGAGTCATCACCCTCAGGGGACATGACACCATGCTGATACAGTTCCATCATCTTCTCTTATTCCATCCAGAGACCCAGTAAAGAAGTTTGGGGTTCAGGTCAGCTGCTCCTAAGCTCCCTGCAACATATGGGAATACTTGTCCAAACAAGCCTCAGGAAGCCTTGGCTGATGACAGTGATCTGAGGCCAGCAGAGAGACCTGGGGTGGACAGCATCCCTGCCAGCCACCGGACACGTCTACTCTGTACTGCTGGGGATCTGAGCTTGCATCCCTCCTGACCTCGCAGCTCCCTGCACTGGGGCCTCCCCCACTCTGTTCTCCCGCCTTCAGGCATTAAGACCCTCCCCAACTGCATGAACCCCAACAAGTCCAAATGGCCCTAACCCATGTTGCTTCCAGGGTGGAGACCCATCATCAACACCTAGTTCATCCTGGAGAGGGACCATGGCATTGCTTACTTCCAAGACAAGATGAATAACCAGGACATGCAGATGATGAAGCTCTTCAGTGGGGGTCTCCACAGGGCAGGAGGGGCCTTAAAAGCAGTGGTGTGGCCACACAGAGTGGGATACCTACCTGGGCCAGCACATCTAGCAGCTGCACTGAGCCTATGGGCCAAACTGCACCCTGTGCACTGATGGGGGAGTGTGTGTCTGTGTGTTCACCTGTGTGTGCACTTCAAGGTGTGGGTGTAAGGCCGCACTGTCTGTCTCTCCACCACCACTGTGAATCGACCCCTTTTGTCACCCTGCATCCACCCAGATGATCTTTCTGACATCCTGGACCCTCAGGCCCTGTCCTCCGCCCACCTTCACTCAACTCCCACCACCCACTGCCTTGGCATCACTCTGAGCATTTAACCATCTCCACCATGACCGACACCCCCATTTATGGCCAGCCCATTCTAGCTAGTACCCACCAGTGTCTCTCCAGCCCACCCACTGGAGGTTCCCTCCCCTGATGAGTCCTCAGCCCACTGGGTCTCCGTCTGCCAACCTTGTTCCACGTTCGCTTTCCTTCCCCTACGTCACGTCCTTCCTTCCTCTGCACACACTGAGCTCCAGGACAGCCCCACGCTCCTGTACTGCAGCTCTGTCCTGTTCCTTCCATGGTCCTGGCCAGGTGAAATCCACCCTGGGACCCAGCTCTGCACCTTCTCTGCACCTGCCCCAGCTGTGAGAGGGGCAGAGGCTGGTGCAGAGCCAGGGCTGGTCCCACCGTCACATCATGACGGCAGACCACAAGGTCCCACGGTGCTGCCCACACCCCTCCCAGTGTCCCTGGGTCACCTCACTCCTCCCCGCTCTAGGTGCATTTCACATGTCCCTTCTCTCCTCACCATCCACCCCTGCTTCCCTGTGCAGGACAAACCTTTACCGCTAACAAGGCTCAGTGCATGGATTGTGGACACTGCAGTGTGCACGGTTCGGTGGAGCAGGTTGTGGGCATGGTGTGCACACATGTTGCCAGCTGGGAGAGGGCTGAGGTGCAGCTTCTGAGACTCAGACTCCCCCAGGGAGAGGCCAGGCCCAGGCGGCAGGGAGGGGAAGACACCCTGGAAGGGACAAGGGCCACACCAAGAGACTGTCCCCTCTCCAAGATGAACATCTCAGAGGGCTTCAGGTTCTAATGGGCCAAGCTGGGAAGATGGGACTCCACTCAGGAGTGGAGGCTGGGGGCTGATTCAGGTGAGGGGGAAGAGAGTGTAAGGTCACTGGCTCCTGGAGGCCGGGCACTGACAGCCTGAACCCCCTCCTCTTGGTGTGGACCCCCTGCAAGACGTCAAATGCAGGGATGTCCCTCATGGAGGGGCTGTAGCAGGGTGGACAGAGCAACCCCTGAGCCCAGGGAGTTCCACACCATCCCATCCACAGAGGGCAAGTCTCTGCTCTCCCGGGCCAAGGGACCCCCTTTCATGTGGTGTCTTCAGATAAGGGGACCACCCCTGGGCCCTCAGCCACCCAGGTGGCTCCTTGTTTCAGGTGGCTCCTGTCCCCAATAGAAAAAAGTACAATGAAGAGTATAGACAAGACCCATAATCCCACCACTATATCCACCTCCCCTAACTCCCAGGTCTGTTTCCTTGGGTTTGAGTGTGGATCAAACTGGGAAATTTGATTTTGGCTTTTCATGGCATTTCCATCACCCTTCCGACTCTCCAATGTCCACGCTGGAAGGACTAACCAGCTAGAGATCACCCGATTAGTTAACCTCCTGTATTTATAGAGGGGCAGGAACCGAGATGGGGAAGGAAGGAGGAGCCCCAGGCCTTTGGCCCTTCCTCCTGCACCTCAGCATCAGCTCTGCTCTGTCCCTCACCCTCACCTGGAGCATGTGTCTTGACTGGATCCCCATCCTGCACCACCCTCCACCACAGGCCATCGTTCACCAGCTCCCCAGTCCAAAGAGTTAAGGGTGGCAAGAACAACTACAAGAGCCATTAGTTATGGAGTTCTTGCCCTGTGCCAGCAAGGAGTTAATTATCTCACCGAGTAAGAGAGAGGTTCCAAAAGTCACCCATTTTACAAATGAAGAAACTGAAGCCCAGAGAGTTAATCTCATGGCCAGGGTCTCTGAGGTAGGAAGAGGTTACATCCAGGATATGAATGTAGACCCATAAGTCTGGAGTCTCGCACTAACACGTGTGCTTTGGGACTAATCAGTAAAAAAGTTTATAATCATGAGACTGGATTTGCAAGTTGGAGCATAGCATACATACCAGCAAGTACAGAAATCATACTTGCATTGATCCGTGAATTATCCAAAGGGAACAAAACCGCTAACCAGTACCCACAAAAAATAGAACATGACTAGCCCTCCAACAGCCCTCTTATGCGCCCCTCCCAGGTCACTTCCCTCTCTCTCCCAAGGGGAACCAATATTCTAACTTCTGAATTTGTTTTTCTTGTCTTTGAACTTTATTTAAATGGAGTCATACAGAGTGTCTTCTTTGGTGTCTGGCTTCTTTCATTTTGCTTGTAAGATTCATCAATATTCTTGAATGTGGCTGTAGTTAATTTTTATTTCTGTATAGTATTCCACTATAAAACATATAACCCATTTTATTTATCCATTCCACTGCTGATGCAGAATGGGTTGTCTACAATTTGATGATATGCCAAAAAATGCTGCTCTGGACATCTTGTACATCTTTTGGTGAACATATGAACATATCTGTGTTGGGTATATACCTAAGCGTGGAATTGTTGGGTCATGGAGTATGTGTACGTCCACCTTTAGGAGATACTATCAAAGAGTATCAAAGCGGATTAAACAGTTTGCACTCCCAGCTGTGTATAAAAGTTCCAGTTTCTCCGCATCTCCACCAACCCTTGGTGCCGTCAGAGGTTTGATTTTAACCGTGGTGGTGTATGTGTAGTGGTAGCTCATTGTGGTTTTAATTTGCATTTTCCTCCTGAGTAATTACGTGGAGCCCTTTTCCATTTCATTGTTCCCATTTGGTTATCTTTTTTTTGAAGTGCCTAGTGAAATCTCCCCTTTTATTCTCGTGGATTGTCTGTAATATTTTTATAAATTTATGCCAGTTAGTCAAATATCCTATATGAGAGTCTTGTGTCAGATAAATACATGGCAAGTGTTTATCCCCTTTGTGCCTGCCCTTTTTCCTCTCTTAAAAGTTTCTTTTCACTGACAGTTCTCATTTTCAATAATTTCTTGTTTATCTTTTTGTTCCTTATGTTTACTGTTCTTTGTGTTCTGCGAAATCTTTGGCTGCCCCAAGATCTTGAAACTGTTTTTCTAAGGTACTTACTAGAGAAGTTGTTGTAGAAACCCCCGTTTAGATTTAAAATCCACCTGGAATTGATTTTTGTTGGTACAGCCGGTATGGAAAACAGTGTTTTCTCAAAGATTAAAGATCAGAGTTTTCTCAAAAGATTACAAATGGAACTCTCATATGATGCAGCAATCCCACTACGGGGTATAGTTCCAAAGGAAATGAAATCAGTATCTTCAAGTGATATCTGCCCTCCCATATTCACTGCAGCACTTGTCACAATGTTACCGAACCAAAATGAGTTCCCTATTTGGTGAGTTGAAATCAAAGCCTTTACTAGAAGTTGTTCTCACACAAAGTACAATTCATTTGCCGCAAATAAGGGGACCATAGGGAATCACTTCCAAAGCTGTGGCCCTCTCAGCAAGGGAAAACAAGTGCCTTTTATTTTTGGTAGGGAATAAATATTCAAAAGGAAAGTTTCGTCCTCACGTATAGAGGTGGGTATAAGCCAGCCCAGGCGTAGTTTGAAAACGTGCTTTCCCCTACCTTTCATGTTATGCTAATAAGGCTTAAGCTCCTCCTGGGGTGGAGATCTTAACATTAAAATGAAGCAAAAGTAACTTTGGAGACTTCTTGGCCCATCTGTGCAGGCGTTGCTTTTGCAGTGCAGTTTGGACTGGTTCAGGGTGGTTGGTGATTGCGTCTCTTAACGTAACAGAGAAACAACTTTGAGAAAGAGTTAAGGGCCCGGCCTGGTGGCGTAGTGGTTGGGTTTGGGCGCACCGCTTCAACAGCCTGTGGTTCGCAGGTTCGGATCCCTGGTGCCGACCTATGCACCGCTCATCAAGCCATGCCATGACAGGCGTCCCGCATATCAAATGGAGGAAGATGGGCACAGATGTTAGCTCAAGGCAAATCTTCCTCAGCATAAAGAGGAAGATTGGCAACAGATGCTAGGTCAGGGCTAAATTTCCTCACCAAAACAACAAAAAAGAAACAGTTAAGTGCTTTCGAAATTGCCTTTGAATTACTCGGGGCAGTTAGTTGGTGACAACAATAGCCAAGATATGGACACAACTTAAGTGTCTGTTGATGGATGATTGGATTAAGAAACATTACATGTATCTACAATTAAATATTATCCAGCTTTCAATATGAGAGAAATCCTGCCTTTTCTGACAACACAGTTGAACCTGGAGGACATTATGCTAAGCATAATAAGCCAGACACTGAAAGACAATCACTGCATGATCTCATTTACAAGTGGAATCTAAAAACGTCAAACTCGTGGAAACAGAGAGTGGAATGTGCCTACAAGGGATGGAGGTTGGTGGGTGCGAGGGGAATGAGAGATGTTGGTCAAAGGGTACAAACTTTCAGTTATAACATGAGGATGTTTTCAAGATCTAATATAGAACGAGGTGACCAGAGTTAATAATAATGCATTGTATACACAAGAGAATTGATCTTAAGAGTTCTTAGCATTAAAAGAAGGGGGAGTTATTACAGGAGGTGACGGAACTCTTCATTAGCTTGATTGTGGTATTCATTTCACAATGTGCACATACATGAAATCATCACATTGTACACCTTCAATATATACAACTTTTCTTTGTTAATCGTACCTCAATACAGCTGGAAAAATATTTGTGCTGACTTCAGAAAATGCTTACAAATTAATGTGAATGAGGAAAACAAGAAGTGAAAGCACAAATGCAGCAGGGCCTGGGAGAAAATTTGCCAAATGTTACCCGTGGGTGATACTGGCCTAGAGCAAGTTGACTCGAGGGAAGCCGTGTTGTAACTTAGAGTAACGTCTGACTAGCTCACTCAAGCTCTGTGTGTTTTACCTTGCACTTAGCCTAGCAGATAAACAGCTCTCGGAAATAATCCTGGCTGACACACGTACATCCCAAGAGTGATCGATGATTACTTTATTCTTTTGAGTTTCTTAGGAACATGACGACCTCCTCAGGAAGATCGTCTATGCCGGCATCCATCATCGATGACAACTGAAAGACCTGGTGTGATGTCTCCAGTCTCCGATGCCAGATGGTCAATGTTCCTGAGCCCCCTTCACAGCCCACTAGTCCCTACAGAACTGCCTCAGATTATGTGCTTGTTTAAGATGGTCTCTGGGACATGAGTCCATCATCTTCCGATTTTGCTAGCTAATCGAGTAAATCCCTTTCCTCACCACCGACTCATCTTGTGATTGATTGGCTTCAAGGTTGCAGCAAGCAGAAGGAGCCTTTGCTCGGTTACACGGGCAGGGATTAGCAGCGATTATTAATTTCTTCTTTACACCTTTCTCAATTTCTCACATTTTTTAAAAGCACATTCACTTCACCAGGAGAAAACCAGCAGCAATTGTGAGTCACAACAAAAGGTGGAGAGATGAGATTGTGCACCCCTATCCCTCCTGGCCCCAGGAGGGCTGGAGGGAGAACAGTGGGCAGTGCAGGCAGCCCTGACCCTGCTTGGCCCAGGTTCTCCTTCCCCAGAGCCTTTCAGGTGTCCACCAGGCCCCACCAGTGTGGCTGCAGAGCTCCTGCTGCAGGTGGCCCCCATCAGGGTGAAGCCCAGCTGAGTGGTGGCCTCTGACTGACCAGCAGGACCTAGTTTGTGATCTTGGTCACAGGTGGGCAGGACCGAGGAGGGTTGGTAGCTCAGTTGGAGAGTGGTGGTGGGAGGCTGGACAGGGGCTGGGGCAAAGAAGAGCAGGGGCCTGGGAGGGAGTCCCAGCAAATGAACCAAGGGTTGACAAGGGGCAGGGCTATGTCTGAGAGATGCTAAGGAGCACAGTGGGGTCAGTGGGGCTCAAGGAAGCTTCCCAGGGCTGCCCTTGACAAGAGTCTCCCTCAAGGTCACACAAGGCCCCTGACCCTGTGGCCCTCAACCCAGCTCCAAGGCCAAGGGGATCCTTCCTTACAGAAGGTGAAAGGACCAGAGCACTCTGGGGCTCTAAGTGTTTCAAAGTCTTTGTTAATATGCTCCAAGTGCAGAGTGCCCATGCCTTCAGGGACCAGCCACCTGTGCTGATTAGGAGCACATTCTTTATCCCCAGTGACTAAGCGAGGTCAGAGCTAGAATGTCCTTCCCCAGTTTTCCCAGGGGTTCTTACCTGGGCACCCTGGGTGTGGGTTGGGGGTGGCGACAATTCTTCAGTCTGTGGCATGTTCTGCCTCCTTAAATGACAGTGGTCTCCCCCGTTCGCTGGCACAGCCCAAAGAGCCTCCACACATTTCCCAAAACCCGGGAGACACGGTGCCGCCCAGGGCAGTGTGAGAACCCGGCCAAGCTCAGCAGGTAGAAACTCCAGGAACACTTTTCCTGCCCGTCAGTTCCACACCAGGTGTACTTGCTAGCTGAAGGAGGGCATTGGTGACACTTTTTGCACCTCCAATTCCCCATATGACATGGGGACAATGCTGCTCCCAGGGTGGGGATTCTGTGCCGTTGAATGAGATCAGTGCATGTGGAGCAGGCAGTGCAGCGGTAGTTGTCAAGGTGAGTAGAATCAACGCAGGGAGGGCAGATATGGAGACACGACTGCACCTGCTCCTCCAACACTCCTAAGGATAAAATGTGGTAAAATTCATGCCTTCCCACTCATCTAAAATACCAGCGCCCACCTTGAGCCCCTATCCTGTCCTCCCCACAGCCCTGTGAACTCTACTCTGGGCCATTCATGGGACCAGGGAGTTCTGGGACTCAGGGCCAAGGTTTTCCCGGAGATTTCTCATCTGGGTGGTGGTTAGGGAGGTCCCCAGTCCCTTCTGCTCTGTGCTTGGTGCAGGACACCTGGGGCAGCCCTGAGCTGGACCATCAGTGATCTGAGGCTGTTCTCCTTCACTCTGCTGGGCTGACAAGGGGACTTGCATCTGGCAAGCTCAGCCACCTGCGCAGGGGTGGAAATCCCAACTCAGCAAAATGCCAGGGCTGCCAGTGCCATTCTCTGCTTCATGCCTCAGCTCTCCTGGGCACCGCCATCTTGCATGAACTTTGCCCTCACTCCACAGTGGAAGAGCCCATGGCCACGTTTCCTACTGGCTGAAGGCAAAGGCAGTGAGGGCAGCCAATGGCTCAGGGAGGCCTGAGGAGTGTGTCCTGTTGGTGTTGAGCATCTCTGGGCCCTGGCTGGACAGACACGTGCACGGGACGACAATGGTGTTCCTGGGCCAGGCTGCCGAGAGGCGGGGTGGGTCAGTGACTGGAGCCCCCACCTGGGCTCCCGGGTGTGTCTTTGCCTCTGTGCTTCTCCCTGGTGAGGAAAGCTCAGACCCTCTGCAAAACACTCACGCCTCGCCCATCCCTACACCATCCCTGTACATTCCAGAGTGGTGAGAGCTCAAGGAGGAGAGAGTGAGGGATGAGGGAGCCCTGACCACCCCTTGTCCCTCACCCCCAATTAGAAAAATGTGCTCTGGCTCAACCGTCAGCATGGCCT
The DNA here is from genome assembly GCF_020826845.1 of Diceros bicornis minor. Lineage (NCBI taxonomy): Eukaryota > Metazoa > Chordata > Mammalia > Perissodactyla > Rhinocerotidae > Diceros > Diceros bicornis. The sequence continues at coordinate 1,493,133 of NW_026690876.1, forward strand.
CCCCTGGTTCCCAAGAAACCCCTTTCTCCCTCAGCCCCCAAAGCTAATCCATTAGAGACGTGCAGTGCCACCTCTGCACCTCCTTACTCCACGGGGGTCTCCAAAGCCGCCAAGCAGGTGTTGCCCATGCCACTGCCCTCAGCCCAGGGCACACATCTGAGCTGGAGAGGCATGTAGAACTCTCCTCCCCAAGATTCAGGGGGTCCAGAGCCCCTCAAGAACCAGCATTCTCCCCCTCCCACCAACTCCAGGGCACAGGCCCCTTGAGGAGAAGGAGGGAGCCTGGTGACCCAGAGCTGCCCACTGTGGTCTCCCACACCAGGCAACACTGCCTCGGGGACCAGTGTAGTGTCCAGAAGAAGACGACTGGTCTTGTGGGGCTTGTCCCCTCTGAGAGGACAGAGGAGGCCATGGAGGTCAGGAGAGAAGGCTCTGGGGAGATAGGAAGGGCCAGGCTCCCACCCCAAGCCAGGGCACCATTTGCCTGATAATCAAAGATGAACCGGCTCACCCACCTGGCAGCATTTCCCTGGAAGAACTTTAGGAGTCCCACGACCACCCTGGGCCGCCTATCTGAGCCTCTGGATCTGGAGGTGGGGACAACTAGGGCCCTTGCCAGCCCCAGCAAAGAGAGGAGCCTTGCGGAGAACCCACATGAGAGCAGAGCACTACAGCCCTGTGACTGAGGAATTTCTGATGCCACTCTCTGAGTGGACACTGGGCAGGGGTAGGAAGAAAATACCCCCAATATATCTGTGCCTACTCTATGCCAGGGCAGGGAGCAGCCAGTCACTGCTGTCACCTACATGGAGAAATGAAGTAGGTGTGGCTTCGTGAGTGGAACCTGGGGGAGGATGATGGAGTCTCCCAGCAATGGAAAGACATGAGCTTTGGCCTTTCAGGTTCCTGGATACTGTGCTGAGGGAGGGGCAGCAGCCCTCCATTCACAGAGGCCTCCTGGGAGGGGAGAAACCAGGGTGGTGGACCATGGTCAGCCCAGCAGAGGGCAGGCATGGGAAGAGTGGCGGGGCTGTCCTGAGGGGAGTGGAGCCCCGCTGAAGGAGAGACTTCTTCCTACCTCTCAGAGCTCATCTGGTTCTTTTCTTTCTTTCATTTTCAAATTAGAGGCAGCAAAAGGACAAGCTTAACTGTCTCTCATTCCCTTTCCATACCTTCAGCTTTGATGTCCACCCCTCTTATGACGCCTGCTCTCTTGGGAAGGTAAAGGCAGGAGCTGGTGGCTGAGGCAGCCTCTGGCCTTGAGGCAGGCGGCACCAGGAGTGGCTGGAGTGGAGGTAGGAGCCTGCGGCCCGGCCCCTGGCGTCTGTGGGCAGCCTGGTGATGAGGGAGTTTGTGGCTCTTGCTTCAAGAAGGTGGGAGGCTGAGAAAGCCAGGAGTGCAGGTGGCCCCTGCCCTCGGGTCAGGACAGTGTTCTGTGGACAGCCACACGTGTGTTAACACACACATGTTAGGTGTGAACATGTGCCGTGTCATCCACATTAGTGTGTGTGTGAGCACACGTGTGCAGAGCCCAAATCCTAGCTGAGGGACTGACTCATCCCGTATTTTGAGGCCTCGGTAGCATTCTTACCAGGGGGCCACATGTGGAGTTGATGGTGGTGTGGCAGGCCTTGCATGCAGGACTGCCTCAGCCCACTTGACTGTGTAAATCTGCTCTGTGGAGGGGCCAGAGGTGTCCCCAGCAGGGGCTCTGCTGTGCAGCGCGAGGCCTGGCAGTCCATGCAGCCCAAAGGGGCAAGACCTGCTGAGCCGGCTCTTCAGAAGCATCCAGTCCTGAGGATACTGTTCACAGGGAGAGGTTTTGGGTGCTGGTGCCCCCTCGCCTACTGGGGCTCATCCCTGAAGAGGGTCCAGCAAGTTGGAGAAGGGGTGGGAAGGGGGTTTGAAAAATAGGCCAAATTCATGTCCCAAGTCACAGGCCAAGCCCAGTGAGTGTCCCTGTCCCCTGCCTCAGTTTAGCTATTCAGGAAATGGTCCAGGGAAGAACTGAGCAGGGTTGGCTCCAAAACTGGGGTCAGACGGTAACAAACAAAAGATCCTGCTCTATGCCAAGATCATTTCTGTTACCCTGAGATGGGGTGAGGGGATGTTGGGGGTATACTGGGATTCTGCGGAGACTTACCCTGCCCAGGACCTCATCTTCGGGGGTCTAGCCCTCACCTGGCCTTCCCTAGGTCTCCAGCAGTAGCAGTGGCACTTACATCTGTCCCAAGGTCTGGAGAGGGGAGAACTGGGCAACCTTACACCCTGGTGGGGAACCTCACGCTTTCTTTCTTTCTTCAAGAAACATGAAACCCTCAAGATTCATGTACTATGTGATGGAGAGAAAAAATACCAACTGTTTCTCCAAAAAGACAATGTATTTTGTACTTTGTAAAGTATTAATTAAAATGGAGAAAAATATCATGTTGACTGAGGGCGTCTGATTTTGTGCTGCTCCAGGGCCACATCTCATCTCTTTCCTTCTCCATTCCATGGTCAAGGAACATGGCCAGGGGCTTGGAGGAAGGCAGAACAACCTTCCCATCCACACCCAGCATCTGAGAGAGGGCACATCCCCAGAGCGAGAGGGGCTGTATTAGTTACCTGAGGCAGGGTAACGAGTTGCCCCAAATGCAATGGATTAAATTGATTGTTTACGTGTCACCGTTTCTGTGGGTTAGGAATTCAGGAGCAGTTTGAGCAGCTGGCTCAGGGTCCCTCAGGATGCTGCGATCATCTGAAGTCCTGGCTGGGACTGCAGGATCTACTTCCCAGGTGGTTTATTCACAGGGCTGGCAAGTTGGGCTCAGCTGTTGGCAGGGAGCCTGTTCCTCTCCACGTGGGTCTCCCCATGGGGCTGCTTGAGTGTCCTCACAATACGGTGCCCGGATTCCCACAGGGCAAGGGATTCAAGGGCCAGTACAAGAGCCAAAATGGTTTTTTGGCCCCGAACCTCAGAATTCACACCCCTCTGCCTCCACCATACTCTGTCACCATACAGCCCTGCTCTGATTTGACACAGGAGGAGAACACACAAGGTTGTGAAACCAAGAGGCCAAGGTCACTGCTGCCATCTTGGAGACTGTCTACTGTGCCCACCATTCCTCCTAAACCTCTGGCAGAGGTGGCCCTGGGGGTTAGGGGGCTTGCGGAGCAGGACAGGGCCTTGCTGGTGGCAGGGGGAGGATCAGGGGCTGGATCCCGGGCCACAGGGCTTCTGGCACAAGCCTGGAGCCCTGCTGTGGATGTCACACCCCCAGGAAGGTCCTTGGTGCTAGAAGCCCAGGAGCTGATGCCTCCCGACAAGATACCCTAGGGGCACGAGGGAGGGCTCCATGCCCAGCGTCCCTAACACAGGGCTCTGGCATTTGGTTCCTGCCCTTTTAGCAGGCAGGCACTTGGGATGCCCAGGCAGGACAGAGGTCTTGGACCTTGGACACCCTTCACTGCCCCTCTCTGACATTTTCCATGGACGGCTGGTGTGAGCAGGGCAGCGCTGAAGGCCTGAGCCTGCACTGAACCCCACCAACCTCCATCCTCACCCACCTTACCCCTGCCCGCAGGAAAAGCAGACCTGGTGATTGAAGAGAGTGACAATGGCTCTGAAGCTTTCTCACCACCCTGAGTCCAAGAAAGTTCTGGATGCTGTGAATGCTTTCCTTTCTGGGGTCTTCAGACTATGTCCCCCTCATTCCTTCAGAGACCCCATTGGAGCTAGGACATCCACGGGGACTCTTGATGTCCCCCAAAATCTCAAAAGTTACAAAGGCCTCCAGAGCCCAACCTCCCTTTCCCGCCACTCATTCACAGTCACTGTCACTCGGGCGGTGCTGGACCTTGTGCCAGGTGCTGGGGACCCCGAGGAACCTGCTGTGGCCCCTGCACCTGAGTCTCTCTAGGAGGTGAGAAGACAGGGAAAGGATCTATTCCAGGGAGTGCAGGGCCGGGCTAGACCACAAAGGTGTGCTGTGTCCAGGGGTAGGGAATGACCACTGTTCAGCAGTAGGGGGCAGACCAAGAAGCCAGGACATTAGGGTTGAACTTGGTAAGATGGGGACCCAGCAGAGGGAGGAGCAAAGTCATAGAGGGCCAGAGGGAACCTTGGCTGGAATGGAGGAGTGCGGAGGGGGAGGCAGGAGTGGATGGGGCAGGTAGGGGATGAGGCTGAAATGCAAGGTGGGTGCTCGGGTCCGCCAGGGGCCTCACCCTCCTACAGGCCATGGGGAGCCACTGAGGACTTCCACGCAGGGGACCAAACTTAGCATCTGAGTGGTGATCTGGGTTATGAAGAGGGCTGATAGGAGCAGGAAAGGGGGACTGCCAGGGTCCTGGCCTCAGTTCTCAGGAGTGGTCCCTGGTGGTTCAAGTGTCTTCTGTGTGCAGATTTGGGGTGGTGGGGGCAGTGGCGCATGCAGGGGACCAGCAGATATCCAGCCAACCCTCAGAATCATGAATTTGCCCCACGCTCAACCAGGGTATAATTGCTCCTGGAGCAGCTCTGGCTGGTTCTTGGCAGGTTCTGACTGCAGCTCACATTCAGATCCCTGGGGGGGGTTACCCATGCCAGGACTCCACCCCCAAGAATCTGATTCAGTTTCTCTTCGATGAAATATCGGTTTAAAACCTCCCCCACCCTCTTTCAAAAGGTAACATAAAGAACTCAGCCACAGGAGGAAAGAGCAGCTTCTGTGGTCACATGGTCCCCCTGGTTTTATCATGTGACGTTCCTCTGAGGTGGCAGGGGGCTCATGATGGTGAAAACGAGCTCTCCAAAGGGAATGCGTGGGATGAGATCGTGGGGGTGGTTGCACCACATAGACAATACGCTAAAACCACTGAATTGTACACTTTAAAATGGTCTTACATCATGTGACTCACATGTCAATGTTTTAAAAATATTGATGTGGTAGAAAAAGCAACAGGAATGGATGCTGGGCGTGAAGGATGGCCAAGAAAGAATGTGAGTTATTCTGACACTCTTGAGGGTTAAAGGAAGTCCCTATCAACATGGTGGAGGCAGCACAGAGAAGGAGGAAGAGGACGGAGGCAAGAATCCGGAGCTCCCACCTCGCAAAGGTTGATGGGGGAGCATCTCATTTGAGCTGTTTTTCCAGGAGCTCTGGACCTGAGCTGACCCAGCGGGAAGCTGTGCAGCATCAGCGAGACCCAGGCCCATCTCCCACCCTGATGAGCATGGGGCACCGGGAGGGTCCTGATGTCCAGGGAGAACCTCGGAGAAGCAGGCAGAGCCTCTGAGGAGCCTGTAGGTAATAGCCCGAGGTGTCTTCAGGGAAATCAATACTCGGTGTCTTGGACTCAGGGTCACTGAGCGTGTCATGAATTACGTGGTAAAAGTGTCCAAACTTAAAAAATTAAATGAAGGCACCAGTGATCCCACTCCTTAGGTATACACTCGAGAACACTGAGAACACGTTCACACAGACACTTGTATGCGAATGATCCAAAAAATAAAATGCTGGGCCAAGTAAAACTCATACATGAAGTTCTGGCATTATTCATAATAGCCAAAATGTGGAACCAGCCAAATGTCCACCAAATGTTGAATACGGTACATCAAAACAATCAATCAGTAACCTCCCAGATGATTCTATCATACAGGCAAGGTTGAGAAGCTCAGGGGGAGGGGTTGAATCTGCCCAAAGGAATCCCCTCATGAACACGGCCTCCTTCGGCTGCTCTGGGGGCAGGTGACCTCATCTTGATTTCCTAGTTTGAGGCCAGACTCATGAGAGGTAGCCAGCCCCGAGATGCGCCAGCTGGAATGAATGCATGCTTCTCACCACCGCATCCCCAGCACCTGGCAGCTCCTGGCGTACAGTCGGTCAGGAACAGGGACTTTATCAGGCCTTTGCTTCATCTTCAGTGGTCTCTCGCTGTAATGAAGGTGGATGACTGCACCTGAGGAACAGCTTCGGGTCACAAGCCTGAGCCTGTTCACTTTCCATCTCTGAGGGTAGATGCACACATGGCATTTTTCTGATGGGCACAGATTCCTGTGCTCTTCTCTGGCAATTCAGCTGGCACCACCCTACCAGAGCGACAGCAAGACCAAGTCTCTCTGCTCCTCATGGGCAGCTCCCCCACCAGCTACATCCCACCTGTTTGCCTCCCTAACAAGACAATGGACTCCTGGTTTGAGAAGGTGACCACAATCTCTGGATTACTCCTTTTAAACTTGACTGCTCAGCATGCCCTCAGTGTGGCCCCTGAGAAAAGCACAGCGAGAGGGACTCCAAGCACTGTCTCCAGCTCAAGCTGAATCTGGGCTCCTCCGTGTGAAATATCAAGGTTTGTGTGGAAGAAAGGCTGGGTTTCTTGGTCGCCACAGCATGAGCGTCTGAGGGTAGCTGGGTAATGCACCCTGGGAGAGAGAAAGGCAAGTGTGGGATCCTTTGGGGAGGGGATACATTCCTGGGGCTCAACCATGGGGCAGGACAGGCCCCAGGACAATGGCTGCCTCACAGATCCACCCCAGTGCTGAGGCCGCCAAGGCCATCTGAAGTGGTCTGTCAGAACGTCAGGCTGCACGGTAGGCCGAGGCACCTGAGCAGCTCCCATGCAGCCCCTGCGGAGAGAATGACCCTCAGAAGGTGTGAGTAACTCTGCTGCTGGTCAGGAGGTGCTGGGACCTGAGCGTAATCTGTGAGAGAACAGTGTGGATCTTCAGAAATGCAGCCCAAGTGTCTACCCTGTGCCAGGTGCTCAACGAGACTGTCACCTGCTGTGCCAAGTCAGAGCACTCTTCCTGCAGCGTGGTTCTCAGCGTCTGACTGTCACATGAACACAGTGAGTGCACAGTAGGTGTTTCCTGACCTCCTGAAAATGTGAGCCAACCACATATTCAAGAAACAAACGTGGTCAGGACAGGACTCTCCTGAGTGAGTCAGGGGCGGACCTGACGAGAACGGCAGGCCAAGTGTCTTTTATTCACTGATGTCAGGGTCTGTGTGCTAGCAAGAGCCCCTTCTCCAGAAATCATCATGGAGTGGCAGCCTGCACGTCCGGCGGGGGCTCAGGGGATGGAAGACGGAGACCCAGGCCCCTGGCAACGACCGTCCACTGAGGGAGACGGTGGTGGCCACCGTGTGACAAGAGTCCCTCCACCTTCTCAGGCTGTGCCTGCCACTCGGGCTCTGCACTGGCCTCGCTTCTTCCCCAATATAGGTGGAATGACAGAGTCTGAGTGTAAGAAGACAGAACGGCCAGGTGACACGTCACAGTGGCCCGTGGTCACTGCATTCAGGGTGTCCTCACACACTTGCTGAAGTGACAGGAGCCTGGAGCCTGCCAACACTGACTTTTCACAGCAAAAAAGGATAAATCACACAACCAACGTACTGTAGAAGCTTTCTGTCCATGTGTGTCAAATGTTGGATGTGTCAGAGGCCTTGTTGCGAATTTCTCTGAAGATGAAATGTATTTGTAAAACCACTGGAGTAAAATAGTGACGATCTGGCAATGACAAAAGACTTAACATGATAATGTAATTACAAGGAAATTTGGTTATTTTATAAGCCACATTTTAAGATAACGACTAGAATTATACCAAGACATATCAGATTTTTAGGAATTTTATATAATTTTTAGAATACTGAAAACATGCTTATTTTCATCAAACCAACAAACTTAAATAAGCTTTCATTTACTAAAGATGATATCATGTTAACTTGAAAAACATTTGGGTTAGTTTCCATTACATTTAGAAACAATTTATATAAATGCTTACTTTAAGCCTGCTAATGGAGCTCTTTTAGAAATTACATCATCCAGAGGTAGAAAAATATCACATATATATAACACGTACACATAGACATACATAGATACACAGACAGACACAAGCAGAGACCTTAAATGGTTTTCGTTAAATGTTTCCTATGAATCAGGTACAATACAAAACTCACTAATTTAAAAAAGAATAGTTGGATCCAAACTGTGTTTTTGGCAGTATTAAACAATTCTATTAATTTTTAATTTAAGTTTCCCATTGACTGTTTAAGGGAATAACGTTAAGTTTCCCAGAAAATCTCTTATGATCTCATTAACTCTGAGAGGGGCTCATACTGGGCCCCTCTTTGAATGTCGATTATGGGGGTGTCTGTAAAGCAATAATTTAATAGACTTTTAGGTACCTTTTATAGCTTAATTTTTTATTAGCTTTTTGCAACCAAACTTTCAGTAGGGTTCTTTTGGAATTTTGAAGGCTTTGCTTTTAAGTGCACATCTTAAGCAATCTTATCTAATTAGATCATTCCTTCTAATGGCCAATGTAACACCCTTGAAGCTGGTGGCATTTTGGTAGGACCCTAGCCACCAATGGAGTTCAACCCATATTTCTGTCCAACCATACCTGACTGCAAATTGGGTGCAACCCGCAATTCTGTCTGACCATATTTTGGGGCGCCCAACCTGATGGTTACTAAGCCAAGCTCTCAGGACACAATACAAGCGTAGCAAGATTTTGCTGTTGTTTTAAATATTTACAACTTCTGCAACCTTTAGTTTTCGAGCAGGTGTGCTGGAAGGTGGCATGCTTAACTCTTTAGAGATTAAAGATTGCATTTAATCTGTCTGTTCCACGGTTCTCAAATCTAGTGCACAAAAAGACAAGTTTTGGAAGCTCAAAGGATCCCCAAAGGTGGCCAGTGTAATTTTAAATTATCCCAGGTTATCCTGATCCAAAGATTCAGCCAATTACAGCTATCCCCATTTGGTTAAGTACTTGCAAGTAAAGGCTCCATACATATTGTACACAGAGCCAGCCAGAGTTCCAGTGGGTGGGTGCCCATCTGGCATTGTTGGCTTTGAAAGTGTGGTTTCTCATTTTCTTTTAGTTTCATTTTAATATCAAGTCTGAACAATTTCTAAGGACAGTGTAGCTGGTCAAAACTGTGCTGCTTGTGAGTGTCACTTCCTAAAAGGTGATGAACACTCTCTCACGTGTCTTAGCTTCTCCTGCGGGCAGTCTACAACTACCGTAGGGGTGCAGAGCACTGGATGAACAATCCTTGTGTGCAGGCCCCTCGACAAGACATTAATTATTTAAAGTGAATGATGGTGACTGAGTTCCCTATGCGACTGCCGCTTGTCATGGAGATTGTCCTCAGACACTTACACCAGGTTCTCAGTCACCTGAGAACAACTTGTGGCTGGAAAGAGCAAGTGCCCCTTTTCTTCAGAACGAAACAAATTCAGTCTCTCATTTTGCTGTCAGTTTGTTCAGACTTTATCAACATGTCTCTTTTTCAATTGAAAGCCAAATTAAAGAGGTCAGCTAACCCAGTTCACTCCAAACTTCCCCCTTGGTTCCCCTTACCTAGGAAATGTCTCCCTGTTGGCTCCCCTCACCTAGGAAATGTCCCCCCCAGGTTCCTCTTACCTAGGAAGAGTACCAACACACCCTTAAGATGTTGAAGTCTTCAGACCCAAAACAGCTGGAATAACAAGTCAGGACTGTCAACTTAAATAAGGAGGTCCAGATTTCGGGAGCACTCACCAGACCACCTGAAGAGTGCAGTGAACCCGGGGGGGAAGAGGGGTAGTGGAGCTCAACGGTCCCCTGTGGTACCAGTGTTGGTTGAAAGTAGGCTCCACCTGGTCTCAGGTGGGTGTCTCAGAAGTCCCTTCGTGGTTGCCAGGAAAAGGTGCCGCAAATAATCAATAATCGTTCTGTAGCACAAAGTTTTATTTGAGCCCAATTTCATTTGAGGACTCTAGCCCGGAGCACATCTTTGCAAGGGAAGAAAGCGCTGTGAAGAAGAGTGGTTTTCAGCAGAGTTACATCCCGTTTCCAAAGACAGAGACACACATCAAGCATGACAGGTGCACATTCTCTCAAGCATTCAAGGAGATATTTTGCTATTGATGAGCACATAGACAGCAAGTCACCATGGCCTCGGCGCTGGAGGAAATGAGGCATTCAGTCTTATCTTGAAAGGGTGCTGGCATCAAAGGAAGGGAGGGATGCTTTTTTTTCTTCAAAGAGTACATTCTTTACTTTAGGGTAACGATTAAAGTACACAGACAATGCATGTCTGACAAGCCATGAGTCAGGTTTCTTTGCTTCAAATAAATTTCAGGCCAAATCAGGTTCCAACCAGAATGGTTTCCACATATACTTGAAAACATAAAATATCTTATATCGCACCTGATGACATCCCGAGGGAGTAGATGTTAGAATGACCCCCACTGCACAGATGGGGACACTGGGGAGGCCCTGAGAGGCACGTGGTTGTCCAGGGTGACATCACTGGCAAGAAGCAGGAGCGGGACTGCATTCAACACTGTGTCCTCAAAGCTGGGGCCCTGCTTGCGTTCAGACATCCCCAGAGGCTGTGGGGTGGACTCTGTTGGTGTGACTGTGTCTGGACGTGGTGTGGAGATGGAGAGTGAGCAGTCAGCAGCCCCGGGAGCCCTTAGGGAGGTCTTGTGTAAGGAGGGAGCTTAGGTAAGATGACCCCAGGAAGTACCCTCATGGAGCCCAAGAGTACTCGGAACCCTGGTAACTAGGCACCCACATCCTAGAGACAGCCCCCAAGCCAGCTCACTTGTCTAGCACTTGTCTAGGAGGAGCAACGTGTTTAGTTGCTTCTTCTCGATGGTCAGGGGCCAGAGCCCCAGGAAAGCTCCCAAAGACCACCCGCAATGCAGATGCTGGTTCCTTTCTCATGGCCGACAATTGTGGCCGTTTAACCGGAGGGACAGAAAGGTAACACAGGGAGTCCTAGGGAAGGCCAATCCAGACCAGACCAGCACTGTGGTCCCATCTGGGCATCCCTACATCCCCTCCCCATGTGTGTGTGTGGAAGGGCGGTTTCATGAGGGTGGACCACCGTGAGCAGGAGCAGGTCGCTGAGGTGTTAGAAGCCTGGTGGGCTTCTAACATGACCCTGGTGGGTCATGTTCACAGCCCAGGTCAAGGCCGGCTGGGTGGGATGTGGAGTGCTAGAGTGGCACCCTTCTGCCTGAGGTGTATGTCTTTCATCCGGGGTGGAATTCTGTGGAGACACAGGTATGTGCCTGATCTGGGAGAATTAGGTCCCGAGGACAGAAGCAGCACAAGGACAGCTGGGCAGCTGGCAGGGCTCGGATGCCTCTGGGTCGGCTGCCGGTCACTGCCGTTGCAGAGCTCCATACAGGAGATCAGCGAGGAGCTGGTAGAAGGGGACATCCAATCCCTCACCCCCAGGGGTGAGCAGCTGTGACACAAGACTGCATCAGCAGCTGTGGGGAGAACGTCTGCACTGACTGTTGGACAAGCCTCAGAGCTACCTCAGTACCCATCATCCATCCCGGACAACTATCATTACCACCAACTCCTGCAGGAAACCAGGAGGCAGCTGCGGCCCCAGCGTCCGTGCAGGGAGAGCCATCCCCTGCACAGGCTCCAGCAGGAGACCAGGAGGCAGCTGAGGCCCCAGCCACCGTGCAGGGAGAGCCATCCCCTGCACAGGCTCCAGCAGGAGACCAGGAGGCAGCTGAGGCTCCAGCCACCGTGCAGGGAGAACCATCCCATGCACGGGCTCCGGCAGAAGACCAGGAGGCAACTGAGGCCCCACCATGCAAGCAGGGAGACACATCCCCTGAAGAGGGTCCTGCAGGAGACCAAGAGGCACCTGAAGCCAAACCATCTGGCCTGGGAGAGCTGGCTCTGCAATGTCTCTCATCAGCAGCTCCTGTACCACCCATTCAAACTGCTCCCTCACCAGAAATTTCCTTCCCTACCCTCATTAATGTGTTTGTTTCCTTCTTAGTTGCTCTTTTTGATTTTTCTTTATTGTTTAGTTCTTAATAATTATTTAAATTAAATGTTTCGATTTTTTAAAATTTATGTTTTCTCATTTTAAATTGTACACTTTATAAGCATTAAGGACATTCACATTGTTGTGCATCCATCACCGCTATCTGGGCTCAGACAATTTCACACTCCAAAAGGAAATCCTGTTCTAAAAGCACTCACTCCCCGTTTATTCCTCAGGCCCTGGCCCGCTCTAATCTGTTTTCTGTCACTGTTTTTTGTTAAATCTATTCTGGATGTTTCCTATAAGTGGAATCATGGCATAACTGGCCATTTGTGTCTGCCTTCTTATTTTCACAGGGCCTGATAGGTTTTCCTTTTCTGTTTTTATTTGAAATAGAATTTCTCTAATTTGATAGGAAAATCCCAGGTGGATTCTAGATTTGATGTATCAAATAAAGCCCTTTCGGTAAATATGTGCATAATCTTGGGGTACAGACTGCTGTTCTAAGTGGGACACCAGAGCCAGAAGCCAGGCATGAAACGCCTGTGGCCAAAACAAAAACAAGACAAGGGTAAAAAGCTGGAAAGGCAAACCACAAACCGGAAAGCATTCCTCATAACCCAAGGCCAGGGAAAGGCTACACATCCCTCGCTTCCAAAAAATGCTTGAAATTCAGTATTTTAATAAGAGATAAAGAGCAAACACACTCAACGCCAATGAGAGGTGATACACAGGGGCAGCATGTGTCAGAGAAGCTCGAGCTCCACGAGGGGGACACCCGCACATGGAGACACTGTGGAGAGGGCACTGGGCCCCATCAGATGGGCAGGGTTCCAGTGTGGTGACAACCAGCCCTGGTGACAATGTGAGGAAGCAGAGGCCCCAGCAGACTCCTAGAGACAGGTGTGAAAGGACACTCCTCTCTGGAGACCAGCCTGCAGGACCCATCGCAGCCCCCAGGGGCACGCCTGTGCTGGCGGTGCTGATCCCAGGACTTCATCCCACAGAAAGTCTGTACAGTGTGTGCACGTGTGTGCACATGCGTGCGTATGTGTGTGTGCACTTGTGGGTGTCAGGAACGGAGCATTCCAGGGTGTGTGCTCTTCTAGAGCCTGATTTGTCCAGGCATGGCCACTGCCAGGCAATCCTATTCCACTTGGTATTTTCTCTGTCCTGGCATCAGAATTTATGAAGACCCCCTGCTTGGACCAGGGGCCATTTCCAGTTTTTCACTCTCTGAATCGTGCTGAAGGGAACACCTGCAACCACAAATCTCTGTTTAGGACAGAATCCATGACGTGGAGTTTCTGGGTCAAAATGTATACTGTTTTTAATGAATTGGCCCCAGTTTCCAACACCAGAGGGCTCTTTGTCAGCTTTGAGCCTTCTTTGGGAAAGCAGGGCCACAGAGACCCCGGGGCTGGGACCTCATGGAGTGAGGGAGGACGAGGAGCTGGCAGTGGATGTGATCAAGGTACTTGGGAGTGAGCTGTCTGGCAGAAAATGTCCCACCCCTCAGCCCAACACCTGGCCCCACCCATCATGGTGATGTCATGGGCTAGTCCTCTCGCTGGTGCTAGAGCTGGTGCTGGAGCTTGCTTTAGCTCAAAACATGGCTCTGATTCTAGAACTGGAGCTGAAGCTGGAGCTGGTTCAATCTCAGCAGCTCATGCGAGAGCCTGTGTTAGAGTTGCGCTATCTCTATAGCCGCCAGTATCTCTAGCTCTGGGGAAGGCACTGGAGCTGGAACTACCTCCAGAGATAATCTAGACCTGCTTCTGCAGTTTGATAAAGCTCTTGAGCTGGCTCCAACTCTTGCACTGGAGCTGGTGTAGAGTTATTGCTGTAAGTGGCTCTAACTGTGGTTCTCATTCTAGACCTGGTTCTTGTGGCTCTAGTTGTATAACCAGTCCTAGCTCTAGCTCTGTAGCTGGTGCTAAAACTGGTGGTGGATTAGGTTTGTAGCTCTGGCACCGGCTCCACCTCTGGAATTGGTGTTGGGGCAGATTCTGGTACTAGAGCAGCACAGGCTCCGGCTGGGTGGTTGGTGATAGAGATGCCTCCATCTCTGAAATCGGTGGTAGAGCTGGTAGCACAGCATGATCTAGTTCTGATGTTGGTGCTAGAGCTGTTGCCAGAGCTGGTTCTTTCTCTTGAGCTGGCATTGGCTCTAAGTCTGTTACTGGTACCCAAGCCAGCTCTTGCTCCAGCACTTGTGGGGGATCTAGCTCTGCAGCTGGTACTAGATCTGTTGCTGGAGCAGGCTCTGCCTCTGAACTTGGTGCTGACTCTAGCTCTCGAGCTGGTGCCAGAAATGGCTCTAACTCTGGAGCCAGTGTTAGAGCTGATGCTGGAGCTCGCTCTTCCTTGGAACCTGGCACTGACTGTAAACTAGCTTCAACCTGGTTCTCACTCTAAAGTGAGCACTAGAACCATCACTGGGACTGGCACAGGAGTTGGTGATAGAGCTGCCTCTATCTCCAGCGTTGATGCTACAGCTAGTGTTCAAGCCAGCTCTAGCTCATGAGAGAACCCCGGCCCTGACCCTGCAACTAGCACTGGAGCTGAAGGTGGAGCTTGCTCTATCTCAGGAGTTTGTGCAACTGTGGGAGCTGGGGTTAGCTCTAGCTATGGAGCTGGCCCCAACTCTGGTGCTAGAGCTGTTGGTAGAGCTGGTGTTGGGGCTAGCTCTGGCTATAGACCTATCACTGGCTCTAGTTCTGGAGCTTGTAATAGAACTGGTTCGTGCAGTGGCTTGGGTGTTGAAGCTGGTCCTGAAAATGGCTCTGAGTCAGGATTCTAGCTAGAGCTGGCTCCAGAGAACACTTAAGCTCTTGAGCTGCTGCTGGAGCTGGTGTTGGACCTGGCCCCAGCTTTTGACCGTTTTCTGGAGTTGGCACTAGCTCTGTGGCTGGTACTACATCTAGCTCTTGGACATGGGCAAGAAATGGCTCGAACTTCAGATTTGGTACTAGAGCTGGTGTGATGTCTGACACTGAAGGCGGTGCTAGCTGTGGAGCTGGTGGTGGAGCTGGCACTAGCTCTGAAGCTTGTTTTAGAGCGGGCACTGGTGCTTCGAGAGGACAAATGTTCAGCAACATGACTGCCATTCCACGTGCCTTTCCAAAAACAGAAAACGCCCCGCTGCCCTCCAGAGAAGCCCCAGCCCAAGGATCCAAGAAGCCTTCCAGGAAGCCTTCCCAGACTGTAGACAGTGTGCATGTATCAAATAAATTTTTTTCTTCTGTTCCTTATCTTCTTATCACAGAACATCATATGTAACTAGATGTATCAATAACAGTTAACTTCACATGATAGTATGTAAGTCATAGGATATCAAGGAAAGGAGTGCACATCACCCAAGAACTTTGCATCCTCCTTGGGGAGAGTATTTGTGTTTTGAGTTGTCCACAGGAGAGGGGTACCATGTTAGAGGGAAGAATGACTTTCTTCCTGTCCTTATTTGGAGATTAAATGCGGCTAAAGGAGATGTGAGTGGGCGCCAAGTTGAGGGAGCGTGGGCTCTGATGGTTAGTCTTGTGTGTCAACCCGACCAGGCCATAGTATGCAGCTGTTTAATCAAACTGGATATTTAATCGTGTCTTGCTGTGAAGGTATTCTGTAGATGTGGTTAACACGTACAATTAGTTGACCTCAAGAAAAAGAGATTACTGTCAATAATTTGGGTGGGCCTCATCAGCTGAGGGCCTTCAGAGCAAACACTGAAGTTTCTCAAAGAAGAAAATCTGCCTCGAGACTCCAGCATCTAGACACCTGCCTGACTTTCTAGTCTGCAAGCCTGGTCTACAGATTTTGGACTTGCCAGCCCTCATGAGCACATGAGCCAATATATTAGAATCAGTCTCTCTCTCTCTACACATACATATACACACATCTGTGTGTGTGTGTGTGTGTGTGTGTGTGTGTGTGTGTGTGTATGTGTGCACGTGCATATGTATCCTGTTGGTTGTTTTCTGGAGAACTCTGACAAACACAATGCTGAAATGCCTTTGTCCTTCCTTTTTCCACTTTAGAATCACTGTTCTTTAAGGGCTTCGGAAACTCAGTGCCATAGGAAGTTTGCAGACGAAGTGTCTGTCCAATCCAGACCTCGTACTGCATGTCGGGCTCTGCCGGCACTGCCTGGTAATTCTGAGAAAGCGTGGCTGACGCTTTCCTGCTGAGGACATGCAAATGACCCCAAAGGCCTCTTACTTGAAACCGGGCAAAATGTGGAACAGAAAGCTCACCCTCGTGAGGCCGGCCGACAACAGGGTCAGCACCCAGACTCCTGCAAGAGAAAAGTGATACACGAGGCCTCAGAAAATTAACCAGACACCATATTTTCAGAATGTGGGCTTCCATGCCAGGAAGGTCTGTAGAGAATATATCATATTTCCTTTAACACATTTCTTGAAGAAGTCAAGTTTTTTGCCTATTTATTGTTACCTTTCAGCACACACACTTGATATATGCTCTTTCCTGCACAATCCTCTCCCTTCATGCTAAATATTTTCACTCTACAGTCAGTAAAGAGAAGAGAACACGACGGAGAACGCAATCCAGAGGGAGCCACAATCCTCGGAATCACCATGAGTATGTGAATATCTGTCGTCACCTGTTTGGAGTGGGCCCACCCCCCAGTTACACAGCAGCCAGGGCAGGGATGACGGGATCAAGAGGTCTAGACTAGTCATTCGACTGGCTTTCAGCAAGTATTTAATATATGGGTTCTGGTTTGCCTCCAGAGAGGTTCTGTGTGTTTGTGTGAGGGAGAAAGAGGGAGGAAGAGGGGAGGGAAGACGATTTCATGCTTTAAAAGCTGCTGCAAAAGCTAATATCCACTAGGTGCGAAAAACCATATGACAAAATCCAACACCATTTCGTGATAGAAACACTCAAGAAACTAGAAACAGAAGGGAATATCTTGAGCCTCGTCCAGGGCATCTGTGAACAGTCCACAGCTCACCGACGTCATAGTCAGTGGGGAAAGACTGGAAACGCCACCCCTGAGGTCAAGAACAAGATGAGCATTGGCCACTCTTGCCAATTCTATGCTACATTTTGCTGGAGGTTTTAGCCAGGTCAATTAGGCAAGAAAATGAAGTAAAAGGTATCTAGATTGGAGGAGATGAAGTAAAATTATCTCAATTCTCAAATGATGTGACCACATATAGAGGAAATCACAGAGAATACATGGAAAAACTATTGGAACTAAGAAATGAGATTAGCAAAGCTGCCGGATACAAGATTAATTTAAAAAATCCATTGTATAGGAATATAAATTGGTGCAGCCACTATGAGAAAGAATATGCAGATTCCTCAAAAAATTAAAAATAGAACTACCATATGATCCAGCAATTCCACTTATGAATATTTATCCAAAGGAAATAAAAACACTAACACAAAAAGATATCTGCACCCCACTGTTCATTGCAGCATTTATTTACAATAGTGAAGACACGGTAAGCAACCTAAGTGTCCTTTGATGGATGAACCGGTAAAGAAGATGTGGTGTAAGTATATATATATAACGGAATCTTATTCAGCCATAAAAAGGAAAGAAATCCTGCCACTTGCAACAACATAGACGGGCATTATGCTAAGTGAAATAAGTCAGTCAGAGAAAGACAAATACCATATGATCTCACTTAAATGGCGAATCTAAAATTAAAAAAAAAGCAAAAACTGAGCTAACAGATACAGGGAACAGCTTGGTGGTCGCCAGAGGCAGGGGGTGGGGGTTGGGCAAATGAATGAAGGGGTCAAAAGGTATAAACTTCCACTTAGAAAATAAATGAGTCCTGGAAATGTAACAAAAAACATGGTGACTATAGTTAGCAATAGTGTATTGTACATCTGTTAGATGCTAAGAGAACAGATTTTAAAAGTCCTGATAACAAGAAAAATATCTGTAACTATGTGAGGTGATGGATGTTAACCAGACTTATTGTGTTGATCTTTGGTAATATATACATATATAGAATCATTATGTTATATGCCTGAAACTAATATAATATCATATGTCAAGTTTTAAAATATCAATTTTATTTCTATATACTAGCAAAGGAAAATCTGACAATAAAAGTAAGAAGATATGTTAATTTACAATAGCATCCAAAACAATGAAATAATTAGAAATAAATTTATCATAAGAAGTACAAGAGTTGTACAATGAAAGATACAAAACATTATTGGAAGCAATTAATGAAGACCAAAATAAATGGAAAGACATTTCATCTTCATGTATCCGAAGACTTGATACTATTAAGGTGGCAATACTCCACAAATAGAACTAGAGATTCAGTGGAATTCCAAGCAAACTCCCAGCTGCCTGTTTTTGCAGAAACTGACAAGCCAAGGCTAAAATTCATATGGAAATGCAAGGGAGCCACAAGAGCCAAAACAATTTTGAGAAAGAAGTTCAAAGATGGAGTATTCACACTTCCCAATTTCAAAAATTATTACAAAGCTACCATAATGAATACAGTGTGGTGCTGTCATAAAAAATAGACATACAGACCAATGGAATAGAATTGAGAGTCCAGAAATCAACCTACATATTTACAGTCAATTGATTTTTGATGAGTGAAAAGACAATTCAATGGGGAAAGAACAATGTTGTCCACAAATGTTATTGAAACAACTGGATTTTCACACGCAAAGAAGTTGGACTCCTTGCTTACAGTACTTACAAAAATGAACCCAAAATAGATCCAACAGCTAAATATGAGGCAAAACTATACAACTCTTACAAGAAAACACATAGGAATAAAACTTTTATTTTATTTATTTTTTTTGTGAGGAGGACCAGCCCTGAGCTAACATCCAATGCCAATCCTCCTCTTTTTTGCTGAGGAAGACTGGCCCTGGGCTAACATCCATGCCCATCTTCCTCTACTTTATGTGGGACGCCACCACAGCATGGCTTAACAAGCGGTGCGTCGGTGCCCGCCCGGGATCCGAACCAGCGAACCCCGGGCTGCCGCAGCAGAGCACGGGCACTTAACCGCTTGCGCCACTGGGCAGGTCCTAGGAATAAAACTTTTGACCTTGAGTTAGTTGATGATTTCTTAGATAG
Source organism: Diceros bicornis minor (assembly GCF_020826845.1). NCBI lineage: Eukaryota > Metazoa > Chordata > Mammalia > Perissodactyla > Rhinocerotidae > Diceros > Diceros bicornis. The sequence goes on from NW_026690876.1 coordinate 1,511,976, forward strand.
GACACCAAAAACACACGAATAAAAAATAAACAAATTGGACTTCATCAAAATTAAAAATTTGTGTGTATCAAAAGGCAGTATCAAGAAAGTGAGAAGACAGCCTGCTGAATGGGACACTATACCAGCTCACCATATATATAACAAGCTACTTGCAAATAGAAGATAGAGTGAATGCTTACAACTCAATAATAAAGAAACTAATAACCCAATTTAAAAATGGGGAAAGGAGCTGAGCAGACATTTCTCCAAAGAAGATATACAAGTGGCCAATAAAGACATGAAAAATGCTCAACTCCATTATCCAGGAAGAAAATGCAATCAAAACCACAATCAATAAGTATCATTTCCCATCCACTAGGATGGTTGTAAATTAAAAATATAGATATTAAGACGTCTTGTCAAGGATAGGTAGAAACTGGGATCCTCATACATTGTTGGCAGGAATAAAGATGGAAAATAGTCTAGCAATTCTTCAAAATTTAGAGAGTTTTCATATGACCCAGCAGTTCCACTCTAGGTGTGTACCCAACAGACATGAAAACATGAAAGCTTGTACGTGAATGTTCATAGCATCATTATTATAATAGCCAAAAGGTGGAGACAAGTCCAATGTCCCTCAACCGATGAATGGATCAATAAAATACAGTATATCTATGCAACGGAAAATCATTTGGCACAAAACAGAAAGAATTACCGATACACTACAAACAAGGATGAACCTTGAAAACATGACATATTAAAGGAGCTATCACAAAACAACACACATTGTACTATTCTGTGTATATAAGAGGTCGAAAATAGACAGATCGAGGGAGAGAAAAAGTAGAGGAGTGGTTGTCTAGGGCTGTGGCGATGGGGGAAGGGGGAGTGACTGCTAATGGGTCCAGGGTTTCATTCTGAGGTGATGAAAATGTTCCACTGTTGTGGTGATGGTTGCCCAACTCTGTGACTCTACTACAAGCCATTGATTTGTACATTTTAAATGGGTGGCTTACACGGCATGTGAGCGATATCTCAATACAGCTGTTTTAAGAAAATACAGAGAAAGATAATTTGTTTCAACTTGGAGATGTGTCTTGGTCCCAGGAGCAGCCGGACTAGGCACTTGCTATAGCACAAAGACCCAACCCATGCAAACGATATGGGTCACAACCCCACAAAACCCACCTTCACAAAGCCCACCCCCAGGGAAATGGGGAAAGACGTCCTCAGAAGGAATGGATGGAGGAGTTGGCCACTAGAGGAGGGGGTGCAGACTTGGTCCAGCCAGCAGCATGGGCACGAGCAGCCCTAACCCTAACCTTCACACTGATGAAATTTTACCTTGAATTTACGCCTTGATCTTCCCAAGGTGAAGCACGTGCAGCTTAGAGTGTCTCTCTTGGCAGGAGGGTAGCTGGCAGAGGACAGAGAGGAAATTTTATCTTTTGATTTTCAAAGCAGCTATTCCATGTGGGAAATACATCAAAGGGGAGAAAACATGAGTGTACACGGGGATATCTTCACTACAATTCAATTGGACCAAGACACTGAGGTTTGCTTAGACAACTTGCCCAGAACAGGGCTGGAGATGGGATTTTAAAAAATAGGACTTGGAATTAATGAGTAATATTGGGAGTGATTCACTGGGTACGATATTCAGGAACTCATCAAGTTGAACAGAAATCCTCCCAAAAGACCAATGAAAGTGCCCAAGGTCAACGATGAACTCTGGCGATAGGTAAGGAGCAGGACCTGCGCAGGGAGCATGTAAAGGAGAACTTTCCATGACACACAAGGTGTGAAGGAGTTTCACTGGAATCATCCATCTGCGAGCTGGGCCCCTCTCATTTTCATATTTACTAGCTTATGACTGTTAAGCGGTAACAACACCATTTGTGACCCCTCCTTCATGGCTTCAGGAACATTTGGTAGCTTAAGGCATCACTCTCAGAGCTGTAAGAACTTCTGGAAACCACTTACGACCTCCACAATAGCCCTATTTTACAGATGAGGAAACTGACGCCCAGGGAGGGTTCAAGGACACACTGGGAGTGTCTCTGACTTCTGGTCCAGGGCACTTTCTCATTGGGGAGCCACGAAGAACTCTCCTCTCTATGCCAGAAATGGGCTGATCCTTAGGACATTTTCAAAGAAAGCTGCCTTTTTTTAAATTTTTAAAAATTTCTCCCCCAAAGCCCCAGCAGATAGTTGTATGTCATAGCTGCACATCCCTCTAGTTGCTGTATGTGGGACGCGGCCTCAGCATGGTCCGAGAAGCGGTGCGTCGGGCCGCGCCCGGGATCCGAACCCGAGCCGCCAGTAGTGGAGGGCGTGCACTCAAGCGCTGAGCCACGGGGCCAGCCCTATAGGGTCATTTTAGTTCTTTCCCTGACACAGAAACAAAACAGGCTACTGGACAAGAGAAAACTCTAGGGCAAGTTGCCATTTTTAGTTCATCCCCACAGAGATTGGAACAAATTGACTGGAGTCCTGACCCCTCAGTCCACATAGTCGACCCACAATAAATGTATCAGCTCGTCATGAATGAGCATCAATGAGCCGAAACACGTTTGTCTCCTCGGCCAAGTAGCATCAACCTTCATGACAGGTATGCTCCTGCCACCAGGTCCCGTCTCTCCCACAGGTGCCCAGACAGTGGGCGGGCACAGTGGGCGGGACGGTGCTGCCTCTGGGGACTGGGACCAGCTCTCTCACCTGCAGGCTGGCGGGGTCAGGGCCCGTCTCCCTCACCGAGGCGATGGAGGTCTCCAGCTGTCCCTGCACACACGAACAAGCAGGCCTCCATGACAAAGGCCCGGGACACAGAGCAAAGGGTTCACCGTCCCCCCGCGTGCAACCCGGAGGCGGAACCAAAGGCGGGTCTCTCTCGGGCTCGGAGGCCAGTCTCTCCGGGAGCCGCAGCCTCTTCTGAAACCTCTCCCTGGGCGCCAGCTGTACCGAGACGAGGGGCTGGGAGTTCTGGGGAGACAGGAGTCCCCACACGCTGTCCTCCACCCCACAGCACCCACGACCCGGCCCCACACTGGATCCAGGGCCTCTTCCAACGCCCCAACCGATGTGGGGGTCACAGAGCAGTCGGCGGAGTGGGGACCCTCGGGACCAGCCCTGTGGCAGCTGTTGGTGTTGCGCATGTGCGCGGAGGAGCGGGGTCACGTGCATGTGCTGTGCGTGGGCCCCGAGAGCGTGCCCGGCTGGGGACGTGAGGCCCGGCTGCCCCGCGCGGGTCCACCCGCGACCGCCCATTGGAGGGAGGCCCGTGCGCCCCGAGCGCGTCCCTACCGCCCCCACGCCGGGGAGAGCACAAGCCGTGTCCACACTGAGCTGGCTGATGCAGTTCCAAGAGCAGGCTCTCAGGAGACAGTTGGGAAACTGAGGCCAGGAGAGACAGGGACTGGCCCGGGCCCATGAGATGGGCAGAGTCCAGAGGAGAAGAAACAAAGGCTCCTCCTGTTTGGATCACACCTGCTTCTGTGTTTTCATTCACTCACCCATTCACTCATTGTTTCGTTTATTCTCTCATTCCTTCAATCACTCACTCAGTCATTCTCTCATTCATTCCTACACTCATTCATTCAGTCATCACTCATTCATTCACTCATTTGTTCATTCACTGGTTCATTTATTCAATCATTCAGCCAACATCCTCCAGTCCTTGCTGTGTGCCAAGCACTGTGACTTCACCAGGGAGCACAACCTGATGTGGTCCCTGCTCACGTGGAGCTCACGTCCACTGTGTGACATAAAAGAGGGCAGTCCCTGGGGGTACCAGGGGTGATGAGCACCAGAAATCCACACCTGAAAATAGAGGCCAGTCATGCAGAGAAAAGTTCAGAGAAAACCCATGCTGGGCACTGCAGTCTTGCATGATCCTTGACCCCATGCCCCAGCAGAAGAGCTGGAGGCCACATTTCCCAACGGCTGAAGGCGAAGGTGGGTGCTAAGGGCAGCCAATGGCTCAGGGAGACCTGAGGATGATGCCCTGTGGGGGCTGAGGATCTCTGGGCACTGACTGGGGAGGCAGGTGGCACAGGAGGGAAATGGGGCTCCTGGGCCAGGCTGCCAAAAGGCAGGGTGAGCGGGCACTCAGATCCACCACCTGGACTCCCGTGTGTGTCTTTCCCTCCGTGCCTCCCCCTGGTGAGAAAAGCTCAAACCCTCTACACCACCCTCGCTCCTCCCTGCCCCATCCAGAGTGGTGAGAGCTCCAGGAGAGGAGAGTGAGGGGCAGGGGGAGCCCTGACCACCCCTTTCCCTCCCCCACCAAGTAGAAAAATCTGACCTCGCTCAACCTTTGGCATTGGTTCCCCTGGTTCCCAAGAAACATCTTTCTCCCTCAGACCTCAGTCCTGACCCAGGAGAGAGATGGGCAGTGCCAACTCTGCACCTCCTTCCTCCATGGGGGTCTCCAAAGCCCCCAAGAGGTGTTACCCATGCCACTGCCCTCAGCCCAGAGTACTCATCCAAGATGGAGAGGTGTGCAGAACTCTACTCCCAAAGATTCAGAGGGTCCAGAGCCCCCCAAGAACCAGCATTCTCCCCCTCCCACCAACCCCAGGCCACAGACCCCTGGAGGGAAGGGAGGGAGCCAGGTGACTCAGAGCCGCCCACTGTGACCTCCCCCCACCAGTCAGCATGGCCTCAGAGACCAGTGTGGTGTCCAGAAGATGATGCACGCTCTGGTGGAGCCTGGCCCTTTGTGGTGACAGAGGAGGCTATGGAGGTCAGGAGAGAAGGCTCTGGGGAGATAGGAAGGGACAGGCCCCCACCCCATGCCAAGGCACCATTTGCCTGATCATCGAATATGAACCTGTTCACCCACCACCAGCCCCTCCTGGCAGTATTTCCCAGGAAGACTTTTAGGAGTCTCACAGCTACCCTGGGCCACCTCTCTGAGCCTCTGGATCTGGAGGTGGGGACAACTAGGGCCCTTGCCGGCCCCGGCTAAGAGAGGGAAACTTGAGGAGCTCCCATATGAGAACAGAGCACTCCAGTCCTGGGACTGAGAAATTTTTGGTGCCACTCTCTGAGTGAACACTGGGCAGGGTTAGGAAGAAAATACCCCCAATATATGTGTGCCCACTGTAAGCCAGGGCAGGGAGCAGCCAGTCACTGCTGTCACATCCACTGAGAAATGGAGTTGGTGATTGGCTTAGTGAGAGGAGCCTGGGGGAGGATGATGGAGTCTCCCAGCAGTGGAAAGACATGAGCTTTGGCCTTTCAGGTTCCTGGATACTGTGCTGAGGGAGGGGCAGCAGCCCTCCATTCACAGAGGCCTCCTGGGAGGGGAGAAACTAGAGTGGTGGACGGTGGTCGGCCCAGCAGAGGGCAGGCTTGGGAAGAGTGGCGGGGCTGTCCTGAGGGGAGTGGAGCCCTGCTGTAGGAGAGACCTTTCCCTACCTCTCAGAGCTCATCTGGCTCTTTTCTTTCTTTCATTTTCAAATTAGAGGCAGCAAAAGGACAAGCTTAACTGTCTCTCGTCCCCTTTCCATACCTTCAGCTTTGATGTCCACCCCTCTTATGACGCCTGCTCTCTTGGGAAGGTAAAGGCAGGAGCTGGTGGCTGAGGCAGCCTCTGGCCTTGAGGCAGGCGGCACCAGGAGCGGCTGGATGGGAGGTAGGAGCCTGCGGCCCGGCCCCTGGCGTCTGTGGGCAGCCTGGTGGTGAGGGAGTTTGTGGCTCTTGCTTCAAGGAGGTGGGAGGCTGTGAGAGTCAGGAGTGCAAGGTGGACCTTGCCCTGGGGGCAGGACAGTGTTCTGTACACGGCAAACGTGTGTTCATACACACACATGTAAGTGTGAGCATGTGCTGTGTCATCCACAATAGGGTGTGTGCCAGCACACGTGTGCAGAGCCCAAATCCTAGCTGAGGGATTGGCTCATCCCGTATTTTGAGGCCTCGGTAGCATTCTTATCCGGGGGCCACATGTGGAGCTGATGGTGGTGTGGCAGGCCTTGCATGCAGGACTGCCCCAGCCCACTTGACTGTGTAAATCTGCTCTGTGGAGGGGGCAGAGGTGTCTCCAGCAGGGGCTCTGCTGTGCAGCGCGAGGCCTGGCAGTCCATGCAGCCCAAAGGGGCTAGACCTGCTGAGCTGGCTCTTCAGAAGCATCCAGTCCTGAGGATACTGTTCACAGGGAGAGGTTTTGGGTGCTGGTGCCCCCTCGCCTACTGGGGCTCGTCCCTGAAGAAGGTCCAGCAAGTTGGAGATGGGGCGGGAAGGGGGGATGAAAAATAGGCCAAATTCATGTCCCAAGTCACAGGCTAAGCCCAGTGAATTTCCCTGTTCCCTACCTCAGTTTACCTATTCAGGAAATGTTCCAGAGTGCTGGGCAGGGTAAGCTCCAAAGCTGGGGTCAGGCGGTAACAAACAAAATCTCAAGCCAACCTCCTCCTCTATGCAAAGATCATTTCCGTCACCCTGAGATGGGGTGAGTGGATGTTGGGGGTACAATGGTATTCTGGGGGGCCTTGCCCTGTTCAGGACCTCGTCTTCGGGGGTCTGGCCCTCACCCGGCCTGCCCAAGGTCACCAGCAGTAGCAGTGGCACTTACATCTGTCCCAAAGTCTGGAGAGGGGAGAACTGGGCAGCCTTACACCCTGGTGGGGACCCTCACGATTTCTTTCTTTCTTGAAGAAACACAAGACCCTCAATATTCACGTACTGTGTGATGGAGAGAAACAAATAACAACTGTTCCCCCCAAAATACAATGTATTTTGTACTTTGTAAAGTGTTAATTAAAATGGAGAAAAATATGTTGGCTGAGGGCGTCTGATTTTGTGCTGCTCCAGGGCCACACCTCATCTCTTTCCTTCTCCATTCCATGGTCGGGGAACATGGCCAGGGGTTGGGAGGAAGGCAGAACAGCCTCCCCGTCCACACTCAGCGGCTGAGAGAGGACACATCCCCAGAGCAAGAGGGGCTGTATTAGTTACCTGATGCAGGGTAACGAGTTGCCCCAAACGCAATGGATTAAAATGATTGTTTACGTGTCACCGTTTCTGTGGGTTAGGAATTCGGGAGCAGTTTGAGCAGCTGGCTCAGGGTCCCTCGGGAGGCTGCAATCATCTGAAGTCCTGGCTGGTACTGGAGGATCTACTTCCCAGGTGGTTTATTCACAGGGCTGGCAAGTTGGGCTCAGCTGTTGGCAGGGAGCCTGTTCCTCTCCACATGGGTCTCCCCATGGGGCTGCTTGAGTGTCCTCACAATACGGTGCCCAGATTCCCCCAGGACAAGGGATTCAAGGGCCAGTGTAGGGACCAAAATGGTTTTTTGGCCCTGAGCCTCAGAATTCACACGCCTCTGCCTCCACCATACTCTGTCACCATACAGCCCTGCTCTGATTTGACACAGGAGGAGAACACACAAGGGTGTGAAACCAAGAGGCCAAGGTCACTGGGGTCATCTTGGAGACCGGCTACTGTGCCCATCATTCCTCCCAAACCTCTGGCAGAGGCAGGCCTGGGGGTGAGGGGGCCTGCGGAGCAGGACAGGGCCTTGCTGGTGCATGGGGAGGATACGGGGCTGGATTCCGGGCCACAGGGCCTCTGGCCCAAGCCTGGAGCCGTGCTGTGGATGTCACACCCCCAGGAAGGTCCTTGGTGCTAGAAGCCCAGGAGCTGACGCCTCCCTACAAGATACCCTGGGGGCACGAGGGAGGGCTCCGTGCCCAGCGTCCCTAACACAGGGCTCTGGCATTTGGTTCCTGCCCTTTTGACAGGTAGGCACGCAGGATGCCCAAGCAGGACAGAGGTCTTGGACCTTGGACACCCTTCACTGCCCCTCTCTGACGTTTTCCATAGAGGGCCAGTGTGACCAAGGCAGTGCTGAAGACCTGAGCCTGCACTGAACCCCACCAACCTCCATTCCCACCTGTCTCACCCCTGCCCGCAGGAAAAGTGGACCTGAGGATTGAAGGGAGTGACAATGAGGATGAAGCTCACTCACCACCCTGAGCCCAAGAAAGTTCTGGATGCTGTGAATGCTTTCCCTTCTGGGGTCTTCAGACTACGCCCCCCTCATTCCTTCAGAGACCCCATTGGAGCTGGGACATCCACGGGGACTCTTGATTTCCCCCAAAATCTCAAAAGTTACAAAGAACTCCAGGGCCCGATCTCCCATTCCCACCACTCACTCACAGTCACTGTCACTTGGGCGGTGCTGGACCTTGTGCCAGGTGCTGGGGACCCCGAGGAACAGGCTGTGGCCCCTGGACCTGCGTCTCTCTAGGAGGTGAGAAGACAGGGAAAGGAGCTAGTCCAAAGAGTGCAAGGCCAGGCTAGACCACAAGGGTGTGCTGTGCCCAGGGGGAGGGAATGACCACTGTCCAGTAGTAGGGGGCAGAACAAGAAGCCAGGACATTAGGGTTGAGCTTGGTAAGATGGGGACCCAGCAGAGGGAGGAGCAAAGGCGCAGAGGGCCAGAGGGAACCTTGGCTGGAATGGAGGAGTGCGGCGGGGGAGGGAGGAGTTGATGCGGCAGGTAGGGGATGAGGCTGAAATGCAAGGTGGGTGCTCGGGTCCGCCAGGGGCCTCACCCTCCTATAGGCCATGGGGAGCCACTGAGGACTTCCACGCAGGGGACCAAACTTAGCATCTGAGTGGGAGTCTTGGTTATGAAGAGGGCTGATAGGAGCAGGAAAGGGGGACTGCCAGGGTCCTGGTCTCAGTTCTCAGGAGGAGGCCCCTGGCTGGTTCTAGAGTCGTCCCTGTGCAGAGTTGGGGTTGTGGGGGCAGTGGAGTATCAGGGGACCAGCAGATGTCCAGCCAGCCCTCAGAACCATGACTGTGCCCCTCGCCTAACCAGGGCATAATTCCTCCTGGAGCAGCTCTGGCTGCTTGTGGCAGGTTCTCACCACTGCTCACATTCAGACCCCCAGGGGGGTTACCCATGCCAGGACTCCACCCCCAAGAGTCTGATTCAGTTTCTCTTGGATAAAATATCGGTGTAAAACGTCCCCCACCCTCTCTTAAAAGGTAATGTAAAGAACTGGGCCACAGAACAGCAACAACTGTGGTCACATGGCCCCCCGGGTTTATCATGTGACATTCCTCTGGGGGGGCAGGGGGCTCATGATGGTCAAAACGAGCTCTCCAAAGGGAATGTGCGGGATGAGATCGTGGGGGTGGTTGCACCACATAGACAATACGCTAAAACACTTAATTGTACACTTTAAAATGGTCCTACGTCATGTGACTCACATGTCAATGTTTTAAAAATATCGATGTGGTAGAAAAAACAACAGGAATGGATGCTGGGCGTGAAGGATGGCCAAGAAAGAATATGAGTTATTCTGACACTCTTGAGGGTTAGAGGAAGTCCCTATCAACATGGTGGAGGCAGCACAGAGAAGAAGGAGGAGGACGGAGGCAAGAACCGGGAGCTCCCACCTCGCAAATGTTGGTGGGGGAGCATCTCATTTGAGCTGTTTTTCCAGGAGCTCTGGACCTGATCTGATCCAGCGGGAAGCTCTGCAGCGTCAGCGAGACCCAGGCCCATCTCCCACCCTGATGAGCTTGGGACACCGGGAGGGTCCTGTTGTCCCGGGAGAACCTCGGAGAGCAGGCAGAGTCTCTGAGGAGCCTATAGGGAACAGCCCGCGTTGTTTTCAGGGCAATTAATACTCCGTGTCTTGGACTCAAGATCACCGAGCGTGTCATGAAATATGTGGTAAGTGTCCAAACTTAAAAAATTAAATGAAGGCACCAGTGATCCCACTTCTTAGGTATACACTTGAGAAAACTGAGAACACGTTCACACAGACACTTGTACCGAATTCAACAGTTGGTGGACATTTGGGTGGTTCCACTTTTTGGCTATTATGAATAATGCCAGAACTTCATGTACGAGTTTTACATTGGCCCAGCGTTTTATTTTTTTTGGATCATTCGCATACATCAAAACAATCAATCAGTAACCTCCCAGATGATTCTATCATACAGGCAAGGTTGTGAGGCCCAGGGTAAAGGGTTGAATCTGCCCAAAGGAATCCCCTCATGAACATGGCCCCCAGAGCAGGCGGCCTCATCTTGATTCCCTAGTTTGAGGCCAGACTCATTAGAGGCAGCCTGCACCCAGATGCGCCAGCTGGAATGAACGCGTCCTTCTCACCACTGCATCCCCTGCACCTGGCAGCTCCTGGCGTACAGTCAGACAGGAACAGGGACCCAATCAGGCCTTTGCTTCATCTTCAGTGTTCTCCCGCTGTAATGAGGGTGGATGACTTAGCTGTGGAACAGCTTTCGGTCATGAGCCTGAGCCTGTTCAGTTTCCGTCTCTGAGGGTGGACTCACAAGGGCCATTTTTCTGATGGGCACAGATTCCTGTGCTCTTCTCTGGCAATTCAGCTGGCACCACCCTACCAGAGCGACAGCAAGACCAAGTCTCTCTGCTCCTCATGGGCAGCCCCCACACCAGCTACATCCCACATGTTTGCCTCCCTAGCAAGACAATGGACTCCTGGTTCAAGGAGGTGACCACACTCTCGGGATTTTTCCTTTTAAACTTGACTGCTCAGCATGCCCTCAGTGTGGCCCCGAGAAAATCACAGCAAGAGGGACTCCAAGCACTGTCTCCAGCTCAAGCTCAATCTGGGCTGTTCCATGAGAAATATCAAGGTTGGTGTGGAAGAAAGGCTGGGTTTCTTGGTCGCCACAGCATGAGCGTCTGAGGGTAGCTGGGTGATGCACCCTGGGAGAGAGAAAGGCAAGTGTGGGCTCCTTGGGGGAGGGGATACATTCCTGGGGCTCAATCCTGGGGCAGGGCAGGCCCCAGGAGAATGGAGACCTCACAGAGCCACCCCAGTGCTGGGGGCCACCCCCAAGGCCATCTGAAGTGGTCTCTGGGAAGGTCAGGCTGCATGGTTAGGCCGAGGCAATGAGCAGCTCCCATGCTGCCCCTGCGGGGAGAACGGCCCTCAGAGTTGTGAGTAACTCTGCTGCTTGTCAGGAGGTGCTGGGACCTGACCAGGGCTGCCCATGAGGAGAGAGAACAGTGTGGATCTTCAGAAACGCAGCCCGAGTGTCTACCCTGTGCCAGGTGCTCAGCGAGATTGTCACCCGCTGTGCCAAGTCAGAGCACTCTTCCTGCCGCGTGGTTCTCAGCGTCTGACTGTGTCACATGAACACAGTGAGTGCACAGTAGGTGTTTCCTGACCTCGTGAAAATGCGAGCCAACCACATATTCAAGAAACAAGCATGATCAGGACAAGACTCTCCTGAGTGAGTCAGGGGTGGACCTGACGAGAATGGCAGGCCAAGTGTTTTGGATTCACTGATGTCAGGGTCTGTGTGCCAGCAAGAGACCCCCGTCCCCGCCAGAAATCATCATGGACTGGCAGCATGTACACCTGGCGGGTGCTCAGGGAACAGAAGACTGAGACCTATGCCCCTGGGAACGGCTATCCACTGAGGGAGATAATGGTGGCCACCGTGTGATGAGAGTCCCTCCACCTTCTCAGGCCACACCTGCCACTCGGGCTGTGCACTGGCCTCCTCTACAGACCCCAATACATGCAGAAGGACAGAGCCTGAGTGTAAGAAGTCAGGACAGCCAGAAGACACGTCGGAGTGGCCCATGGTCACTGCATTCAGGGTGTCCTCACACACTCGCTGAAGTGACAGGAGCCCGGAGCCTGCAGACAGACTTTTCGCAGGGAAAAAAAGGATAAATTATAGCAACGAAGCTAATGGTGGAAACAGTTTCTGTGTCTGTGGGCCTGCCGAGGTCACAGGGAACCAACAGAGCCAGCGGCAGAGGGAAGGCCCGATGGAAACAGCCCCTGAAACACCAAAGTGCCTCGAAACACTCTGCAGTGGGTTTTTGAAAGATAAATCCTTATTGTATTTAAATTATACATTTTTTTTTGCATTTTTACAAGTGTTTTTTAAAAATGCTTCTCACAATTTCAAAAGACATTATTAGAATCCAGCCTTCAAAGGAAATACTTAGGCCTGTGTGTGCATACGGTCGCGCGCAGGCACACACACGCACTCTCCGCAGTCTGTCTCTGGAGGCAACATGAGAACCAGAACCGGTGGTGCCTCTGGGACAAGAGACGGGAGACTTAGTTTTCATAAGACACTTTGTACCAAGTACGTATGTTCCGTGTTCAAAAACATCAATAGCTTTGTTTAGAAGAACTGATTTAGTAAACAGTAATATAAACTACAATTTAAGAAAGAACACTTTAACACTGAAATGAGCCTTTTGGTCTAATTGCATTCTCCCTGGTATGAAAAACATTATTTTTCACTTTGGTGGCTGTGGTAAGGCACTCTAAATATTAAATATCCTGCTTTCTTTTAAATGCATGTAAAACATTCCTCCAAACGGGCCTCTGCAAACAGCTCCTGGCACGCCAGCTTTGTCATTTCAAATCTTTCCCCCTTGGGAGCCCCTCTGGGCCTTGTGGAGCCTGGCCTGTAGCTTCTGCCTCTCTGAGGCCCCGGGGGGCCTCTGTTTCTCTGCTCCACGTGCCCGTGGACAGCCTCTGACAGGGCCTCTTCCAGGGCACAGGGGGACTGGAACCCTTGGTCAGGCTGCCCCCTGCTTGCACAGGCTGCTCACTCACAGCCCCAGGAAGGAGCGCAGCGCCAGGGAGCCTGCAGCCTGAGAAGCTGCTGCTGGGCGCTCGCTCTGGCTCCTCACCACTACGCGGTCTCTCCTGATGCCCTGGCAGAGGGTGCGCTGGGGCAGGAGGAGGCCAGCTGGGACCTGGGAGGGGAAGCAGTGCCCAGGGAACTGGTCCTGGCCCAGCCGCACACTGGACGCTGCTGCCACATCAGGTAGTCTGCTCTGTGGGCACGCACTCACGCCCGTCCAGTCCAGCCTTACGCTCCATGGCAAATACCGGTCTTCCAGGCAACCGATTCCCAGGCACCCTCGGATGTTCTTGCCTCACACAAACAGCTCTCCTTTGTCTGCACAGAAAGGAAAAGGGTGGCTTGGCTGGGCTAGGCCAGAGGCAAGTCACCAAGAAGAGGAAGGGTCATGAGAATACGCTTTCTAGAACCAGGTACAAACAGAGCCCAATGTTAAACTTCAATTTCTACCAGGCATTAATGCCTCCTTTTGAAGGGAAAGGTATACTACCCCCCAAACCAAAGACATGTGCAAGCCCAGAATGACGGTGTGTCCGTCGCATGGAGAAGAGTACATGCACAGAGCTGTAGGCCCAGGAGGCTCCTGGACACGGCCCACTCTGCTCGCCCCATATGCACGCCCCTCACCCACAGTCATGGCCCACTCTGCTCGTCCCTTATGCACACCCCTCACCCACAGTCACATCCGACCACACCCTGCCCTCCACACGTCCTGAAGTCTGAGCACCCTCCAGTCCTGGTCATGCCCTAATAGAGGGAGACCTCCATCCGTCATCCCTTGTCTGGGTTTCCACATCTCGGGAGCATTTGGTCAAGGGACACAGGGTGACTGGGCACCTCTTTGGGCCGGGTCGATGTCTGTGTGCTGGGAGCTGGGACACGACAGTGAGTGAACACGTACGGTTCCTGTCCTCATGGGACAAGAGCTAGTCAAACAGTTAGAAAGAAACAAACGATCAAACCAATATATACGTGTTTACAAACTGTAAAAAGTGCCACGAGGGACAAGAACGGACGAAGTGCTCTAGAGGACAGTCCAGGAGAACAAATCTAGACTGGGCTCGGGAATGCCCACCTCTGGACGGGACCCCAGACCTGGTGGGGCAGCCTCCTGCTACCCAGCCTTCAGACCCCACTTCTGTCCACATCAGCTCTGGGCACTCCTTGGCACAGAGGCCCCATTTTACCACCTCCACCTGAGAAGCAGAAGAAGTAGACAAGACATGGAGAAGCCAGGACTAAAATAATCTGGCTGATTAATAAGGAATCCTTTTGTTCCCATCCATCAGAGCCCCTCTGGTCTGACCACCACCCTGGGGACTCCACCCTCAGATTTTACGTGTTTAATAGAACAATTCAGTCTGGCCCCCAAAAGGTTAGCAGATCTCAGGGGAAACCAACCAAGTCCAACTCCCAGCTGACCACATGCAAACGCTGGGCACAGAAGGAGAGATACCCAAGCTCTGATGCTCCCTCTACTGAGGACAGTCACGGCACCTGGAGGGTGGCTGTGGGGTCTCGGGGGAAATCTAGAAGCGGATTTCATTTTGGTGTGACCCAAAACGTCCACATGGCATGACAGCAAACAGAAAACAGTGTACTCTAGTTGAATATTTTGCACATTTCATATGGATTTCCAAGGATGTGACTCTGCACAGTTTAAGCCGTAGATCATTGATACCTCCAGATTGAGTCCATAATGACTCTTAGTTTTTAAATCAAAATAGCTTTAGAAGAGTCTGGCACCCTCAAGACATTAGCATATGGAAGTGCTGACTCCGAGTGACGGTGCTGAGGGACTACCCCGGTCATCACTGCGACCGAGGGTGCTGTGCACACAGTCACCCCCCCACAGTCCACGCCACAGCCCGTGTGTGTTACAGGCCTGAGATCTGAACCTCAGACGACAACTGAAGGGCAGTCAGGACTCTGGGTCGGGGGGGCCTCTGGATAGTCCTCACAGTAGCGTAGGGCCAGAGAACACTAACGAGGATGACCCCACTCTGTCCCGGCCCAGACGCCTAAATAGAAAACAATGACTCACCAGAGATGAGTAATTGAGATTTACAAATTAACATTCTTAGGTGCAAGGAAATAGCGAATTTACGTGAGGATCCCCACAAAATGAAATTAATTTTCTTCAGTCTTACCAGTCAGGTCAACTAAAGAGCAGCAGACTGACCTGACAGTTACTGTGGTGGAACGGGAGAGGCAATCAAGGAAAGCGCACATCCGAGGGCGGGAGGCACTTGGGTGTCTGACGGCTTTGTAACTGGGCAAACCTTCAAGAACAGCTCCATTCCAGCCTTGGCTTTGATCATTCTATCCTGGCACTTTGGAGAAATGGGGCATATTTCCCTCCACAAAACCCCAGGGTATCTGACAAATCAGCGTCCTGCCGTCCCTCATTCCTGGGTTGGGTCAGGGTTTGGGCTTGGCCAGGAGCGGGATGAGCCCCACACTTTCATTTCCCGATGGCTCTCCCGGGGATTCATCAAACCTCTGCTGGGTTCCCCAGCACCCTGACATTCTCGAGGGTCCACCTCCTACCACCGACTGGCATCCTCTTGAGAAAATTCACTTTCACATGAGCCCAACCACAAACCAAAGGAACCAAAAACAAAACTCCAGGATGAAAAAAGACACACATTATACAACTTCAAGCCAAACAACATCTGGATGAGCTGCTCACTGTAATTATCCACGCGGGGCGCCCCTCCACTGGATGGATGGACACTGAAAGCTGCCCACGGCTTAGGATGAACCCAAGAGAGTGCAGCTCGGCCCGTCACTGGGGCCACACAGGCTTCGCCACTTACTGGTAAGGGGAGCAAAGTGGCTGAGTCCACAGCAAATGCAGGAAACCTGGACTTCTGGGTTGAACTCCATCAAGCTGAAGAGAGTGGGTGGAATCATTTCCGGAAGAGCGGTTTCCACTAGGTTTGTTCCGTTGCCAAGAATTCCGTAGCCTCAGACAAAAACATGTCCTTCTACATGACAGTAAAAACAGCGGTCAGTAAGTCAAACCAAGTGCAGCTCTCCTCACCAGAAATTCAAACTGCACCGCTCGGATGCTTTCGATACACAGGGATTGTTTTCTCCTCCTTGGTTGGCAAAATCACGTTAATTACACTTGGAAAAGAATCAGTTTCTTTTCTCCTCTTTTAAATTCTTACTCTTGGCGTATGTCAAGCAAACAAACCAAGCTCAGAATACAAACTTCCCACACCTGGAGGGCAACCTGGAGGGGCCTAGTCAACAAATCACCCAGAAACCCCATGTGAACACAGGAGAGCCTCAGAAGGGCAGTTATCCCCCTACTAACAGCTCTAAGTTTCACACTGACCAGGAGAGCAAGCCAAATATAAAACAACTTCTGGCCAGATGCTGAAAACTCTCAGAAATGATGTTTTGCTTATAAAAAGTGGAATACTCATCAGTGGTGCCAGATGTTTCATCCCAGGGGCATGGACCTCAGCGTCGAAACCCTAAGGCTCTTCTCCCTCTGTCTCTGTTTCTTGGTGCAGCCTCTCTGGAGAAGGCAGGGCCAGAGTCTCTGGCCCAGGCGACAGGAGGGGAGAAAGCAGTTCCTTCTCCACTCCAGAGGTTTACTACAGAATTACTAAGCTCTGGGCTAGCTATTTGTCTACAGAGAAACCAGGGCTACTATCGTTCTGTCAGGAACGTCACCCTCACCCTCTATTAACTGAACTCACTCTAACTAGGTCTTCCCACAGCCACGTTCCCTCCCTCAGGCTGAGGTCTGTGCCTGTGAATCCAACAGACACCGACCCTTCGCCATCGACCCCTCTACACCTTCCCAATGACCTGCCTGCAAGAGGCTCTCACCATTTCATACAGCACAGCCTGTGCCCCTACATGCCACATGCTTAACCGTCCCCACTCCTGAGAAGGCCAAGTATCGGGGGACATTCACCCGAGTCACAGGAAGGGTCCATACTGTTAGGAAGACAAACTTGTGAGAACTTGGAAGGATTCTGGTGAACGGAAAGAGCAGATAAGTGCCAGGTCATTCATTCACCCCACAAATATGTCCCAAACAGTAAACATAAGCTAAACATCTAACTGGTGATGGGAACATGAGGGGAAGGAAGAGACCCGGTCCCTCTCTCTGAGTTCAGTCTAGTGGAGGAGGCAGAGGTCAGCCAAAATTAACACCCAGTTAATCTGTGCTGACTGCAAGGATGGCAGGACAGGGGCCTCCGTGAGGGAACGTCAGGGAGCCTGATGTAGTTCATGGGCAGGAGCAGTCGGGAGGCTTCACTCTATCCACGTAGTCTGAGGGATGAGTAGGAGTGTGGAGGGGAGGGGAGAGCACGGTATTCCACGTAGGGGAGACAGCACCTGCACAGGGAGGGAAGGGCCATGGCCCACTGAGGGAGTTTAAACAAGGGCCGAGTGGATGAAGCCAGGGGACGAGGGGGAATATTTGCAAGACGCCAGTGGGGAGCAGGGAGGGCAGGTCATGCAGGATGCTGTAGACCACGGAAGGGTCTGGTCTTTATTCTAAGCACAATGGGGAGACGGTAAGGGTTCTAAGTAGGGAAGGGACATGATTCCTAGAGGGGAACGTGAGTGGACGTGGCAAACAGTGGAGAAGGAGCGGGGGGGGGGGTGACGAGCAGGGGTTCACTTTTGGACCCACTGAACTCACAGTGCTTAGAGACGGCCAAGGGAAAACGTCAAGTGGCACTGAGAGATGTTCGCACCTCCGAACAGCAGGCTTGGCCTCACCAGCCAGCTGGAGAGTCCTGAGCACACAGACGGTGACTGCAACCACGGTGAGGGTGAGACCTTCTGAAGGAGAAGGCAGAGGAAAGGAGGAGAGCACAGTCCCGCCTCGGGGACCTCCGACATGGGAGGGCCTGGCCCAGGAGGAGAGCCAGGAAATGAGTCCAGAAGGAACGAGAAACGAAGAGAGCCCTCGGAGAGCCCAGTCACAGGGGCGAAAGGAAGACTGCTCTTCACCAAGATGCTCAGCACGTCACGGCCAATGTCAAACGCTGCTGAGAGATCAAGAAAGGGAAAGATTGGACAATGGTCTCCAGGTTCTTTATTATTGTTTTCAGCAACATGGAGGTCACCGTAACCCTAGCAAGAGCCACTCAGCAAACTGATCAGTGTGGAAGCTGAGTGGAACGGACAGAGGAATGAGAAGGAGACGAAGAAATGGGGACAGTAAGTCAATGCAGCTCCTGAGAACTCTCGCCTAGAAGGGGAGGCAGGAGGTGAAGCGAAGGGGTGGGACTTGGGGGAATGGGAGGATGTGGAGGGCTCCACACAGGGCCTCTTAAGATGGAAGACACCTGAGTCAGGTGTCAAGACTGATGGCGAGGGACGAGTAGAGAGGGAGAGGCTGAAGTTGTGGGGAAGAAGGCCCAGCAGATGGAGTGAGGCTTCTGAGGAACGGGGGGAGAAGGGATCCAGGGCACAGAGAGAATCATCAGCTTCAGCAGGAAGAGACACGCTTCCCCCACCACTGTAAAGGGAAGGGACCCAGGGCGGGGACAGGTAGAGGCAAGTGTGCAGGAGTCCGAGTGGGAAACTGAGGGCTTTCTCAGCTGACGGCATCTGTTTCCCCTATGAAACAGGAGGCAGGTTCTTCTGCTGAGAGTGAAAGATGGGAGGGTCAGCGGTCTGGAGGACGAAGTGTGGCCAACTTAGCTTTCCAGCAGGATTTGATCTTGGTGCCTCTGCTGAGGGATAACTTTGGAAAGACAGATTCTAAGTGCTTTGGTGAAGACCGCGGCACACCAACGGTCCCTAAGTTGACTCAAAAGGAAAAGAGGGGTTTACTGACCCAGAAAGTGTACACCTAGGTGAGCGAGGCTGGCAGAGCTGGGGCCTGGCCTCTGCTGCCTGGCTCGCAGAGAGCTTCTTTACCTAACTGTGCTCTGGCAAGGGCCACTGGAAAGAAATCACTGTTGTCACTGACAGAGGGAGGCTCAGGCCACAGTCAAGATCATGGTTGTGGCAGGCTACTTCTATAATGGCCCCTAGTGAGCCCCGTCTCCTGCTGTTCACACCCACGTGTACTCCCTTGTGTGGGGGCTGGACCTAGTGACTTGCTTCTCACAAGCAGAAGGCCAGCAAACGTGAAGGTGAGGTCACTGCCCAGATTAAATGAGAGGACACTGGCTTCTGTCTCACTGGCACTCCGTCTTACCCTCTCATTTGGTCACTCTGACGAAGCCAGCTGCCATGTTGGGAGCTGCCACATGGAGAAGCCTACATGGCAAGGAACCGAGGAAGGCTTGGCCAGCAACCATTTGCTGGACAACTACCAGCAAGGAATTGGGGCCCCTGCATCCTGCCAACAACCATCGGTGTGCTCCTGGAAGCAGAGCCTTCCCAGTGGAACCCTACGATGACTGCAGCCTTTGAGAGACTCAGAGCCAAAGACCCAGCTAAGCCCCCCCACGATGCCTCACCCACAAAATTCAAGTGGTACTTCTACCCACTGCTGCTGGCAGTATCAACTGATAAAACTTCTGGAAAGCAATTTAACAATACATACTGACAAGAATAAAAATATCCTACTCCTTTGACACTCCTGGGATTTATTCTAGAGCAATAATCCAAACGAAAGAAAAAGTCACGTATGCACACAAGATAAATGTCATAATATCTCCAACGGCCACCGCACTCCGTCTCCAAAGAAGTATGCCACCTGACAACAGGGAAATGCTCATGTAATTTTATAATAAAATGGTTAAATTAATTATTAATTATGATAAATTAAATTGATGCTATATCATACAAATATTAAAAACTGTAACTGTGAAAATATTACCACCATGGAAAAATGCTTTATGTAAGTATAAATGATAAAACAAGCATATAAAACCACACCTATGCTGTGATTACTGTATACTAATGTGCACAAATGGGGGCCGGCCCTGTGGCGGAGCGGTCAAGTGTGCACGCTCCGTTGCGGCGACCTGGGACTCCCAGGTACTGATCCCGGGCGTGCACCGATGCACCACTTGTCAAGCCATGCTGTGGCGGCATCCCATGTGGAGTAGAGGAAGATGGGCACAGATGTTAGCCCAGGGGCAATCTTCGTTAGACAAAAGAGAGGGATTGGCATCGGATGGTAACTCAGGGCGAATCTTTCTCATCAAAAAAAAGGGCCGGCCCCGTGGCTTAGCCCTTAAATGTGCGCGCTCTGCTGCTGGCGGCCCGGGTTCGGATCCTGGGCACGCACCGACGCACCGTTTCTACGGCCATGCTGAAGCCGTGTCCCACATACAGCAACTAGAAGGATGTGCAGCTATGACATACAACTATCTACTGTGGCTTTGGGGGAAAAAATGTGCACATATGAACGAGGATTGGAAGAAAACAGTAGACAATGAACAAAGATGATTTCATCTGCTGGTAGGATTACTGAGGATTTCTACAAGATTTAGTCTTATATTAATGGCCCTCTCTTCAGACCAATATCAGAAACAAAAAGGTTAAATATACAAGCTTGAGAAAATGTCTCAATCATTCCTCCCTGCATTAATCACATTCTTCTCAAATCAGTGAACATCAAGCTCCTTTTAGGGGACACTTGTTTTCTCTTTGAAAGCCTCACACAGCTTCCTGTCTCTGCTGAGAGAAAGGCTCACAGCTCCTCTGCTGAGGGGTGGCTCTAATCCTCCACCCAATCCTTTATTGGTTCCTTTCCATGGGAGCTGGGGATGAGGGAACTGGGAAGGGACAAACAGAACAGTGTCCCCAGGAAGTGATAAGAGAGGTAAGAGTCAAATGAAGGCAGGTGGTTCGAACCCATGAGAGCCCCACTGCTCACAGCTCCAGACTGCACCATCCCAAGGAGGTGTAAGGTCCACTACCTGTTTGCCCAGCTGGGCCCCATCCATCAGAATAGACTTCTCCTTTATCCGTTAGGAACAGACTATGGTCCTGACCACAAGCGATCTATCAGACAAACAGAGGGAAGGTTGATGAGAAGAAATCCTTGGCAGCCCAGTGTCCTGCTCAGAGGACCCAAAGCACGGGAGCATTCCCTACTGCTCCTGAACCTGAGGGGGCCAAGTCCAGGCAGGCTGCCCCACACAACCTCCACTTCTTATTCTTTCTCACTCCACTGCAGCCTGGTTTCTGCCTGCCCCTCCACTGATGCGGCTCTTGCTAAAGGAAAGGGCCAGATGTCCTAAGGAGAAGACCCAAGAGCTCCTCCATCCCAGTCCATCCCTGAAGAACCACTCCCTTCTCCACAAGCCTTTCTCTTCCCCATCTCTCTCTTCTGCCTCTCCCATAGCTTCCAGTCTTGCTCCCTAGCTCAGCCTTACTCCTTACCCTTCAGTGTTGGAATCCTTCTCCAAGGTCTGTCTTCTGCCCTCTTCTCTCCTCCTCTTCACACTCCCCTGGGAGGCTGCATCCGTTTCCAAGGCTTTCTCTGTCACCTGTACACTGCTATCTCCATTCCCAACAACTTTACTGAGTTCCAGACCTGCTTTTCTAACTGCCTAATGAAAAGCACCGTTTACTAAATGCTTATTATGCCAGGCACTGTGCTAAGTCAATAACCAAGAACACCTACGAAGAAACTGAATCTCAGAGAAGGTTGGTAACTTGCCCAAAGTCATCCAGTTAATATGTGGGGAAGCAGGGACTTGAATTCGCATCCATGGGACTTTCAAGTCTGTGCAAGACGCACTATACTCTACTGCATACTAAAAACAATTTCACTCTCTACCTCCTCCTTGCTTCTGTCTCCCACTCAACACGAGCCTCCTCCTCTAGGACTCCCCCATCCGGGTTGAGAACATCAGCAGCCACTCATTTGCCAGTGGAGTCAGGCTCCATTCCCTCTAGCTCACTCCCTGGACCTCTTATCAAGCCCCAAATCTGGTCAATCCTCCTTACATGTCTCTCCACATGTCCCTTCTCCCCACGCCTTCCCAAGTGGCCTTCATCACCTCCTCCCCCAACCCTAGAAAACCCTGCATCGCTCACTCTCCACCTGTCTTCCAGCCTATGCCACAGCACTCCCCTGTAAGCATACCAAACTCCAGCCACCCCACATGCTCTCAGCAGTTAAAGGCTCCACCTGCCACCTCCCCTCTGCCATGAAACCTTTCCCACCACCCATTCCTGGTCTATCTGGTAAATTCCTCTGTCACCTCCTCCACGATGCCTTCTGTGCCTTCCATTCCATCCCCGGAAGACTTAATGACTCCCCTTTGCTACTCTTATAGCACTTTCGGTATGCATTCATTTATGTATTTAAGTATTGATTATAGATATCTACCATGTGCCAGGAACTGCCCCAAACATGGGAATAAATGGTGAACAAGATAAAGCCAGCCTGAAACACACACAGAGCCTGGGCACACTCAGGTACAGCTAGTTTTTTCAACTTGTCTCTCCCACTAGAGTGTTTTCCCCCCAAACCTTATTCAACTTGGTACCCCATGTTCCAGTACTGAACATCCTGGCCTACAGTAGCCAGGCGACCATTTGTATAAAATAATTTATTAATTCAGAAAATCCGCCTAAAAATTTCCCATCACCCCCCCCTAGTTTCCCCCTTTCAAAAGTGCCCTAAGGGGCAGAATGAGTAGCTCTCAGCCCACGCCTCTTACCTGGACCACCTGTCCATCGAAGGCCTGCGTTCTATGGACTTTGTGACTTCTGCTAATGGCTGAGGGCAATCTGGGGAGAAGCAAGACATATGGTCACGGTAAGCATTGTGGGGTTCTGGCCTCTCCTCTGTCATTCCTCACTGGCGGCCCCATACACACACATAGTAACTGTTAGGGAAACTCTCTAGGTCAAAAAGAAGGCAGAGTTAGACACAGGTGCAAAGGTAAAATAATACAAACTAAATCGCTTGGTGATTTTAATATGCTGCCAGAGCTGAGACTGGTGTTTAAACCCACCAGCATAACGCGAGGAACTAGAGGGAAATTTTTTTAAAGACCAACAGAAATAGAACTGAAACAGAGGAATTTTTGAAGTTAATCAATTTGGCTAAAAATAAAGAAGGAATCTAAAGAAGGTCTAGCCATCCCAATCAATGCTCATGCACCTGCCCTCCCACCAGGCTGATGCACGGAGCTCCCCCTGAGATGGAACAACACTCTCCACAGCTCTCCGTGGAGCGCTCACTGCTCCTCTCAGGCCTGAGGAACCTTGCTTGGTACTGCTCTGTGACTCTATCACACAGTAATCACTCCAGAGATGTTTAATGCTCAACACAACTTGGGGAGGGGTAGTCCTTGTGGGAACTCACCTGTAAGGTTCATTTTCCACCACCTTCCTTCCACATTGTCCGTAATAGCTGTTTGCCAGGCTGAAGACTAAAGAATACCACCACCAATGAAATCAGTTCTACAGGTGTGTGGAACCCAAGAATGTCAGGACTGGAAGGGGGTCTGGAAAGTGGTCCTAGTCCAACTGCTCACCCAACTGCCACTGGGTTTCCTTCTCCAATATTCCCAGCCAGTGCAGGCACACCTCCAGGCATGCTGGGGTCCAGACATGCTGCAACAGGCTGGGCCACCTGTACTTTCCCTCTGCTTCTCCTCTGGGCCCTCGTTCTGCCTCTCAGGAATTCCATGAGAGGCGAGCACCTCCTGTGAAAGGACTCAGCACCCCCTTGTCTTGACATGAGTACAGCCATGTTTGGCCACTCCATTGACCTACAGCCACCAGCACAAAAAGAAATATAAAAGCTGCTTTCTGAGTGGTGGGAACTGGCCCTTCTCCCATGAACATAGTTGCAATGTGTAAAAATTTCAAGGCCCTCGGGCGCCACAGCCTGGGCCTGACTGACCATCTGTGCTGGGCTGGGACGATAACCACAAACCAACGCACGTACACAACTACTGGGCTGCGACAACAGCCAGGGTGCTCAGTGCATGTACGCCACTGATAACCTTTTGTGCATGGAAACACTGAATGCTTGCTCTGTAAACTCTGTAACTGCTTATATAAACTGCTGGAAAGCGAGGCCTGGTGAGAGTTCCACTTGTGGAAGGGACGCCTTGCCCAGGACGTGTGATTCCCACACACCCATGTCGATTGACAGGACTCTCTCGGTACTGGGGCGTGGATGTTGTGAGTAATGGATTTATTGTGAAGTAATTGATCTGATGTGTTCTCTTTTCGGTCAACCTGGTGTTTCTCTTTCCGGTTGCCTTGTGTCATTTCCCTTCAGTCGATCTGGTCGAGCCAATGTTTTTCCATTTCTGATCGAGCCAATGTTTTTCCCTCTTATTATATGACCTATTCGAATCTGCCGCTATCTCAGCTGATCAGGGGTTTCCCATTCTGATGGAGCTGGTGTTTTTCCCTCTTATTATTTGACCTATTCTGATCTGTTGGAGGACTACCGCCTTTACTATCCTCTGTATAATAAGATATACCTTCAGTCCATTTGTTTGGAGTGGAGTTTCTTTTACGTCTCCAATCGAATCCCCCGAACCGCTCATAACACCCCATTCCTTGCACCTGTCACCAGGTTGCCCTCAAGGCCAAGTCCCCTCTGGAAAGAGTTCCTAAACACCACCTTCGGCTTTTCCTACAAAGAACCCTAGCCAGAAAATGAAATGTGATGAATTTCATCAAGTTGGCCTTCCCTGGAATAACCACTTTTTTGGAGACGGTCGGGGTTACCCAGGAGCCTGGACTCTGAAAGCCCCGCGTCTTGGAGGAAGTGTTAGCAAACAGGCTTCTCTCAGTACAAGGGAAAAGCCGTTTACACACGTAGCCCAGCTCAGTGACTTCACAACAAAGGCAGGCGTTGATGAGGCTGCCTGGTGTGCACTGTCATGTTTACATATACCTCAGATTTCCCAAGAACCACAGAGAGCAGAGAACAGAAAAGAGTCAGCCAAGTCTGCCCAACATAGTCTCTTGAGCCATGCTCCTGATTTGCTCGGGAAATTCCAACAGCCTCACAATCAGATGTGGGTCAATCAAATGGGCCACTTCAGGCCCTATGGCAAGAAAGTGGTCCCCCCACCATCCATCAATCTTGAACAGGTCAATTCACGTCCTTCACCGTCTTGTCAGGACGACAGTGGGCGCTGCCAAAGGAGACCTGTAGCACCTGTGTCTCCTGAGGTCTGTCCAGAGGCAGTGGGACAGGTGAGAGCTCCAAAACACACGCGTCTCCCCTCGCTGAAACAAACACAACCAGGGCGAGTGCACTGACGCAGAGTCAGAGCACTTCTAACATGAGAGATGACACTGCCCCACCCCTACATTGTTACACAGTGAGATCGGAATGACTTACTCAAGCCACATAAGTTAGTGGCACAGCAAGGACCAGAACCCTGGCCCCCAAGTCCAACCCACTGCACCACACTGCCTCCATGACACATGGGGTTACTGAAAAGCATCCTTAGTCTTATTAAAGAAAGCTCTTCACATGTCATTTCACACCATTTGAATTTTTCAGGAAAGTAAAAGCAATAGCCACTTTCTGCAATAGCCACTAGGATTTCTCAGTATGGTGAAAAACAGCACATGTTATATGACACCACTTCTAATAAAGGAAGCAAAAAGAATACATTTGTAGATGCATTTGCTCGCACATGCATTACATCTCTCCAGAAGGATAAACAGGAAACTGTTAACACAGGTTGTCGACAGGGAGAAAAATCATGATCCTGGGAGGACAGAGGTGGAAAGCAGACTCTTCATCATATGTTCTATGGCGCCATTACGATTCTAAATTATGCAAATATGTTACCTATTCAAAATAGAAAATTTTAATTTTTAAATAAGCATGTAAGATGAAATGTTGTCTAGAAGTCACTCTAAAGAAGAAACTTGGGGCCGGCCAGGTGGTGCAAGCGGTTAAGTGTGCGCGCTGTGCTTCGGCGGCCCGGGATTCGCTGGCTTGGATCCTGGGCGTGCGCCGACGCCCCACTTGTCACGCCATGCTGTGGTGGCGTCCCATATAAAGTAAAGGAAGATGGGCACAGATGTTAGCTCAGGGCCGATCTTTCTCGGCAAAAAGGAGGAGGATCGGCATCGGATGTTAGCTCAGGGCTGATCTTCCTCACAAAAAATAAATAATAAAAAATAAAGGAATTAAAGCAGAAACTTATTCTTCTTTATAATCCTACTGGAGAGGCCAGATTGGTCTATGTATGGAATTCCTCTGACAGGTTTTAAACAATGAACTTTTGACTATTTACAGTGGAGTCTGGAGTTGAGGAGAAGATCTGCAAACGCACTGGTTCTCAACATACTCCTCACTAATGACCCCCTATCTTCTCCTATAATCCTCATCTTTAAAAACATCTCATCCACCAAATAAATGGCATTATGAATGTTATAATAATATACTTGCCCATCCATATTCATCAGTGACTGATATAATTTGCAGACAGAGCTTTTGATCTGCATGAAATAACTGGTTTATCACAATGAGATGATGTGATTCTAGGCAAAATCAAAGAAAATGGACAATGTTGTTAGCTCATATTAGTAGCTGAAAATATGAAGTACTTTAAAATACTGACAAGTGATTCACATCCCCCATTACTATCTGCATGGACCCCTAAGGGCCTGGGAAAAGTTAATATATAACATTGAAAGGGAAACTGGCTCTAGGTCCAACTACCTATTGACAGGAAATACAGAGGACAGAGGATCATGTCAACCAGCACCACAGGGATGCATTCAACAAACTGAAGACTGGAAAATTCTATAGAATAAACAATGAGATTTCTTCGTTAAATGCATTTCAAGGATAAAAGATTCAAACAGACTTAAAAGACTATAAAAGTCTTCTCAACCACTTGCAATGTCTAGACCTTATCCAGCTTTTGATTCAAATAAATTTTTAAAAATAAAATAAAAATCTATTGACACTTATAAGACAACTGTCAGTTTGAACACTGACAAACTATTTGATATTAAGGGATTACATTGTTAATTATTTTTAGGTGTGATGCTATACTTACCACTCTTTTCAGTCCTTATGTTTTTAGATATGTACTGAAATATTTATGAATGAAATCAATTTTCTTATGATTTGCTCTAAATTTGCTGAGGGAGAACATGGGGGAAATGTGTAAAACAAGATCGTCATGAGCTGATGATGGTGGAAGCTGGTGATGGCCCATGCGGTGCATTATCTTATTCCATCCACTTTTGCATATGTCTACAATCATTCTTAACAAAAGGTAAAAAGAAATGTCATTTGGCATCGTACAGCCAATAAAGACTTCAATACTAAGGGTAAAAGGATTCTGATATGAAATTCAGTGAAAAAAGGCAGAAAACAAAATATACACTGTGATCAAAATTCTATAAACAGACATTTGCATACAAATGAGGGAAGAGGGAAAAAAATGAAAAGAAAGATTTGTCCAGTATGTATTTCTGGGTAATTCCCCTTTATTTTAAAAAATGTTTCATATTGTCCTCATCATATTGATTGACTCGTGTCTACTTTTGCAAATATCATAAATTATTTCTAACATTTTATAATCCAATTTCAAATATCTGGAATAAAGCCTCCATCTTAAGGCTTTCATTGAATTTTTTGCCCAGACCACATTCTAGGCACTGTAGAGTGTCTCAGGATATCTCAAGCTAGGAAACAAAGGTCATCACTCTGGGGCCAAAAAATAACATCCCTACTTATCAGCAAAGGACCTTTACCAAACAGGCTGAAAATAATCTAGTCCAGATAGTTCCAAACAATGTGCCTTTCAAGACTCCATCTATGTTGTTGTTACGGTTTGCTTTATGTCATCAGATTCTTGAAAATCAGAGGGAGCTTCCTCAGCAAATCACAGCAGAAAAAGCCAAGGCGAGAGCCTCAATTTTCTCTTTTCGGCTCCTGTGAAATCCAAACTGAGAATCTCTGTTGAGTTCCATCTACCAAACTTTCGTCCCATCCTTAGCTTTAGAGGACAGCAGTGTGAATCCATGGCCACAGGCGGCAGGTGAAATCTGAAAAAAAGTTCCCATAAAGCATTCACTGATCTGGGACGTCCAGTTTTTCCAGCAATAAATGGCAGCTTGTTTACCCATTCCAAGAACACACACTATTAACACAGCAACCAACACTTATGGAATGTTTGCTACATGCTAAGTGCTTGAGATGCACTATCTCATTTCATCTTCACACTCACCCAAGGATCTAGTTATCAGATCCTCCCCATTCACCAAGACACAGTCTCGCAAAGCACTAAAGTTGAACATTACCTTAGTTTGAATCTTGGCAACACCAGAGGGTCTACAGCTGGTAGACCCTGACCAGTTGTGTGATCTGAAACAGACTGCTTGACCTCTCTGTGTCTGTTTCCCTCTATGTGAACTGGAGTTGAGAACAATATCTCTCTTATTGGGTTGTTGTCAGGACTAAATGAGTTAATAGAGCTAAAGCCCCTACAGTGAATAGTACTTGACTTAATGTGTAAGAGCGACGGCACGTACTCACTATCATTACTGGTGGTAGTAAGAGGAGTAGTCGATAGAGGAGAAAATCGAGGCTCCTAGAGATTAAGTAACTTGTCTAATACAGTCACGCGGCTAAGATGTGGAGGCTGTCTGATTCCAGAATGCACCCTCTTGACCCTGATACTGCACTGTGACATTCTCAAAGCCCTGCCATGAAGAAGCATTCATACCACAGCCACAGCGAAAGTGACACATTCACAGCCCAGTGACTCTGTTGGGTGTTTCACCCAAACGCGATGTGATGTTATCAATCCTCACTTTCACTGGCCACATGAGGAAACGGAGGATTTGGTAGGGCTGAAGCCAAGGGCAGCCTGGCTTTAGAATCGGCTCCTTTCCCATAAAACCCAGAGTGAGCACCTTCCCGGGTGGCCTGGGATAGTCCTAGCTTACACCTGATGTCCCAACGTTCACTCTCGAACAAACTGGACAACAAATTCTACAGTGACCCAAATGACGCCCCACTGTCCCTTGGCTGTTTACAGTTTATCACAGGCCTCTGTAGTCAATCTCAGAGACTATATATAAACCTAATCCTTAGGAAAAGCCAGCTGACCAATAACGAGCAAATGTGAAGAATTTTCTTGGCGGGGGTGCCGGCCATGTGGACTAGTTCCCAGTGAGTGAGTTCGGCGCGCTCTGCTAGGGTGGCCTGGGTTTGGTTCCAGGATGCAAACCTACACCACTTTTGGTGGCCAGGCAGGGGCTGCGACCCACATACAAAATAGAGGATGACTGGCACATGTGTTAGCTCAGGGTGACTCTTCCTCAGCAAAAGAAAGATTTTCTTTTTACTTGCAGCATGGCCTGAGGAAAGCTAGCTAAATATTTCCTTTAAATTTGACGTGTTGGTGACTTGTTTAATCAAGTCATCCCAAAGTGACATATCCCTCCTTTTTCCCTGTGATATTTTCTCTCCTCACATTCACAGGGAACATATACACATGCACCCCTGTGTGAGTCAAAAAGCTCAGTTCCCTGGCCTTTGGGAATGGCTTGGGTCCACAGAAACGACCCACTGGGGAGGCAGGAGCCAGCCCCCGACCACACGGCAGGAAACATAGAAAAGAAGCGAGTCCACAGAGGATGCCCAGCACCCTATGCTTTCTCTCATTGCTTGTGGTAGCTGTTGATTCAACACTCAACAAATACTTGGTGAGCACCTACTGTGTTATTAAATCTGCTAGTATGGGAAAAGGCTTCGAACAACACCTGACACAGAGTCAGCATTCGGTAATGTGTGTTATAATAATGTGCCAGCAGAGCACTTCCAACTATGGTGGAGTGAAGAAGTTAGTGAAGCTCTCACCAAAAAAGAACTGCAAAACTGGACAAAATTATTTAAAAAACACCACTTCACGGCCTGGGAAATCAATAAAACACAAAGAAACTGAGGAATTATTCACAGAAGACTGTGAGAACTACAGGTAAGAACAGCTGGAGACTTCAGACTTCCTGTCTTGTGTTGTTCCTTCTGCCCCAGCTCAGTTAGCACAGAAGTTTGAACAGGACAGGGCTGGCCATGAAAACCTTCAGCTTTGTTGCCAGAATGCACAGACCTTCATTGGATGCTGAAACTGGAGGGTGCAAACTCATGCCCATCAGCAAACTAGTAGGAAACAAACAAGTAAAATGCACAACTCGACGAGCCTGATTGCAATGGTGATTGGGGCAAGAGGAGAGGCAGACCAGCCAGAAATTTCATGGGAAAATGCTAGAAAAGAGAGAGCGACAGAAGCCTCTGCCCACATCCACGGCTTTCTGAGAAACTGCACGAATGGACAGATGAGACCTGAGCACCGGTGGAAAGTAAAGATGAGGAGACTGGAGAACAGGCTGAACTTTGATGTGGTTCCAACCTACAGACAATCAAAGGTAGAGAGTAGAAACCTTAGAAGCTCAAGTTGTTTGAGCACAACCTCTGCCCAAATCATTGGCTGACCACAAAGGGATGCAGACTGGGGGCAACCCTCAGGAAGTCAGGCTAAAAAAATAAGAGGAACCGAGCAAAGACATCAGTGGCCACGCACAGCCCAGGAGGCTGAGGCTATAGATCAAGTCCATAAAAATTAAAAAACAAAACAAAAGAAAAAATCCTCAGCATGAAAAATATCAGAATCCAAAATTGTTATAATATATCATGAAAAACTCCAGTTTTTAACAAAAAAAAAAAATACAAGAATTAAGAAAGAGTGACATATACCAGGGGGAAAAAAGCAGCCAACAGAAACTGACACGCAGTTGACCCAGATGTTAGATTTATCAAAGATATCAATGAACTGTTTTTCAAAGACTATTTTAAGACCATGTTAAAAAACCATATGAATACATGATGACAATGACTTGACAAATACGGACGCTGAATACAGAAAAACAAACACAAAAATCCTAAATAGAAATTTTAAAGTTGTAAAGCAAAATAACAAAATAAAGAATTCACTATATAGGCTCAACAGCAGATTTGAGATGGCAGAAGAATCAGTGAACTTGAAGAAATAGCAATAGAAAGTATTCATTCTGAAAAATAGAGAAAAAAAAGACTGAAAAAGAAAACGAATGGTGCTGCAGAGACCTGTGGCACAACATCAATTGTATTAACAGTCAGGAAATGGGAGTCTCAGAAGGGCAAGAGAGAAAGAAAGTAGAACAAAACACTTATAGAAAGAATGGCAGAAAACCCACCAAATTTTATGAAAAAACATAAATCTAAGATCAAAGATGCTCAACAAAACACAGTTAACCTGTTAAAAAACAAACTCTGGAAAGCACCCAAAGAAAATGGACTCATCAGGTACAAGGCAACAACAATCAGATTCACGGCTCACTTCTCATCAGAAACTACGGAGACCAGAAACGAATAGAATGACATATTCAAAGTCTGAAAGACAAAAACTGTCAACCAAGCATTAATTCTATATCCAGCAAAATTACACTTTAAAAAAAATTGAAGCTGGAATAAAGACATGACCAAACAAAGACTGACAGAATTCACTGAGAGCAGACGCGTCTGAACAAGAACTAAAGAAGTCCTTCAGGCTGACAGGAAATGACAGCAGATGGTCAGTAACAATCACAAGAAGAAATGAAGAACATCAGTCAAAGTAATTATAAAGGTAAATATAAAACACTGCACAAATATATTTTGTCTATCTTCATCACTTAAGAGATTTAAAGGACAATCGCACAAAATCATAATTATAAATTGCTTTGCTGGGCTTCAAATGTAGAAAGATGTGGTATAGATCACAACAACCACACAAACGAGAGAGGAGGAAATGGAGCAATGTTGAAACAAAGTTAGTTTCCTCAGGATTAGGTCACTATTAACCTGAAGTAGATTGTGATAAATTAGGACACATATTTTAATCCCAAGAGCAACTACTAAAAAAACAAACAAAATATAGTAAAACACCAAACAAAGGAATTTAAAAAGTCCGCTAGAAAAATAACTATTAACCACAAAAGAGGGCCTCAAAGGAAGAGCAGAGAGAAAAAAATGACATAAAGAAACAGAGCAAAATGGCAGATGTGATCCGACCACATCCGTAACTACATTCAAAGGACATGGATTGAGCAATGTCGGTGAAAATAGTGGAGCAACAAAAACACTGGGAAACTGTCAGAATCCACTTTTCAAAACTCTGACAAAGAACCAAAGACTTCAAGCAATCTGGGGGATGTTTACTCCAGGAAAGCAGCTGACTCTCAGTCAGAACAGCAAGCTTGGTCGCATTTTAATCTGACCTATTCCCATCCACCTCTCCTCAGCTCTGCAGGAGCCCTCAACACAAACAGCTCACAATTTCAGTGGAAATCAGCAATCTGGCAGCCATGGGGGGAGGCAGAAAAGGATTGGAACAACTGCAAAGCCCCACTCCCAGAGAACTCGCGTTTCATCTGTCTGGTAGTGCCCTGCAAGACCCCATTAACAAGGCTCTATTTTTCTGACCTGATGCAGATATCACCCAAAACAAACAGCCTTTCCTCCTGGAGTGTCTGTTGAAAACAATGAGAGGCTAATAACGAACATTAAAGCTGCCTGGGTGGTGCATAATAGTAGGAGCAAACAATATAGATTAACCCAGAAACTATCAACCAACTTGACCTGACATCTCTAGAACACTGCACCCAAACAACAGCAGAATACACATCCTTTTAGAACACACAGGGAACATTCTCCAGGATAGACCATATTCTAGGCGAAAAAAGAAAGTCTCAATACATTTAAAAGGACTGAAATTAAAGTATGTTCTCTAACCACAACAGAATGAAATTGGAAATCCACAAATAAAGAAATTAGGAAAACCATCAATATTTGGAAAGTAAACACTTCTAAATGACTCCAGGGTCAAAGAAGAAATTCCAAAGAAAACTGAAAACTACTTGAAGGTAAATGAAGACAGAAGAAATACAACATATCCGAATTTATGGGCTGTAGCTAAATAGTGCCTAGAGACAAAATTATAATTTTAGCTTTAAACTTTAGTTTAAAGCTTGTAATGTAGCTTTCAATACCTACATGACAAAAGAAAAAAGACCTCGACAATAGCCAAACCTTCCACCTTAAGAAACTAGAAAGAGCAAACTAAACCGAAAGCAAGCAAAGAAGGGAAATACTAAAAATACAACTAGAAATCAATCAAACAGAAAACAGAAAATCAATAGTGAAAATCAATTCAACAAAAATTTGGCTCTCTCGAAACATTAATAAAGTTGACAATTCTTTAGCTAGACTGACAAAGGACAAAAGAGAAAATACAAATTACCAAAATCGGGAACTAAAGAAAGAAGATTACTACCAACGTACAGAACTGTGGGAGATCAGAAGTGAATACTAGAAACAACTTTATGCCAACAAATTAGATAACTAACAAGAAAAAACACATTCCTAGGAAGACACAAATTACCCAAGCTGACTCAAGAAGAAATCGAAAATTTTAATGTGCCTATAACAAGCTTAAAAAAATTAAATTAGTAATAAAACAAGCTCTTCTTACCAAGGAAAGTCCAGACCCAGATAACTTACTTCACTGGTAAATTAACCCAACATTTACCTAAGGAATAACACCAATTCTTCACAAACTTTTCCAGAAACTCATTCTATGAGGCCAGGAATATCCTGATACCAAAACCAGTCAAAGACATCACAAGAAAAAAATCCTCAATAAGATGTTAGCATAACCAACCCAGTGGAAAAAGGATTATTGTCCAAGAACAAGAGGAATTTCTCCCAGGAATGCAAGCTGGTTTAACATCCAACAATCAACTAACGTAATATATCCTACTCACAGAATAAAGGACAAACATCACATGATCACCTCAACAGATATACAAAAAGCATTTGACAGAATCTAGTCCCTATTCAGGATTTTAAAAAAGAAAAGAAACTCCGCATAAGGTAGGACAAGAAGGGAACTTCCTCAACTTGAGGAAAGACATCTGTGAAAACCTTACAGCTCGCATCACCCGCAATGGTCAAAGACTGAATGCTGTCTCCCTAAGATCAGGAACAGAACACGGACAACACTTCAATTCAACACTGTACTGAAGGCTCTACCCAGTGCAATTAGGCAAGAGAAAGAAACAAAGCCATGCAAATTGGAAATGAAGACGTGAAACTGTCTTGATTCACAGACAACCAGACAACACCATCCTGTATGTAGAAAATCCTAAGGAATACACAACAACATATAAAACTAATATACAAGTTCAGCAAAGTCAAAAGATAGAAGGTCAATGTACAAAAACCAAAGGTATTTCTATATACTAGCAAGGAAAGCTCCAAGAATTAAGTTGAGAATACAATTCTATTCAAAATACCATCAAAAAGGATAAAATGCTTAGGAATAACTGTAACAAAAGAAATGCAAGAGTTGTATACTGAAAACTACAAAACATACTTGAGAGAAATTAAAGACCTACTTAAATGAGAGATTCTACGTTCATGGATTGGAAGACAAAAGAATGTTAGAGGGCATTTGTGCCCAAATCAATCTACAAATTCAACATAATCCCTACCAAAATCCCAGCAAGTACTTCTGCAAAAACTGACAAGCTAATCCTAACATTTATGTGGAAAATCAAAAGACTCAGAATAGACAAAACAATTTTTAAAAACAAGAACAAGCTGGAGGACTTACATTTCCCAATTTCAAAATTTATTATAAAGCTACAGTAATCAAAAGAGCATAATTTTAGCATACGGTTAGACATATAGATCAACGGAACAGAACTGACAGTTCAGAAATAAACCCTGACTGTTTACAGGCAACTGACTTGGACAAAGGTGCCAAACAATTCAATAAGGAAAGGATAGTCTTTCAACTAATGATCCTAGGACAATGGGATATCCACATGGAAAAAGGCCCCTACCCCACACCATACACAAATACCAGGTCAAATGGCTGGCTCATAGACCTAAACAGAAGAACTAAAACTATGACGCTCCTACAAGAAAATATAGGAAAACTATCTTTGTGATCTTGGGTTAGGCAAAGACTTCTTACACATACCAAAAACACAATCCACAGCAGAAAAACTGATCAACTGAATTTCATTAAAATTTAAATATTTGTCTCTTCAAAGGACACTTAAGAAAATCAAAAGAAAAGCCGTGGGCTGGCAGAAAATATCCGCACATATCATGTATATGATAAAGGACCTCTATCCAGCACACATAAATAACTCTTACAACTCAATATTAAGGAAAAAACAACGCAACTTGTCATTCCTCTGGAGCTTCAATGCCCCGTTTCTCTTGATCTCCCCTTTTCAGTTCAAGATCACTTGTTACCCTTGACAGACAAGTCAGAAGCCACACTGGTCCAATCTGCTGCTTTTTCATCCCGCATCGAGATTCCCACAAGCATCCCCAACAAGAACCTATCCCAAGCACCTCGTTTTGCTCTTCTGACTGTTGGCTCCAAGAGAAGCTGCCGCAGGTCGCCCTCTGCTGCCATCTTTTCAAACCTGAGTCAAGGCAGACGCCTCCTGTGCAAACACCCTAGTGTGTGCGGACCTCCGCTCCTCCTCGCTCATCCCTGTACCTGCTCCAGTTAACGCTTCCTTTCCCTCTGGCCCACCGACTCCAGCCGGCCCGCAAGGTCCCAGAGCTTTTGCAGCCGTCTGTCCTAACATCAGAACTTCCGGGGCCAACCGCCCAAGTGCTGATCCCACTGTACCTCCCCCTACCAGCTGTGGGGTCTGAGCCTCCCTCTGCTCCCTGATATGTGGGGACAACCCCGACCCGCCGGGGAGGTGTGGCTCCCACGGGCCGCCACAACCCCGCCGTTTCCGCGCCTCCATCAAGGCAGGCAGCGCCCCTGTCGCCTCCCCCTCCTGTGCCTGTGGCCGCTCGAGGGGTGCCCTCCCGGAGTCTCACCCTCCAGCGTGGCAGCTTCTCAAGAGGCCGAGGGCACGGGGAGGAGCAGCGGCGGCAGTGGCCGGAACGCGCCGAGGGAGGGGCCGCCCGCTCCTTCCGCTCCAGCTCCAGGAGGGATGGCAGCGGCTCGACCCGGCGGCGCGGACGCGAGCTGGCGCGGGGCTCCGCCCGGAGCTGGGCAGCACGAAGGGGGGGCGCCCTGCGCCCCGAAAAGCTGCAGCCCCCCACGAGGATGCGGTCGGCGCCGGCCGCGCGATCGCCAACCTACAGGCCCACAGGCGCGCCCCCCGGCCTCCGCCGCCTCCTGCCGACTCGGTGAGCACACGGCCGCCGTTCAGAGCCCTCGCCCCGCCCCCGGGGCAGCCCAGCCGGCGCCCCAGCCGGGCCCTCGCCGCCGGCGCCATCGCCGCTTCACCCCTCCAGGCCACCCAGCGAGGCCAATTTGTGTGACCCTTGACCCCACACCCTGGCGAATGCGCCCGCCTCCAGGTTTCCTATTGGCTGAAGGCAGAGGTGCTGAGGGACCCCAGTGGCGCATCCAGGGGGGCTGGGCTGGGCGGAGCCGGGGACCTGCGATCCTCAGGGTGGTGGATGGGGCCCAGGTCCTGGCCCTGCCACCTGGTGCGCGACCTTCCTCTGAGCTCCAGCTCCGCCTGAGCGCTGTCCCCTTCCCGCGGAGCACACGTTTCCCGAGCATCTGCCCGGCTCCTCAGGGCGCAGGGCGCTTTCCTGTCGCCAGGTCCTTTGCTTCTTGGCATCAGCCTGGGAAACGCTGGAGGGGTGGCGCCCTCCGCGCATCTCCAGGTAAGTCCTTCCCCTGCCCTGTGTAGTCCCTTTGCCACTGTCCGTTGTCATCTCTTCCCTGGCCTTGTCGTGGGCGTTCCCCACCCTCATCAGCTACTAGGCAACTCAGTCCCTGCTCCAGCCACAGTGAGCTAGAGGGTAGCTCTTCCTATTGGCATTCGCTGCCAAAACCCCTGCAGGCATTCCCCACTGTCTTCCACAGTGCATCCTCCTCCCCGGCTCACCTCACTCCTCAGCGCTTCATCCACTTGAGCAGAGGGCTCCACTTGTGCCTTCTGATCCCACCGCTGTTTCAGGCCTCCCTACTTTGCACGCACTGCCTCCAATGCCCTTCAGATGTCTGGCAAACTCCTAGTCATCTTCTAAGATCCAGCTCAAGCACCTCCTTTGAACTTCTGTGAAAGCAAGTACTTCAGTTCCTTCAGGTTGTCCTCACCAATGTTGTCCTCCTACAGGTTGGGAGGCGGCCAGGAACAAGGGGTGTCCTCCTGAATGAATGACCAGGAGTCTGGGGCCCTTGTTTCTAGTCCTGCTTCGGCTACTGACTAGTTGTCTCCCTTTTCTGGATCTCCTGTCTGAAATGAGGGGACGGGTTAAAACAAAAGTCAATACATGAAATGATATTTTTAAAATGAATGAGGTGTTTTGACTTTATGGCTTGTAGGATGTCTTGCAGCCGGTTATGATCCCTGGTGGGCATGCCCAAATACTAGCCCCAAATGCTGAGGGCCAACGCCCTCTGTCTTCCCTCCCTTGCTTCCTTCTCTCTCTTTCTCTTGATATTGCTTGATCCCTAGAAGTAATCCAGTTTTAATCTACTCCCAACACCAGTTCAGATTACCTTGTTGTCCTGGAATGTGCCTTGTATCCAGTCTGAAATGTGTTTTTACTGTTTCCTGGTGAAATGTGGTGGATGTTTTACTGTTCTGTGGGGCTGTTTTGCAGAGAGTGATCAGGGAAAACTGACTGATAAGATATGGTATCCAGGAGACTGCTCCTCGAAGGCCTCCACCTGCAGCAAACGTAATTAACCAAAGCTATGAAGTCAGTAGTCTGCTGGGCTATGAGATCTATCCTCTGTTTGCACTGAGGTCGTGCTTCCCTTGGACTGCTCTGAATCAGTGAGTGAGGCAGGGATAGACACTCAGGCAGACCTGTTCCTGGGAGGCATGGACTCCTCTGCTGATCTGCTTGTGCTCAAGGACTCCCCAGTGGCATTCCTAAGCCTTCCTTAGACTATACAGCAGTGTAGGACACTTGGACCCATCCTTCCCTCTATCTCCCCCTCATTTAGAGTCAGACTTGCATCATGGCCTGATGGCTCTCCCACTTTGCCAGGCTCCCCCACCCCATTTTCTGTTACAGAAGCATTTCCCCTCATAAAATCCTTGCCCGTTTAATCCTGTCTTGGTGTCCACCTCTCAGAGGACATTTGAGCCAAGCCATGATAAATGAAGAGTGAGCCATTTACACATCCTGGGTAGAGGTTCTAGGCAGAGGCTACCTCAAGTACAGAGGCCCAGAGGTGAGAGACTTCTTGGGGGTGTGTGCTGCAAACCAGCCCAAATAACACCAGATACACCAAAATAGTCCTGCCCAACTTTAGGTTGCTTTTGGTAGAGAGGAGAGCCAGCAAAACTTTGCCTTGGTAATGGTTAGCTAAGGCCCACAACCTCATTACCAGGTTATAATGCAAGCGAGTCTCACGTGAAATGTTGTCACACAAGCAGACATTTACTTAAAAATATTCCTTAGGAATCAGGGAATGAAAGAACTCGTAAATCCTATTCTGTAAGCTCAGCAAAGTCTCAGCTCTCTGTCCTTTTAGATGAACCTACCAGCCACATGCTTGCAAGATTTTCTTTAGGCAAATAGCACATTCCAGAAACAGAATTTTTGTTTCCTTTTTCACAGCAGTTGGCATTAGGCTGGATAGAGCTGCTTGGAGATCAAACCTCAGGCAGACCTGTTCCTGTGAGGCATGGACCTGGTTCTGCAACCTCCTCTTTTCACTCAAAACTACATTGGAGATATTTTTGTAACAATTTGCTTGGACCTATGCCATTCTTTTTCACTGTTACATGTTAGTATGAGTAAACGACATCTCCTTTGACTGTTCTTCTTTTGGTGCACATTTGGGTTGTTTCCAGTTTTTGCTATTACAGTATTAAAACTCTTGTTTTAATTCTCACGTCAACAAATGTCCTTTTTCTAATCTATGGAATGCTACGTTTCTCACCTTTTGTGCTTCTCCTTGGTGCTTTAGCTCTTTAGAATGGCCCTCAAACGCTGAAGTGTTGTGTAGTGTTCCTAAGCACAAGGAGCCTGTGATGGGCCTTTCGTAGAAAATGCTGTGTTAGATGAGCTTCCTTCAGGCATGAGTTACAGATAGTGCTGTTGGCCGAGAGTTCAACTAATGAATCAACAATCTATATGAAATAAGGTGTCTTTCAAGAGACACACATAAGACAAGGTTGTGCATTGAGAGGTTCCCAAACATGTCACGACCAGAGGCTGCGGAAACCTCACCTTGTCCTTCCCCTGGGAGCACTGGTTCATTCTTGCTCATGCAGTGTCAGCAAAGAATTGACAGAACATAACTCTTCCAAATAAGGAGGGTCAATGATAACATAATGGAGATATTTTCAAACCTCTCTTTTAAAAACCATATCTACAAAGCAGGTAGCTTCTCAACTAACTGTTGAACTGTTGTCTTTACTTTGAAAGGACAGAGTTTTTAACAGTATCCACTAGGACGCATATCTTTGATGGCCACTTATAACAAAAACCTCAGCAAATTTGGGACGATTGTCTTTTTGCAAAAGACAATGTGTACAAAATACATATATTAACGTCAAGACGGTACTTACCTCTGGGGAGGAAAGAGAGAGGAAGGAGAATGATGTCTTCCACTGTGTAATATTTCTTAAAAAACGACATCAATAAGGTGTGCTCTGTTAAATCTCAGCAAAGAGTAATGGTTTCTGTTATCCTATTCTCCTTCTAAGTATATTTAAAATAAATATGTAACTGGAACTGAGATGAAATAACACTAATGTAATAGATCCTATTTGCTGGAGTGCTCCCACCATCTGATGGACAGCTCATGATGGGTTGGTGATGTCACTGACCCCATCTAAAGGTCAGGACACGTTGTTTACCAGCTGTGGCGCTAGAGAAGGCTCGGTCACCAGCAGCAGAGCCAGAGTTACCTCAACCTACAAAGTTAGAGCCACATGGCACCAGATCCTGCTCCAGCTGTGGACTAGTGAGAGCTCTGGTGCCAGCTCTAGAGCTCAGTTGCGGCCAGCTCCAGAACTAGAGCTCCTCCAGCTCCCACACTTGACCAGCTCCAGAGCAGCAGCCATTTCCATCACTGGCTCCCGCACCAAATCTGTCAACAATGCAGAGCTAGAGTCAGTCTCAGGACCGGAGCCAATTCTAGAAGCAGGTCAGGCACCATCGCCTGAGACAGTCCGAGCTCCAGCCCCAGATCAAGTCCAGCTCCTGGGCCAGTGGCACAGCCAGAGCTGGTGGTATCTCTAGCATCAGCCACAGCAGTGGCTCCAGCGCTAGAGCAGCTGCAGCACCACCCTCATCGTCAGCAACTAAGGCCCAGCCGGCTCCAACTCCACCCTAGAGCTGTCCTTCACCTTGCCTGTGAGGGCAGGATGTCTTTTCCCTTTTCTATGTTTTATGATTTTTTATGTTTTATGTGTTCAAATTTAGATTCAATAAAGTGTAATGTTTTCATCACTTAAAGTTGTACAATTCAGGGCCGGCCATTAACTACATCTTCTATGCTGTGTACAGTCACCATTATCTAGTTCCAGATCATTGCTTCACCCCACCAGAACCCCTGTACCCATGAAGCAGCCATGCCCCCATATCCACTTCCCCACACCCTGAGAAGCACTGATCTGCTTCCTGTCTCTGTGCATTTCCCTGTCCCTGGTATGGCTGTCCTGAGCACAGCCAACCCTCCTTTGGCCCCACCCCCCCATGCTGAATACCCCTGAGGATGCCAATGTGTTCAATGCAATGAACCCGAAGCCTAGTATGACTTTGACCTGAAGAAGCCCACCGTCACCAAGGGGGTGAGGTCAGGCATGGAGCCAGCTCAACCCAGCCTCACATGAAGAGGAGGGACTTGATATTGCCAAGGGCACCTTCTCCTCAGTCCCTAGTGCTGTTCAGCCACAGGGCTTGGGTGGACGTGGATAAGGTGCCCACACCAAGCTCCCTCCAAATCTAGGATCTAACTGCCAGAGGCTCTGATGAGACTGCTCGTTCACGTCCAACCAACCTGTAGTGAGGCCCGACTCCTTGCCTGAGTCACAGCCCTGTGTGATCTGGTCCAGACACCGTGCCCAGAGTGTACCCCTCACCGCACCCCACCCTCCCTAGAGCCTTCCTCCCCAAGGACCCTGCCAAGCCCCTGCCCCCTTCAGAGCTCCTAGCCTGCAGTGCCCCTCCCCCGAGCCCCCATCCAGGATGGACTCACCTCTGTGCTGGGCTCACAGGCCACCTCCTCAGGCTCCTGTGCTAGCAGAGCCTGTAGGGTCAGATTGACCTGGGGTCAAACCCATAGCTGGGTCACCTCACAGCCCTGTGACAGACAAGGTAATGCGGTGTCTTCTCGGAGACTCAGTTTCCTCCATGAAAATTGGGGTCAGTGACTCTGACCTCAAGAGGGTGTGTTGGGATTCAAGCAGGGAGAAGAAGGTGCCCAAAGTGCTTGGACTCAGGAGGTCGCCTGGCTGGGGGAGCCCCAACACACGACAAGGCCTCGATGGTCAATGCTGGGCTCAAAGCTGGTGAAAAGCAAGGATATCTAGTCCCCTGTTCACGTCTGAACTTGGTCACTTAGAGCAGAGTGACCTTGAATGCTGGGACCACTGGTCATCTGTAAAATGGGGTGCAATCACTCAGCACCCAGGGGGCTCCCTAATAACAGTAAGGCAGTGCAGAACATGGCAGAGCACTGGTCGACTTGTCTGGGGACCAGGGACAAGGCCATCCGTGTCGGAGCCTCGGGGTCCTCCTTTGGAAGTGAGGTGGAGTCATTGGCCTGGCTGGGGTGAGGAGGCCTTGTGAGTCAACGGGACACGCCAGGGCCAGTGTAAGGAAAGCAGGGAGCAAGAGAGGCTTCTGAGGTCCCTCACGTCCCTCCTGGAGCCCACAGGTCCTGCTCCTTTGCACCCTCGGCCCTGGTGGAACAACTACCTTGAGGACCCCAAACAAAGAAAGGTGTGTGTTTTGCTTTCTGCTTTCCTGCTTAGGGCTGCAAGGCTAGGGCTGACCACCAGTGGTGTCCTGTGTCCATTCGTGCTCAATGGAGCAAGTGGAGCAGGGAAGGGACGCCCAGGGCTCGTTCTGGGTGTTCCCCTGACTAAAGCAACAGGCACCTTTCATTACTGGCATCCACGTTCACAATGGGAGCTGATCAGAGGCGGGAGGGGACTCTGAGATCCTCTCATGATTCTGTCAGCTACTGTGGCCCCAGCACTCACCCTGAGCACGGCCCGTGTTTGTCCTGAGGGCAGTGCTGAAAGCACCCACATGGTCCCTGTCCTCCAGGAGCTCACAGCCTGGAGGTAGAAGGGACAAAATCATGAACAAATCCATGCGAAAAAAAGAGCAGGTGATACAGGGCAATGAAGCAGGGTGCTGGAGGAGGGAGGGCCTGGAGCCCCTAGGTGGGTGTAAAGGGCCCCCCTGGGAACAATTGTGCCCTGAGCAGAAGGACAAGAGGAACCAGCCCTGCATCTGTCTGCAAACAGCGTGCTGGGGGGAAGCTCAAAGGCACAGAGACTTGGAGGCAGAAGAGAATTTGACAAGAGAGGAGGTGAGAAAAGAGCCAGTGTGGCTAGAGTGAGCTGAGGAGGAGAGAAGTGAGGGAGAGAGGATGGTAGGGCCAGACCCAGGCTTGGAAGGAGGTACTAGCTGTCTACGCTGGGTGACAGCATTAGCCTCACTTAGCACTTACGAGACCTATCATTGAGCATCTGACAGTGTCTGTACCAGGGTCCAGGCTCAGGTCAGCTGGGAGGCTCCCCATCAAGGTCTAGCAGGAGGCTGGGGCTGTGTTCTCAACTGAAGCTCGATAGAGGCAGGAGCCATCTCGGAGATCATTCACGAGTATCGGGGCAGTGGTAGGATTCAGTTTGGATGGGGGGTTTCAGGCCTTTTCTGTCTGTGGCCCTGGACCCTCTGCCAGTTCTTTGCATTAGGGGGTGCCATAAGGAAGAAAGCTCATAATATCTGATCTGGCTTCTCCTGAATAGTGGATCAGAGAGACAGAAAGAGAGAGAGAAAGAGAGACAGAGACACACAGAGATAGAAAGATGGGTAGGAGAGACAAAGAGAGGAGACTCAGACAGAGACAGGGAGACAGAGAGGAGAGACAAAGAGAAAGACAGAGAGACAGGGAGAGAGCAAGAGAGATAGAGACAGCCAGAGACACAGAGACAGGGAGACAGAGACAGAGAGAGAGACAGAGACAGAGAGATAGAATGAACACAGGAGAGACAGAACCAGGCAGAAGTCACAGACTTTTCATTAAGCCGACCGTGGAAGTGACCACCCATCACTCGGCCCTATTCTATTGGTTAGAAGCCAGCCGCAAAGTCCATTCTCATTGAGGAGCGGGGATTACATAGGATGTGTGCCTAGAAAGTGGGAACCCTGGGAGCCATTGTGGGGGCTGCCCACCACATACGCTGAGATGACAGCCACTCAGGCACTTGGACCTGAGTCTAAATATAATAGGAGGCCCTGGAGGGTTGCGAGCCCGAAGGAGATGATGTCTGAACGTCATTTCATTTCAACCCTCCGTAGGGACACTGGGAAACAGGCAAGAGGGGAAGTGCCTCTCCCAGACGCCCAGCAGACCCAAGCCTCTTTGCGTTGTATTCTCTGCTACAGCCAGCCCTTTCTGTAATCCTGGCACTGCCAAGTCTGTGCAGGAGCTACGTGTGGGAGCAGCCCACGGGATTCACAGATTCTGAAGGGATCTCTAGGTCTATACACCTGATGACATCCCTAGGAAGTAGATGCTAGAATGACCCCCACTACACAGAGAGGGACATGAACAGAGGAGAGACCCTGAGAGGGGAGGCAGTGAGAGACGCAGGGTTGTCCAGGGTGACATCACTGGCAAGAAGCAGGAGCGGGACTGAATTCAACTCTGTGTCCTCAAAGCTGGGGCCCCGGTTGCGTCCAGACCTCCCCAGAGGCTGTGGGGTGGACTGTGTTGGTGTGACTGTGTCTGGACAGGGTACGGAGATGGAGAGTGAGCAGTCAGCAACCCGGGGGGCCCTTAGGAAGGTCTTGTGTGAGGAGGAAGCTTAGGTAAGGGGATCCCAGGGAGTGACCTCACAGAGCCAAACAGAACTTGGAAACCCTGGTAACTAGGCACACACATCCTAAACACAGCCCCCAAGCGAGCTCACTTGTCTAGCACTTGTCTAGAAGGAGCAACATGTTTAGTTGCTGCTTCCCAATGACCAGGGGCCGGAGCCCCAGGAAAGCCCCCAAACACCAATGCAGATGCTGGTGCCCCTCTCACGGCCGACAGCTCTTGCCGTTTACCCGAAGGGACGGAAAGGTAACACCGGGAGGCCCAGGGAAGGCCATTCCAAACCAGGCTACCACTATGGTCCCATCTGGGCAGCCCTACATCAC
The DNA here is from genome assembly GCF_020826845.1 of Diceros bicornis minor. Lineage (NCBI taxonomy): Eukaryota > Metazoa > Chordata > Mammalia > Perissodactyla > Rhinocerotidae > Diceros > Diceros bicornis. The sequence goes on from NW_026690876.1 coordinate 1,555,912, forward strand.
CTCCCCATGTGTACCTGGAAGGGCGGGTTCATGTGGGTAGACCACCGTGAGCAGGAGCAGTCGGTGAGGTTTTAGAAGCCTGGGGGGTGTCGGTCAGATTCAAAGCCCAGGTCAAGGCCGGCTGGGTGGGATGTGGAGTGAGGGGATGGCACCCTTCTGCCTGAGGTTTATCCCAAGCCCCTGAGGTGTAGGTCTTTCCTCAGGGGTGGAATACTGTGCAGACACAGGTGTGTGCCTGATCTGGGAGAATTAGGTCCAGAGGGCAGAAGCAGCAGCAAGGACAGCTGGGCAGGGCTCTGATGCCTCTGGGACAGAGCCAGTCACTGTCTTTGCAGAGCTCCAGACAGGAGACAGCGTGGAACTGGTGGAAGGGGATATTCCATCCATCTCCCCGATCGAGCGCCGGTGTCCCACAGGACTGAATCAGCAGCTACCGGGAGAGGGTCTGCAGTGACAGTGATAAAACCTTCAGAGCCACCAGATGACCCAGCTTCAATCCCGGGAGAAAAATTATATCCACCATGTCCTGCAGCAGACCAGGAGGCAGCTGAGGCCCCAGCGTCCATGCAGGGAGCGCCATCCCCTGCACAGGCTCCAGCAGGACACCAGGAGTCACCTGAGGCCTCAGCCTCTGTGCAGGGAGAGCCATCCCCCGCACAGTCTCCTGTAGGATACAGGGAGGCAGCTGAGGCACCAGGCTCTGTGCAGGGAGAGCCATCCCCTGCACAGGCTCCTGCAGGAGACAGGGAGGCTGCTGAGGCCCCTGCCTTTGTGCAGGGAGAGCCATCCCCTGAACAGGCTCCTGCAGGAGAAGAGGAGGCAGCTGAGGGCACAGCCTCTGTGCATGGAGAGCCATGCCCTGCACAGGTTCCTGCAGGAGAACGAGAGGCAGCTGAGGCCCCATATTCCGTGCAGGGAGAGCCATCCTCTGCAGAGGCCCCTGCAGGACACCAGGAGGCAGCTGAGGCCTCAGCCTCTGTGCAGGGAGAACCATCCCCTGCACAGGCTCCAGCAGATCAGGAGGCAGCTGAGGGCCCAGCCTCCGTGCAGGGAGAGCCGTCCCCTGCACAGGCACCTGCAGGAAACATTGATGCAGCTGAGGCCCCAGACTCTGTGCAGGGAGAGCCATCCCCTGCACAGGCTCCTGCAGGACACTGGGAGGCAGCTGAGGCCACAGCCTCCGTGCAGGGAGAGCCATCCCCTGCACAGGCGCCTGCAGGATACAGGGAGGCAGCTGAGGCCAATCTCTGCGCCCTGGGAGAGCTGGCTCGGGAACCTCCCTCATTAGCACCTCCAGTCCCACCTGTTCCACCTGCTCCCTTACCACAAATATCCTTCCCTACCCTGTTTATTGTATTTGTTTCCTTCCTGGTTCCTTTCATTGCTTTGTTTTTATTGTTTATATCTTGAATATTTAAAATAAATTTAACTTTCATCTTTTAACAATTTATTGTTTTTCATTTTAAATTGTACACCTCATGAGCATCAAGTACATTCACAATGCTGTGCATCCATCACCGTTGTCTGGGTTCAGAATATTTCATTCTCCAAAAGGAAACCCTGTTCTAAAAGCACTCACTCCTCATTTCTCCCTCAGGCCCTGGCAACCCCTAATCTGTTATCTGTCACGGTTTTTTTTATTTTTAATCTGTTCTGGATGTTTCCTATAAGTGAAATCATGCCGTAGGTGGACATTTGTATCTGCCCACTCATTTTCACAAGGCCTGATAGGTTTTCCTTTTCTGTTTTTATTTGAAATAGAATTTCTCTAATTTAATAGGAAAATCCCAGATGAGTCTAGATTTCATGTATCCAAGAAAGCCCTTTTGCTACATATGTGCACAATCTTGGGGTACAGACTGTTGTTCTAAGTGGAACACCAGAGCCAGAAGCCACACACGAAATGCGTTGCTCTTCGTGCGGCAGAAACAAAAACAAGAAAAGAGTTGAAAGCTGGAAAGACAAACCATAAACCGGAATGTATTCCTCATAACACAAGGCCAGGGAAAGGTTACGCATCCTTGTGGTCTACAAAAACGGTCGAAAGTCAGAGTTTTAAAAAGAGATAAAGAGCAAACACATTCAACACCAACGAGAGGCGCTACACAGAGGCAGCACGTGTCAGAGATGCGCGAGCTCCCCGAGGAGGAGATGCGCACATGGAGACACTGTGGAGAGGGCACTGGGCCCCATCAGACGGGCAAGGTTCCAGTGTGGTGATGACAAGCCCTGGTGACAATGTGAGGAAGCAGAGGCCCCAGTAGACCCCTAGTGACACGTATGAATGGACACTCCTCTCTGGAGACCAGCCTGCAGGACCCATCGTTGTCCCCAGGGGCACGCCTGTGCTGGCGGTGCTGATCCCAAGACTTCATCCCACAGAAATTCCTGCCCAACTTTTCAAAGATGTATTTTCCAGACTATTCATCACAGCACTGGTTGCAATAGCAAGCAATTGGAAGGAATGCTACTGTCCATGGCGAGGCGATGGGATCCATCCGTCCCATCTGTAAGACCACGTATACGTGATATCAGCCGGGAGACACGCATCTATGAAAATGAATCTGTGTGTGAGAGAGAGACAGAGATAGACAGACAGAAAGAGAGAGACAGAGCCAGAGAGATATGCACCAAATCTTCCATGGGGTTCACCACTGGGGATGGGAATTGCCACTCGCTTCTCTTCTCCTTTAGGGGCCTGCGTGATATTTCAACTTGATAGAATATGCCTCTATTCCTCTTATAATTCTAACAAGATTAAAATCACATGGTTAATGTTATCCATTTATCACTCATCTTTGGACTGACGTACATTATTTAGTTTTTCTTTGTAAAGGTTTTTATTACAAAGACAATGAACGTTTATTAGAATAAAAGAATGAATTCTAAGGGAATTAAGAATTAAGTGGAAACTGAGGAGTGCCCTTAATAGGCAGTGTTTACCGTTTCAGTCTTTTGTCTTTGTATGCACGTGTGTGTGCACGTGTGTGCATGTGCCCATTCAGCTATGTGCATCTGTATGCACATGGGTATGTCTATGTGCAAATGTGTGTGAGTGTGCACTTGCGGCTATCGTGTGGGAAGGACTTCAGGGAGTGTGCTCTTCTGGAACCTGATTTCCCCAGGGCTGGACCCTGGCCAGTCAATCCTCTTCCTCCTCTGCATCGGCCTCAGAATTTCCTAAGAGCCTCTGCTGGGCAACACGGATCATTTCTGATTTTTCACTCCCGTCAGCGTGCTGAAAGGGACACCTGCATCCATAAATCTCTACTTCTTTAGGACCGATCACTAGAGGTGGAGATTCTGGCTCATAATGTAAACATGATGTTAAGGTTTGGTCACAGTCTCTGACACCCAAGGTCTCCTTCTACCCTGTGATCTTATTTGGGAACAGGGAGTCCAGAGACCCTGAAGCAGAGACCTGAGGGAGGGAGGGAGAAGGAGGAGCAGCTAGGATGCAGGGGATGAAGGTTCCTGGGGTGACCTGCCCAGCTGGAAGGCCCAGCTCCTGTTGCTTCTGTCCCTACCACTCCCCTCACCCCTGGCCCCGGCCCTACCACACCTGACTCCGCTTTGGCCTTGCCCATGCCCCTCCTGCTCCCTAACACACCTGAGCTGAGCAGCCTGGCCTGCCATCCAGGACTGATGATGATGAGGGTCTGGACACTCCTGCCTGCTCCCTCTCCCTCCAAGCAGAGAGCCCTATCCTCAGTAGGGAAAGCACATCTAGGGCAGTGCAGTGAGTCACAGGGACCTCCTTGAACATGCCCCCTCCAGGGGGAGTTCTCAGTTGCAACAGCAGGACCCACTTGAGCTTGTGTGAGCAGAAGTGACTTTGACAAGACACAGTGGAGGTGTCATAGAAGGTGCCAGAAGGTCAGAGCACGGGGCTGGACGCTTTGGAGAAGGTCATTGTGCCCAAAGCACACCTCAGGGTCTTCCAGGAGTGATGGCTGCCTCAGGCACTGTGCCAGCCCCAGCCCACATATCCAGCACATTCAGCCTCTGCGATGGAGGGGCCCTGCTCAGTGGGGATGAGCGAGAGAGCCCTGGTGACCTCGGAGAGGCACTGCCATTGGAGCCTCGGTTTCCTCACCTGTGAAGTGGGGTGGCAGCTGACATTTCATGGTGGTGTCAGACAAGTTCGCTGAGGCTGCACCTGGAGTGCCCTGCACCTTCTCAGATCTCAACAGCTACTAGCTCTACTGAAGAGGAATCACGGGAGGAGAGATGGGGCTGGGTCCTGGATCCCCACCTGGCTGGCTGACTGCCGTGGGACGAGATGGGGTGGAGAAAGGCATTCCAGAGGAACAGCGGAGTCAGAGCGAGTAGGGCATGCCTGGGGGGAGATCAGAGTGGGCAGAGGCGAAGGGCCCCAAGGGGCTCTCAGTGGGGTGACATCAGCAGGAACAGCTCACGGTGATGAGCACTTACTGGGGCCTCTGTTCTCCTCTTGAGCTATCTCCTTGAATCCTCCCCACAACTCCTTGGGGGAGGAGCAATTATTGTCTTCATTTCACTGATGAGGAAACTGAGGCTCAAAGAGACTTGCCCCCTCTGTGCCCTGCAGAGTGGCAGAGCCGGGATTTGAACCCAGTGCCTCTTAGACCCCATGGGGCCTGCCTGAGAAGGGCTCCCCCATGCTGAGGGAGGGACCTCTTTTCCCTAAAGTTCTGACAACTTTTGGTCCTGATGCCCAGAGAGACCTCACTCTGGGGGGGGATAGGCTGGTCCTTGGTACTGGGAGAGCCCACAGGGCCCACGGCTGGCCATTCCCCGGCCACCATACCCAGCCCCAGGCAGACAGAGTGACCCTGTCCCTTTAGTTCAGTGATGGCTGGAGGCCAGAAGGGTGCAGGCCCCAGGGAGGCCAGGACCCCTGGGCCCGAGGAGGCCGCAGTGCAGGACAGTGGTTTGGAATGATCCAAAGTCAGAGAAACAGGGGTCCTAGTGCCTGCTCAGCCTCTTTCTAGCTGGTGATGCAGGTGAGGCTCTCAGCCTCAGTTTCCCCATCTGTACAATGAGGAAATGACTTGGCCTCCTGATGGGCTGTTGGGAGACTTCCCTGCGGAATGGCTTGAGTATCTCTAGCCTGGTGCCTGGAGCGTGTTAAGAGCCCCCTGCCAGGCTGTCACAGTGGTCTTCCAGGGCGCAGGGTCTGGGAAGTCCCTCCTCAGGTTCCCTTCCTGCTGCCCTGCTCCCGGGAACATTCAGCATTGTTTGAGGTGGAGCTGAAGAAGAACCAGGACCACACTGTGTTGCAGGTGACGGAGGCTCAGTGCTGGAAGGAGAGCTGGACATGCTCCATGCCACCGTCTAGGCCTTGTGCTGTGACACCCTGTGAGCCCGCCACAGATAAAGCCTCCTCCTGTATGGATCCAGCTGCTGTGGTTTATTCACTTATTGCTTCATTCACCCAGTCATTCCTTCACTCATTCCCTCACTCACTCACTCCTGCACTCATGTATTCATTCATGCATTCGTTCATTGTTTCACTCTCTCATTCATCCAATAAGCTCTGGTCCCTGCCGTGGGCCGAGCACTGTAACTTCACCAGTATGACCCGACGTGGTCCCTGCCCACCTGGAGCTCACATCCACTGTATGACCTGAAAGAGGGCTGTCCCTCGGGATAGTAGTGGTGATGAGCACCATGAATCCACTTCTGAAAGTAGAGGCCACCCATGCAAAGAGAAGAACGGAGAAAACCCATGCTTGGCACTTCATCGACAAAAAAAATAATTAAAAGTTAAGAAAAATAAAGATATCCTATATTTAACAAAATGTGGGTTCTAATCACAAGTGTGCACTCATTCCTACAACCAATGAGAAGTAATCCAGAGTGGACTGGGTATTTGTAACACATTTTTACGGCCAATAATAGCATTTCAGTAACATGTTCCAGGGCCTCACGATTTTCCTAAGGCCTCTGTGATCCTCTAACACTTAAATCTTTCTCCTTGGAAGCCTCTGTCCTGTCACCCTCCTTGTTAATGGCTCTTCCACTGCTCGGGGGCCTACCCTGCACGGCCACACTCGTCAGTGAATCTCCACGTTGTTGGGACAGGCTGCCCGCGTTCCTCCCTCAGCCTCACGAGCTCCTGTTGCTTTGGCAAGGTTGGTGTTTTACTGGGTGATCACCTGGCATCCTTCTTTGCAGCGGTTTGCATCTTCCCATGCTGTGTCTCCTCCGAAGACTCCGGGAGGCAGGCCTTTTGTCCCCATCTTACAGGTGAGGAAGCTCAAGTCCAGAAGCCTGGACGACCTACTCCAAGTCACAGCCAGCGTGGAGCCTCGGCAGGGTTTGGGCCCCCAAAGCAGACAAGGTTGTATCGCAAGTGGTTTGTTTTCAGGTGATGGAGGAGGCCCGAGGGAGACCATGGGGGAAGGGAGCCTGGCGGAGGAGAGCCAGTGCGGGGCCTGACGAGGGAGCACTGAGGTGAGCATCCATCCTAGTCCTGTTGGGAGACGAGATCCCACCCGGACTGGCTCTGTCCCCGTGAGTGGAGGGTTTACCCCGGGTCATGAAGGCTTCTGTGCTACAGGCTGGCACAGGCTTGCAGGAGAGGAAGCTCCCGGTGCAGGAGAGAGCCCTCAGACAGAGAGTGGATGCAGGTGCTCCAGGGGGACACTGTGGGCCTGCTGGGGACTGGCTCCCAGGGACTGCAGGGACTCAAGTGGGCTGAGGGAACTGAAGGGCAGCAGCAGCAATGTCTGCAGCGGGGGTCTGCACACATGTCCCACACTTATGCCCCCAGAAAGGCTGCTCTGCATGGCATTTCTCCTCCCAGATGCGTAGTTGGCCCAAACCGCCCCTCCACTCCACACTCCCAATTCCTTTCCACTCGTCTCAGTTTACTAGAAATTCAGAATATTTTAGTTGGTGTTGGAGCCCAGAGACTTTTGTTTGTCCTGCCCATGTTCTAACATTGCTGGCTTTTTAAAGACCTCAGGGCTTTGACTCCAAAACAGCAAGATGATGAGGATCCCAGAGAGCTTTCTGGAAACAAGACTTTATGCTTTGCAATACTGCCATCCCACCAGCTCTTCTCAAAATCCCTCCGGGACACAGACTCACAATCTTGGGTCCTCAGATTGCTGAAAGGATGAGCCTTTAGAAAGTGATCGGGGTGGGGCGGCAGGACACACCAAATGGTTGAGTGAGGAATTCAGCCAATCCTCTTCCCTGAAAGCCATGATCACACTGGACGCGCTGTCAGAAAACAACTTCTGGGAAGAGACCAAAGACATACAACCAACTGAGGAGCATTTGAAGCTGAGGGAAGAACAGTGAGAGTCGTGGTGTTTTTGCCCAGGGCAGGTCCCGTCCCCACCCCCTCAGTGTGACGGCCCTGTGAGCGGCGCAAGCCTGAAGGGGGGTGGCTTCATTGTCAGAGGTTGCCCACTTGATGTCGCCATGGTTGCGCAAAGCCCGGCCCCTAAGCATTTCTGGAAACAGTAACCATCTCAGTGGCAAGCTGACGTGGAAGGTCAACTTTGCAGCCGCCTGAGGTTGGATCTAGAACAGAGCAGCGAATCAGCCAGGAAGGTGAGACGGACAGCCACACAATGAGACAGACACAGCGGCCTTGATGGGCTGCACATGACCCCAGGGGGTCTGAAATGTTGTGTGCTTGTGCAGGCCTGTGCCCAATCAGGTGAGACCAGGAAGATGGGCATTGTGGGGATGCTTAGAGACCTGCCACCAGCCTAGGCTCTGCCCCCAGGTGTTGCTGCCTCCCAGGAAGTCCAAGTTGACTGAGGGGACAATGCCCAGCCCTGTCGAAGTTCCCTGTCCACTCTGGGGCTCCCATGGAGAGAGGCCTTCCCACCTGCAAGCTTCTCCCCAGGTCTTCTTCAGAGGCTGAAACGAGGTGCTCTCAGAGCAGAGAAGATGGTGAGCAGTGAGGAGAGGCTCCTGAGGAGTCGGCCCTCCTGGGGAAGGAAGCAAATGAACTGGGAGGGTGGAGTGGTCCCTGCTTGCTCTGGCCTCAGCCTCTTCAGTGTACATCTCCCTCCTGGAGGAGACAGGAGCCCAGGGAACCCGGGAGAGCACACCCGGGTCACGATGAGCAACACTCCCAAGGAGGAGGATCTGAGCTCAACGCAGGATCAGCCCAGGTAGGAAGGGAGCCTTTCGCAACCAGGACACTCGAGTCAAGGTCAGCGTGCCCCTGCAGGGATGACCTCCCTGCCTGTTCTACACGTCCCTGTGGACCACTGACTGCTTAGGCACTGGCTTCTGACCAACAGACCCAGCACAAGTGACAGGACGACCCTTCTCAGATTCCATCACCGAGGCTGTCATTCTCTCTCACTCGCTCTCTTGTGTTCCCTCTTCCCTCTTCCCTTGTTCCCCTCTCTCAGTCTGTCTAACCCCTGGACCTGGGGACATACATGGACGTCCTGAGCTCCCCTATGCAGAGGCCCACACAGAAGAAAACCAAGGGAGTGCCCTGGCCAACAGACAGAAAGGAGCCGGGCTCTCAGTGAAGCTGCTCCTGACCGAGCCCACAAGAGTAAGCTTGACAGCACATCTCACCCTGTTCCAGCCTCAGTGGAGGCCACAGCCCCAACCTGGAAGTCGTCATGAGCAGAGGCTCCAGCTCAGTTGTGCAGGATTCCTGGTCCACAGAGATGGAGAGAGAGAGAATATTTGCGGTTTAAAGATGCAGGGTGGGGAGCAGTGTTCTCAGAGAGGAGGAGACACCTCACACCATCTCCCAGTTCCTGGGTCTGGCCTGCCCTTCTCCCTCCTCTCCCCTCCAGGCTATCTGCAGCCACAGTGCCCACCTCTCTAACCTCATCTGGCCAAACTCACTTCTGCCTGGGTGTCTCCACACCAGCAGTGCCTTCTCCCTGGCACGCTGATCACAGATGAGCGCAGCGCTGGGTCCTCCTGTCATTCTGGTCACAGCAAATGTCACCTCAGTCAGGCCTTTCAGACCCTCCTACCCAGTGAGACCCCAGCCCTCCCTGCAGGACACTCTTTATTTTCATTCCAGTTCATGCTCTTCTCTTTCACGTGTCTCTGATTTTGTGCTTTTGTCCATCTGCCTCCAGACTGAGCTACTGGTGGGCAGGGACCACTGGGTAGATTTCAGTACCACCTTTGGGACCACCAGGGCTCCCGGCCCAGGGTGAGGGCTTGGCACATAGCTGCCGAATGAACAAATAGGGGCATCTTGGATCCCTCCTTCCTGCTTTTGCTCCACTCAGTCGGTGAAGAGGAACACTAGTAATAGGAAGTGCAAGTGGGTCATGAGGCAGGCGGAGGGTCAGCATGACTTCTGCATGACTCCTCCTTTCTCCAATTGCTCCAACAAAGCTCAGTGGGCACCACTGACACAGGAGGCTGCCACCTGAAGGCCAGCACAGGAACCGCAGCCTCGGGAAGGGACAGCACAGCACCAGGCAGGAATGTATTTCTTATGGAGAAATGCCTATCCAAATGCATTGCCCATTTTTCATTGTGCTATTTGTATTTTATTGTTGAGAGGGGAGAATGTATTATATATTCTCAATAGTAGACCCTTATCAGATATGTAAAGATCTGTAAACATATTCTCCCCTTCTGTGAGTCGTCTTTTCACTTTCTTGATCATGTCTTTCAAAGCACTCAAGTTTTAATTTGATGAAGTTGAATTGATCTGTTTTCCCTTTGGTTGCTTATGTGTTGGGTGCCATAATTACAAACACATTGCCTAATCCAGGGCCATGTTTTCTTCCAATCGAATTGTTGAAGTCTCCTGAAGCCGGCTGAAGGATAAGACTGGCCAGAAAGGACATCAGCAAGCAGTGTGCTCCAAAAGTGGGTGGCAGAAACACTCAGAAGAAGAAAACCTTTCCGTTTCTCTTGTTTTCTCTTTATCTTCTCTCCCTTCCTTTTCCTTTCCTTAGATGGTACAGAGCCTGTCCACCCCCCATGGTGGTTGTTTTTCTCCTCAGAGCCCCAGGACAGAGCTGTATCTCTTAGTTGTAGGTCAACCCATGGGGGTTCTTTGCCTGGAGTCCCACGGCAGTTTATTCACATCTCTTTCATTCAAATGATTTCAGTAGTGTAATTTATCTGTTTAGGCATATCTGTCTTCCTTGCAGACCCCCAACATTTGAAGACCTTTGGGCACATAGTAGATGCTTAAGTACTTGAGTGAATCCGTGAAGATCTTTTGTTGAATACGATCTAAATAAATACAATACCTACTCAGCACACGAATGCAGGCACTTGAGAGAGAGTTTGGTGTCTGCTGAAGCAGGCTGTGGACCAGCTTAGGGGCTCAGTGCCAAAGTGACCCAATAGATTTAGACAAAATGAACGAGATAATTAACTTCAATTTTACAATTCATGGAGAACAGGAGCAGGATATCTAGGTGTGAATCGGGACTTGATCATTCTTGTTGCATCTTTGGAAAATCCAGTCCTTTTTCTTTCTATGGAAACGTGACTGGCCAAGAGAGTGAACGGAGGACTGGCTTTTAGAAAGGCAATTTTGTCACAGGAAGTCCTGGAGGAAAATATATGGAAGGAGAGCTGCTAGAAACATGGCAGAGACGTTTTGTGAAGAAACCCTAAAATGTGGGTTTACATGCTGTCTGAAAGAGTTGTAACCCAACTTTTCTCCACTACAGATTTGAGCAGCTTTTAAATATCTAGGTATACAAAAGGATTAGAAAGGAAAATAGATCCAACTGAAAGGAATTTCGGATGGAACAATGAAATGATGCTGAAGTAAGCCAGCGCACTGAAAAGAGTTTCAGAAAGACCTGCAGTCTCTAAAGGCAGTGGGCAATGTATCCATCAGGTTTCAAGTAGAAAGGGAAATGGGAACAATTGTCTGTCATCTCATGTCCAGGAGATGACAAGCAACAGTCTCTCAGAGAAGAAAAAGATTTCTTTCCAACCGGTCGAACCAGCCACCTGGGCCAGGCCCCTTTCAAGTGGACGAGTTCCAGAGGAGAGAGCCCCGGGGCCTGCCGCCAAGTTTCCTGGGGCGTGTGCTGGGCCCCCTCAGAGGACCAGGCAGCCTGGCAGCCTGTGTGCCAGAGCTGAGATCTGGCGGCCTCCCACACCCGGTTCCCTGTCCTGCCCCGTCCTCCCGAGGGAGGCCGATGGTCCTGGCAGTGGCGAGTGGGGTGGGGCTGGCTGTGAAGCTTTCCTGGGATGCCCCGGGAGAGGGCGCCGGGGGATGGGCTGCCCCTGGCCAGGTCTGAGGCACTGACCCAGCTCAGGGCTGTCGGGGGCGGAGAGAGAAGCCCCTCCGCCTCTTCCCTGAAGCTTCTTATGGCTGGCCAAATCCTTCACAAGACAGGTTCGCTGGAGAAAATAATACCCAGCTTAAGAACACGTGTACAGGGGAGAAACCCGCGAAACTGAGTCTCTCAACACAATGGCAGAGATTCTCCTCCTATCTCCAGCTGCAGACAAAGGAGGATGTTGGGGGTGCGGTTTGGGCATGTGAGACTGGAGAAGATAATTGTCATGGAGAGGGACATGTAGACGATTGGATTGTCTGAACCGGTTCCCCTGCAGTGGGGTCAGGCCCGGAAGGGACAGCACGGAGGTGACCATGAAGGGGCCTCTCTGTGGTGTGGCTGGCCCCGGGGGGCCGCGCCTGGGGATGGGGATGGAGGGGGGGAAGTGGGATGGCCTGTGAGTTGGCAGCAGTGGTGGATGCAGATACTCAGAGGTCAGGGATCTCTCACTCTTTCCCTGCCTGTCTGTCTGTCTGTCTGTCTCTCACTCTCTCTCTCTCTCTCTTTCTCTCTCGGGGACCTGAGGAGAAGAGGTGGGCGAGCCCTGCCCGCCTCGCCTACCTGCCTTCCTCTCCCCTGGCCCCTTCTTTCTCCGGCTGCTTTGAGTGCCCTGTGGGCTTGGGTTCAACCCCTGAGGCCAAGGGCGCATGCGCCACCCGCCACCGCCAGGGCCTAGGGCGGGCCTCGGGGGTCCTCAGTGAAGGCCCCGCCCGCCCGCCAGGCCAGGCCAGTCCCAGCTGAAGAAGGAACGCCAACGCCCTGCTGGACTTGGCTTCAGCTGTTGTCTCCCTCCCATCCCCCACTTGCAATCAGCTGGCCGGCCACTTCCCTTCTTTGGAAGCGGTGGTCTGGACCTGGTGGCCAAAGGCCGACTGGGGTGCCAGGTCAAGGCTCTGCCTCGGCCAGCTGCTTTTGCCCGGGCCTCATTTCTTCCTGGCAAGGCAAAACCACGGCCTCACCCCACGCCCGCACTTGTCGACTCCAGCCAGGTGGAGGAAAGGCTCTGTGGAATCCGAAGGGCCGAGACAGGCTTATGGCCAAGCAGTGAGTGAGGCCCCAGCAGGCCGCCGGCTTGGGGAGCCGCTGCCACACGGGCAGGCCCTTCCGGCGACGGGTCCCAGCATCATCTCTGGAGTCGGGAGGGCCTGGCCTTCCTAGTGCCCAGGCCACGGCTCTGAGGAGAAGGGCCTCACGCGTTGGAGGGCACGCGTGAGGCCCTTGGCCTGAGGGCGCTGGTGCCACGCCGGGGGCGACTGGAAGGCTGGCTGGGCTCGCCTGCTTTGTCCAAAGGAGGCTGGCCAACCAGCCCAACCGGCCACCTGGGCCAGGCCCCTTTCAAGTGGACAAGATCCGGGGGAAAGGGCCCTGGGGCCTGCCGCCAAGTCCCCTGGGGTGTGTGCTGGGCCCCCTCAGAGGAGGGAGCCACCTGGCAACCTGTGTGCCAGACCTTAGATCTGGCGGCCTGCCACACCCGGCTCCCTGCCCTGCCCACGCCTGCCTCCATCCACTCCACGGAGGACGATGGTGTTGGCAGTGCGAGCGGAGATAGTCGTTAGAGACTTCACTTGGAGTTGTAGTCCAAGAGCATCACAGAAGAACACTGAGCTTGGGCTCGGCCATTTATCCGCTTTGTAACCTGGCTGAGTTTTCTAGCCTCTGTACCCGGTCTCTTCATCTAGCAAATGGTGAAAAGAACAACACTGACTATGGCAGGATGTTTTCAGGGTCATGTGAGTTAAGATATGTTCAAGCACAGAGTTTACATTCAGGGTGCAGTCTTTGGCTCAGTAGAAGTCTTCGTTGCTGTTCTTATAATTATCATTATTTCATGTCCTTATCTTCCTCGTGAGTTCCCTGTCAAACCAACCATGATCCACGGTGTCAGCAGTTTGATTCCAGGTCCCTGCTTCAAGGCCTGCAGAGGGAACCTCGTGCTCATAACCTCCTGTTTTGATCCCAGTCTCTGGAGGGATGTCTTGACCTCTATCTTGTCTCCACTGAGGCACGGAATGGGGTCCCACACCCAACCCTGCGTCTCCTCCTCTTAAATATCTGATGCTTTGGAAAGACTGTTTACTGTTCACTCGGTGGACTATACTCCTTGACATGAACAACGCACGGGAGGGAGGAGGGAGGAAACACTGATCCATGTAGGGCTCTGAGTTGACCATAACACAGAGTACAGTTGATCAAGGGCCAAGGTAGAGTTCCTTAACGCAGAGATCTGCCGAGATGAGGGTGTTCTGATGTGACACCACCTGACAATAAAGCAAACACGTAAAAGCATATGTAGTGGTCAAAGGGAAAGCACACAACTAAAAGAACTGATCCCATGAAATACACTATTCTATTGGTTTATGTATCAAACGAATGATAGGAAATAGCCAGGTGTAGAGATGGTAGAATGGATCAATGTCATAGAGAATTCTTTTAACAGTAGTTCAAGCCTTTTGTTTTACATCATTGATTGGGGTACTATTTTCATCTTTTCCTTTCCTAGTGTCTCCATCGTTCTCAACTTTTCCAAGAGCTATATTTACATTATCCTCTAAAATTTTAGGGAAATTTTAAAAAAGTTATGACACGTTTTAAGTTGTTGATGTTGTATATGGGAGGAGCACTAGATTGCAAGTGAATAAGCGATCATTAGAGTTGTAGTTTGGTAAAGGATGGTAGTTGGAATTGATACCAGGATGTTCTTAACCCAGTTTTTACTTCATTATTTGATGTAGATATCCAAATGCCAGAGCCGGTCATTTTTAATGTAATAACTTGTCTCATTTTAGAATATGTGTTCTTGGAGAGGGTGATGCAGGTAAGTAGAAAATAATTTAATGTAGTGACTTGTTTTTCTCCAATGGATCTCTTACAAACCCAACAGCCATATAGCATTCTTTTGTCCGAATGACCGGATGGCACTTTCTTAACTTTTCTTGCTGTGACTCTAGCAGTCTAGGGTCACACCACCTTCTCTCTCCTAGTCATGCTTTCAGTTGTAAGAGTGACAGTGTCAATAGTATAGTGAGCAATTGGCACACACTCTACTCTTTTCTAATATATGTATACATATATATATCTCAACTGCAAACTTTGGTAACATAACTGTTAAGGTGTGAACTATCTGCAGTGCCCTTAACGACTGATGGCTACACATGATCGTGTACTGACATCATGGTTAAAACCCTTCTTTGCAACATGTGGCCCCTTTCAATTTTATTGTAAAGGAGAGGGTTCAATGACTTTTTTCTTTTGGAATAGAAAGACTTGCCTTTCCATCTTAGAAAATTGAGAACTGTTTTTTTGCCTTTTTTCTTTTTTTGTCTTCAGCTCCTCGTCCTACTGGTTACTAACTCACACGTCCAGTTACTTCAGATTTATGGTGCTACCCCCTTTGCCTTTTTCATGGCTCTGACATTAATTTTTCCATAATCCCTTCTGTGAACGAGGTTTCTCTCCACGCTCATCTAGCGAGGAAGGCACCGATCCTCCTTTCGGTGAACTTGGAGACAGAGGCCAAGGTGAAGCCTCGGTGCCCCTCCACACCAGTGAACTGCAGAAGGGCTGCAGAGTCCTGTGAATCTTTGGCTCCCCTCCTGGCTCCCTCCAGACTTGGCATTGTCTGCACGGAGGAGCCCGGCTCGGTACAATCGAATTGTTGAAGTCTCTAGAAGCCGGCTGAAGGAGAAGACTGGCCAGAAAGGACATCAGCAAGCAGTGTGCTCCGAAAGTGGGTGGCAGAAACACTCAGAAGAAGAAAACCTTTCCGTTTCTCTTGTGTTCTCTTTATCTTCTCTCCCTTCCTTTTCCTTTCCTTAGATGGTACAAAGCCTGTCCACCCCCCCCCCCCATGGTGGTTGTTTTTCTCCTCAGAGCCCCAGGACAGAGCTGTATCTCTTAGTTGTAGGTCAACCCATGGGGGTTCTTTTCCTGGAGTCCCACGGCAGTTTGTTCATATCGCTTTCGTTCACATTATTTCTGTCGTGTAATTTATCTGTTTAGACATATCTGTCTTCCTTGCAGACCCCCAACATTTCAAGACCATTTGGCGCCTAGTAGATAAGTAAGGACTTGAGTGAATCAGTGAAGATCTTTTGTTGGAAAAGATCTAAATACAATACCTACTCAGCGCCCGAATGCAAGCACTTGAGAGAGAGTTTGGTGTCTGCTGAAGCAGGCTGTGGACCAGTTTAGGGGCTCAGTGCCAATGTGACCCAATAGATTTAGACAAAATGAACGAGATAATTAACTTCAATTTTACAATTCATGGAGAACAGGAGCAGGATATCTAGGTGTGAATCGGGACTTGATCATTCTTGTTGCATCTTTGGAAAACCCAGTCCTTTTTCTTTCTATCGATATTTGACTCATCCCAAGCAGCTGCCTTATTGGTATTTATGGGAAAATCAAATTGAAAAGAAAACCCAGAAAAGTATAACGGGTAGCCTTAGGGAATGTCTTAATAAAATAAAAGAACAAATTCGGAGTTAGAACAAAGATTGAATGTCAAATTTACTGGAAATTCCCTGTCTCCTTCCTCCTACACTCCCTATATCCCCAACTCCCTGTCCCTGACTCCCCAGAACATCTTTTGGATTTCTGGGCCCCTGGCCCAAATCCTCCCCATCAAGACTTATCTCCTCAGCCACCTCCTCAACCAGTTCCCTTAGGTCCCAGAACTCCAACTTCTCCGACGTTCTTTCAGGTGCCTGTTTTAACTTCTCTCACTGTTGAAGACTTACAGGGGGCGCTTAGGCCTGACCTCCAAGCAAGGGGCATCCAGGTTATTTGTGTAAATGTTGAAAACCAGGAAATAAATTTAGTAGAAACACCCAGGAAGGGCAAGAAGGTTCGTTTTGCTGTGTCTTACAACTCCTCCTACTTTCCAGGACTTTGTAATCAGGCTCTGTCAGCTTCAGACATTCCTATGCAGTATCCACTGAGGATGTATCCTGGACCTCCGCTGCAGAGAATTCATGTCCCCTGGACAGCAGCTGATCTTTTAAATTATAAAACTCTCCTGCTTCCATTGTCAGAAGACCCTACTAAATTTAGAGAAGAATTAGAAAGATTAGTGGCTATTCATAGCCCCACCCACCGAGACCTTGACTGGCTGCTAAGGGGCGTTCTTCCATCCCATGACTACACTGTAGTTATCAGACAGGCCAGACGGCCCCCTAGCAAAAACCCCCCTCATAGAGGAAATACATGGCCAGACCCTCTCCCAGACCCTCCTGCAGATAACCAGGAAGTGGCACAGCTACGGGCTGATATTCAAGGTTTAATAGGAGCGATTCTAGAGGCGTTTCCTCCTAAAGTTAATCGGTCAAAAATTGAATTATGCACTCAGAACGAGGGGGAACAACATAAAGCTTTTGTTGAACGGTTTATTCAGACTTTCCAAAGACACACTGCATTGAATCTGTAAGCTTTAGAGCATAAGAATCTCCTAATTTCTGCTTTAGTTGGAAATTTTCTTCCTGATATAAAGAAACAAATTCAAAACCGTGTAGTTGTTTGGGCAGGACAACCATTAAGTGTAATAATGGTGGCTGCTACACAATTCTTTGAAAATTGTCAGCAAGAAAACAAACAAACAAAAAGAATTAAAGACAACTCTTCTTGCTTTGCAAATTGAATCTTTTGAAAAGCAAAAATTCAACCCTGAAAGTAAACTAAAGCCCACTCAGAGGGCTCCCTATTTGCCTTCCGACAATTGTAGGTATTGCAAGAAACCAGGGCATTGGAAAAGAGCATGTGCCGCTCTTAAGAGAAGGGAAAGTTTTGTGGGAGATTGGGATTTGGCCACCCTGAAATCTATCTCTTTACCTTGGTTGTTTTTTCTAGGGACATTTGACCTCCCCCACTAACTGCCTAAAGAATTTGACATGGTGGCTCCTTCCTGGAACAGATCTATCATGATGGCTGTAAAGATAATGTAGGGTAAATGTTACAATAGGAAAGGCACCAACAAGCCCCTCTTATCAGAAGTTCTGTCTCTCTGGCCACATTCTCTGGATGACCCTGCGAAGAGTTGCCAGACAATCATTTATATTTATAAGGGAAATCTCCATGTGTAAAGGTATCTCCCTCTCTGTTTGGAGAAGAGAGGGGGATGAGCTCATTTCTAGTGACTTATCAATGTAGAAGATGAGGCCTTGAGCTACATAATAAACCTTACTCTTGTTTACTGTACTTTAGTGGTAATCTCCTGTAACTGACTCCCCCCACCCCCAAAATCCTCCTTTGTCATTGGCTGAAAATGATATTTAAGACGAGAATTTCTGCTATTGTGTTGAGAAACGCAGTGTCCCTGCTTTCTCCCATGTATACATGTGATTAAACTTGGTATTATTTTCTCCTGCTAACCTGTCTTGTTGATTATTTGGCCAGCCAGAAGAACCTTAAGGGAAAGGGCAGAGGGAGATTCTCTCTCTTCCCCCGGCAGTTTAAAAAATGTTCCCGCTTGACCCCAGCACCACCAAAAGGCTCATTTTTCTCCACCTGAGGGACATTTCTCCCTCAAATGATAGGGTCAGCTGATCCTTAGTTGCACTCCTGAGCCTACAGTTAAACTTAAAATAGAGGATCGGAAACTGGATTTCTTAATTGACACTGGTGCGACATTCTCTACTATCCATTCAAAGATTTATCTCTACCTGTTACCTCTGATTCTATCAAGCTGTTAGAGTCTCTGGACAGCCTATTTCACTGCCCATATCTAAGCCCACTCCAATATATTTAGACCCCCTTAACACTCATCATGCTTTTTTAGTTTCTGACTGTTCACCAGCAAACCTTTTTGGCCGAGATTTGTTATGTAAATTCAATGTCACTATAAATTGTAATGAAAAAGATGTTTTTATCTCCTTGCCTTCTGACCAAGCCCCAAGTCTCCTACTTTCCATGATGGAAACTTGTCCTGATTTAAATCCTTCTGAGGAAGATGAGTCTTTAAAGAATGTCCCAACCAGTCTTTGGGCTACACATGCAAATGAGGTACGATTGTTGCTTAGTGCTGAGCCCGTGCATGTTACTTGGAAAAAAAATAAACCGTTTCCATCAGTAGCCCAATACCCGCTCTCCAGAGATGCCGAGCGAGGAATTCAACCCGTAATAGACTTCCTTTTGCAACAGGGTGTACTAGCTTTTACTTCCTTGCCCTGTAACACTCCAATCTTGCCAGTAAAAAAGGAAGGCAAATTTGACTCAGACGGGAACCAAATCTATAGATTTGTACAAGACCTCAGAGCCATAAACTCTTTTGTAATTCCTCGGCATCCTGTGGTCCCTAATCCAACTGTCATCCTGACCTCAATACCTGCTGATGCAGCCTGCTTTACAGTAGTTGACCTCTGCTCAGCTTTCTTTTCAATCCCATTACACCCTGACTCACAATTTCTTTTCACATTTACATTTAAAGGGAGACAATTAACATGGACTCGAATACCTCAGGGATATTGTGAGTCCCCCTCAATACTTTCCCAGGTCCTTAAAGCTGACTTGGATTCTGTAGTCTTTACTCAAAGCTCCACTCTTGTTCAATATGTTGATGACCTTTTACTCTGTAATCCAACTAAGCAGGGGGCTCTTACAGATTCTCTTATTCTCCTGAAAGCCCTAGCTGAACGAGGCCATAAAGCCTCCAGGTTTAAACTTCAGTGGGTGCAAATGACTGTTACCTACTTAGGGCATGAGATATCTCAAGGCATTCAAAAGCTAACCTCCAAAAGCCTTGAGTCAATTTTATCCATCCGTCTCCCCAAAACAAAGAAACAGCTACGTAAATTTCTAGGAGCTGCTGGTTACTGCTGCCAATGGATTCTTAATTTTGCAGCCCTTGCTAAACTTCTGTATTCTCTTCTCCCAGATATCACCCCAGAGCCTATTTCCTGGCCCTCAGAAGCATTAAACTCCTTTGAGGCCTTAAAAATAGCTTTGTCCATGCCTCTGGCTCTTGGCTTACCTAATTTTGACAAGCCTTTTCATCTATACTGTCATGAAAATAATGAAATTGCTATAGGCATTCTAGGGCAATCTTTTGCCTCTCAAATACATCCTATAGCATATTTCTCATGCCAACTAGACCCTGTGGCATCAGGCATGCCCCCATGCTTACGTGCGGTGGCTGCAGCTGCCACCCTGATTGATAAGGCCAGTACTCTTACATTAGGCTCTCCCATTCACCTCTATGTCCCACATTCTGTGTCAGCTATTTTGCAAGTTCATAGGACACAACACGTCTCTACACGGTGACAGACCACCTATGAACAGGCTCTTTTAACTAACCCTTCCATCATCTTACATCGTTGCAACACTTTAAATCCAGCTACTTTACTGCCCCTTCCTGATGATGGAGAGCCCCACTCCATTCCACATGATTGCCTTGCAACTATAGAAATGGTCTCAAAGCCATGAGAGGATCTCTCAGACATCCCTTTAGACAATCCAGACTTACTTCTGTTTTGTGACGGCTCCTGTAAACGAAATTCCCGGGGAACCATAATAACTGGTTATGCCATAGTTTCCCCACATGAAACTCTTGAAGCTTATTCTTGGCCCACCATAAGATCAGCCCAAGCTGCTGAACTCATAGCTCTTACTAGGGCCTGCACATTAGCAAAAGAAAAACTGCCACTATTTACACAGACTCCAAATAGGCTTTTGGAGTCTGCCATGTTGTTGGCACAATTTGGAAATCCCGTAGATTCTTAACCTCTGCAAGAACTCCTATTGCTAATGGACACTTAATTACAGCCTTATTACAAGCTATTCACTTTCCTTCAAAAATTGCCATTGTTCATTGTTCAGCCCATACTAAGGAGACTGATGTCATATCTTTAGGGAATGACAGGGCTGACAGAGCTGCTAAACATGCAGCTCACTATGGACCCCCTTATCCGTTTTCCACCCAATTTTTAAACCTGCCTTTATCCCTGACTGATGTTATTAACTATCAGACAAATGCCCCACAATCTGAAAAAGACAATTGGATACAAAAGGGTGCCAAACAGTTATCAGATGGATTATACATTGGACCAAATGGACTTCCAGTAGCTCCTTTTCTTTTGACTTTTTGGCTTGCACTTATCTCCCACCAAATGGGACATATGTGCAAACGGGGGATAGCTAAAGAACTAAAAAACAATTGGTTTTGCCCTGGCATCCGTAAAATTTCTGACCAAATCACCTCCCAGTGCACAACTTGCAAATCTTACCAAGTTTCTGGGAGAAATCGGTGTGATCCAGGAAGTCCTCCCAGGCCTACGCTGCCTTTTGCAGCACTCCAAATGGATTTTATGGACGTGCCCTCAGCTTTAGGTTACTCTCACTGTTTGGTTATTGTCTGTATGTTTAGTAGATGGACTGAATGCTATCCGACCAGACATGCAGATGCCACAACAGTGGTAAAGAAATTAATAACTGAAGTTATTCCTCGCTTTGGCATTCCTTTATAGATTGAACCAGACCAAGGAACTCATTTTACAGCAGAGATAAACCACTTGCTTGCAAAAACTCTGGGGTATTCATTAAAATTTCATACCTCATATCACCCTCAGTCATCAGGGCAAGTGGAACATAAAACTCTAGATATAAAAAGAACTCTAGGAAAAGTCTGTCAAGAAACTGGACTTAAATGGCCAGAAGCTCTGCCCTTGGCCCTTATGAAGATTCAAAATACTCCAAACAAAAGGCATGGACTGACTCCTTTTGAAATAGTTTTTGGATGTCCGATGCCTACTGGCGTCTCTAAACCTTCAATTCCTGGATTAAATGAATATTATGGGAACTTAAGTGAACAATTTGATGCTATGACTAGTTATATACAAAAATTAACTAGTATACTTGAAGCATATCGTCAACAGGTAAAAGAGGCGTGGCCCCCACCTTCTGACAAGCCTTGCCATCCCTTTCGACCAGGAGACCGGGTGTACATCAAGGCCTTTAGAAGAAAACACGCACTGTAACCTCGCTGAGAAGGACTTTATGAAGTCTTACTGACGACCTGCACTGCCATCAAAATAAAAAAAAATATTCCTGGATCCATGCAAGCCACACCAAAATAGACCCAGAACGTCGCTCTCAAGACAGCTGAGAGATAATCCCCACAGGTGACCTTAAACTAAGGATTTCGAGGGCCAAAACCCAGACCCCAGAAGCAGCCGACATCACGAAGTAGACAGCTTTTCCCAAGATCACGGATCAAGAAAACCTTCTTTGACCCATTTCCTCCACCTTGCTTTAAAACTCAGGATATATATACACACTCACACACACAAACTATTAGTGGATATATATATACGTATATATATATACAATGTATATATATATACATATATATATATATATTTTTTTTTTGTGAGGAGATCAGCCCTGTGCTAACATCCGCCAATCCTCCTCTTTTTTTGCTGAGGAAGACGGCCCTGGGCTAACATCTGTGCTCATCTTCCTCCACTTTATATGGGACGCCGCCACAGCATGGCTTGCCAAGCAGTGCGTCCGTGCGTGCCCGGGATCCGAACCAGCGAACCCCGGGCCGCCGCAGTGGAGCGCACGCACTTAACCGCTTGCGCCACCGGGCCGGCCCCTATATATATTTTTTAATCATTTATTAGAGAGCTGACTGGAGAGTGCTGGTCTCTACCTGTCCCTCTTCCCCTCTCTAAGTCTCTGCTATGGGCTCTTTTCCGATCTGTGTCTTGCTTTTACTAACCCTCTCCTTTTCAACAGGTCAGGCGGGCACAGACCAAACACCCCCTTATGCCAGTTTACCAAGCCCTAGCCACGCTAACTAATCAATCTGACTGTTGGTTATGTCAACAGCTAGATAGTGCAAAAGAACCTGAACTAGTCTTTGTTCCTGCTGATATGAACACCTGGTGGACTAAGTACGGAAAATGGATGAATAACAGAGTATGATATCCGCAGCAAGGGAAACCTCACTCTGCTTCATCTTCTGGTGAGTCACTTGGGCCCCAGAAAGACTACTTAAAAGGTCAAAGACTGTCCCTTGCCCAAGTACAAGCAATAAGTGAAAGTTTTTCCCTCTGCATTGAAAGTAAACATGGCGCTGGACCTTTCCTGGGTGACATACCGAGACAATATTGCAGTCAAACTCTGTGGTTTGATTCCGCAGGTGGCATCTTCAGAACTCTCAAGGGAATTGTAAGTGACTCTATCACTACTCCCTCTGGCACAAACATTTGCCAAATCACCAAGTGCTCTGGATGGCTTACGAGCCACCCGTGTGCAACTTGGGGTATAGCAGCTATCCACATGGTTAAGCTGCCCAATGCCACAGACTATATATGGGTGGATCAAAGATCTGGACTCACCTGGTCAGGTGAAAAGACCAGGCTTTATAGCTGCCAAAATCAGACTGCAGGCCTCCTCTACCAGCTGTTCTGCAATCTGTTCTGTTCTCGCAGACTGACAGGAGCTCATGGGAAATGGAGATGTTTAGGTAGTAACAGTGCAAGTGGCACAGATCATGAAATAGTCCAGATCCTGGGAACTACAGACTCAATTCTAACCTTGTCTTTAAACTACACTGGTCTTTTCATTTTATGCGGCAACAAAGTGTATAAAGGATTCCCACCTAATTGGTCAGGACGATGCAGACTTGGATACCTGGCTCCTTCTGTCACCAAACACTCCACCTTAAATGCCAGCCAAATTACAAACTTGGGTTCGTTTGTTCATAAGATTGTGCCACATAAACGTGTCAGTTGAGAAATCGTGGAAAATCCACTTGTATATCACAACTCCAAGTTCTTTTCAGCCTTGAGAGTCCTATTCCCCAGCTTTGGAGATTATGAGTTGGAAAAGGCAATCTTAAATCTCTTTATGGTAATGGAGCAAGAGTTCAACACCACCATGCAAACCTTGAACATACTCCAGTCAGAGATTAACAGCCTAGCATCTGTGGTGCTCCAAAATTGACGTGCTCTGGATGTACACACTGCCCAGCAAGGAGGAGCATGTGCAATCATTGGAGAAAAATGTTGCTTTTATGTGAATCAAACAGGTCAAGTAATATCTAACTTAAATCTATTAAAAGAGAAGATTGACATTTTTCATCAGATAAACGAAGCTCACACATTTTATTGGACTGACTTATTTCCAGGACTGGGGGACTGGTTTAATGGAGTGTGGGGAAATGTGCTCCGATTTGTTCTTTTCTGTTTGTTCATCCTCATTCTAATCTGCTTTCTTTTCTCTCTTTGCAGACTTCTTATCACTCGGATACTAACACGATTTCTCTCTCCACAGTTACCAGCTCAGCTTTTAATATGTGAAACTTTTAGGGAAGTTTCAGAGGAGGGAACTGTTGGTGCTCAGGGCAAGCTACCCCAGGAAGCACCACTCTGGTATGCGGATTATTTCAAGCTGAAGACAATAAGGACTCAGAGAACTCAGGAAGAATATTTGAGTTTCCCCTCCCAAACTGCCTAATGAATTTAAAACAAAAGATCTGTTTCAGGAAGGAGTTATTATCATGACTGCTATAAAGATAATGTAGGATAGAGGTTACAATAGAAAAGGCACCAACAAGCCCATCTTATTGGAAGTTCTGTCTCTCTGGCCACAGGCTCTGGATGGCCCTGCGAGGAGTTACCAGACAATCATTTACAAGGGAAGTCTCCATTTGTAAAGGTATCTCCCTCTCTGTATTGGGAAGAGGGGGGACGACCTCATTTCTAGAGACTTATCAATGTAGAAGGTGAGGACTTAAAACCGCATAATAAATCTTACTCTTGTTTACAGTGTTTTAGTGATAATCTCCTGTAACTAACACTCCCACCCCCAACATCCTCCTTGTCTTTGGTTGGACATGGTATTTAAGACGAGAATCTGCTATTGTGTTGAGAAACGCAGTGTCCCTGCCTTCTCCCATGTATAAGTGTTATTAAACTTGGTATTATTTTCTCCTGCTACCCTGTCTTGTTAATTATTTGGCCAGTCATAAGAACCTTAAGGAAAAGGGCAGAGGGAGATTCCCCCTCTTCCCCTGACAGTGGTGATGCAGGTGGGCTCTCAAGGTTACGCCTATATTGTGGAAGCAAGCAATCAAGTATTTAATGGAAGCATTTCTATGTAAAAGAGAGAAAAGCAAGGTTAATGGTTGGAGCAAGTTGTAAAGCAGTTTCTGAGTATAGGGGACAGCTAGTTAAGAAGAATTTTAGATGTCAGCATCAAAGCATCTTTTGCAGTTTAAAATGTCTCTGATGATGTCATCGGGTAATCTCTTAAGTTTATATCAAGTCCATGAGCTTCAGTTTGTAAGGCTTCAGGGAAAAGGGCAGGTTCAGTTTTCAGTGATTCCAAATGAAAATGATGGAAAAAATGAAAAACGTTAGTTTGGACACCTGTAGCCAGATATTTTAGGAGACTAGAAGAAATCAGGATCCAGTCCAGTCAACAGATATAAAACAAAAACCTTAACAGACAATTAACAAAACTAGGATCTAATATCCGCAAATGTACACTACAGTTTTTACTGAAATATAATTTTTCTTTCTAAGATCACCCTCATTTTTATCAAAGATAGACAAATTAAAACTAACTAGTTTGCAAAATAAGTCTAGTTCCAATAGTGTTGGCCCAATTATTTACATAAGTACAGCAAGAATAGCAATTGATCACATAGGCTCTTTTAAGTCTGCTTTGCTGGAACTTTTTATAAGGAATCTCAGATTGAACTTTAAAGGCCTCTCCAGGCCAGAAAAGCCAAGCCAAAGATTTTGTCATCAGACTTTGCCTGTAATACCTACAGATTTGGGTGAATTCCTCTGTTCCTAGGTTCCCCCAAAATATTTCGAGGTTCCTTGTGTTTGCCAGATAAGTGACATTCTTTACTTATCCTGGTAAGTGCTGCTTGGAACATAAGGTACCAGGCCAATATTTCCACGTGGCTTTATTCCATAAAGTCCAATCTTCATTCCTCAAAAGCTGTATGGTTATATCGCAAATATGATCTTCCAGTCACAGCCTTGGTAATATAACCAGTGTTTCCAATTATGTCCTGTTATAAGGAGAACAGATTCTTATTGAACTTATGCAAATAACTATATTGCCATGAAAACAACAATACTCACTTACTAAGAGTTTCCAAATTCGAGAGATCAGATCTGAGAAATAGAGAAATATTTCAATTTTACTTACAAAAATATCATTTACCAGATTGTTATAAGTCATTAGCTAGCTCAGGAGAAAAGAGAAAAAGTTTTCCTTAACTCTGAAAAATCAAAACATTAAAAATTCAGCAATACTTCAAATGAAAAATCATAAAAATTATAATCATCCTTATCAGTTCATTCAGTCCTGTGTAATCCATTCTTGATCCCAATCTTTCTGTTAGCAGCTTCATGAAGTTATCAGTCTTTCCATCAGGTTTCTGTAATTTCTTACCAAGGTCAGTTTTATGATCAGAAAGTTTGTCAGAAACCTGTACTCCAGTGTAAATGCCAGAGTCCTTTCCATGAATTTTTCTGAAGTTGAAATATTTTGCAAAAGCATTAGAGCAAAGAAATAAGTCTGTAAACAACAAGACCTCAAAATGGCAATTGACAGAGAAATTTGATTAATTTTGTGACACACAACACTTTAAAATAATAATAACCAGAATTATGACTGATAATCAGGACAGATCAGAATTTCAGTAATGTTATACAATTTTAAAACACCTATGTCGATAACATTTGCCCATATAATAGCACCTAAGCAGACTTATCATCACTTGTCTGACAATGCTTTCCATGTAATTTAACATACGGAATAAGCCTAATAAGTTTAGTATCTTTCCCCTGAGAGGAAGAGAGCAAATTTCTTTAAGAAGTTGCAGGGCCCTTTGAAAATTCTCAAAGAAAAAAAGTAAAAAAAACACTTTATTTAAGATATGAATTTTGGGGAGCTTGTCAAAAATGGAAAACGTTAAAGCAAAGAGAGCATTAACAGTCCAAAAACCTTAATAGAGAAACCTCAGTCTTTTGAACACAGGAAATTATTTTAACAGTTTTTTTTTTCTGTCTTTTAGGTAGACTTACCCAAAGGTAAAGAAAAATCTTTTATAACCTCTTTATCAAGTTCAAGAAAATTATCCTTTTAAGAGAAATAAGACCAAATTATAATTTTGTACCAGCTTCCTTCTGATATTAAAATTCATTTACTTAATTAAATTCATTTCAATCTGAGCAAACTTGACCATACAAAAACTCCTTTTCCAGAATTCCTCTTCCACAAACCTATAACTTTCTTTTTACATTCAGAATTTGTCCCATGTCTTTCTTTTCCCTCCTACTACTTGAAGACAAATTTATCTTTCTTAATCAAATAAAATATTTCCATTCTTTGTTCATTCTTTATACATCTTATTTTCCTTGTACACAGACATATTTTTTCTTAATATTTAGTAGCTTCAATCACATATACTAATTAGAAATTTTAACTCTTAGAAACCCCAATTTGTAAGTAAAAACTAAGTAAACCATTATAAACTTTCTTTTACATTAGTATATTGTGGCTTGGAAAATTTATAAACACTTCATAACTTCTAGAAATATGTTACTTTATAGTACAATCTTTTAATAAAACACATGTTTACCAATAGACCCAAAACACCTTTTAGTTTTCCTGTAATGAAAAGCCCAAAGTAGACAATCGTGAGTTTAGCAATCAATGTCTAATATCTTATCTTATTTGGAAATGATGATACTCAGTGAATTTTTATCACAAAATTTAGCAAAACTCTAAAGTTTTAAGTCACCAAAAAGATTTTGGAAGATGTAACCACCATAACACATAATTATTATTTAAAGTTCACCCAACATTCATCTTTTTCACAACTATTTAGTTACTTGTTCCCAATAATTATTTAGATTGTCTATAAGACTTCATAAGACATTAGATAAAATTAGCCATCATTTAAATTACTATTTTTGTTAACCAGTTCTGTAATAGAAATAACATCAGTTTTTTGTACAAAAGTTCATGTAAATTTCATCACCTCTTATACCTTTAAACATAGTTATCATTAAGATTTTTATCAATAGGTGTTGGTCTTCTAATTTTGGACAAGGGAAGCATTCCCAGTCAGACATTTTAAAACATACACAGGCAAAGTTGATGTAACCTCTTTATATAAAATTAGCTCAAACATTCCAACCTTTATAATCTTTTCAACACTTACACTTTTACATGTTCTCAATTCAATTGTAACCTGAGTCAAGCTCTTAAGGCTATTTAAATTTTTCCCTTCCTTTTTCTGGCCCTTTTTTAGGTACCAATTAAACAATTGTGTGAGAGCTCTCAAAACATATTTTTTTTCCCCAATTTAGAAGTTTTCCCAATTCAAAGGATCTGTCGTCGGGCCATTGACGAGTAGGATCTTCATTTGTCTATTTATTCCAATAGTGACTCGATCCAATAAGCCTTTTTAAGGAAAGACCCGGTGGTAACTTTCCCATGCTTAGAATAAATCTTTACCATGGATGCAAGAGGCGTCCCTGGTGAGGGCGCAGATGATGTAGCCCCCATGATCCAAAGAATTCACTCCCAAAGATATTCAGAGAAATTAAAGACCTTCGTTACACAGGCGGTAAGGATGGTGTAGTGAAAACGGTGTCTCCGGTCTCCTACAATAGTGTGGGACGCCTCCAGTCACAGAGCCGCTAATCTGTGACACCGGGCAGGCAATATTGGAATGGGATTTTTCCAGCACTAACAAGCAACTAAGGTTAAGACGACAAAAGCCCTTATGGACTAGGTCCTTTATGACAAACTCCCCTGAGAGCTTGGCACAGCCAGACAAAGAGACAGTTCAGAACCCCAGTCTATTCGACTGGCCACCAAGGGGCACCCCGGTAAATGCACCTTCCGTATGGTGGAGACCAAGGAGAATATTCTCACTGGTCACAAAGCCAAGTTTTCTCAGGACACAGAACAAGACAGAAGGAAAAACCTCATCCGGTTTTTTTCTTATGTGCACAATGACAGCTTTAGCCACGCCTTAGGTCTCTTTGAGTCAGAATAATACCTGGGGGGGGAGATGCCACGGGGTTGGGGACTGTGTGCTTTACAGAGTACCTCGTCATTGCATGGACATTTTCTTGCAGTTGGCGGGGGACCTCTGTCATCTACCCCGTTCCGTGACCCAACTTATCCTGTCACGGGAGTCTTCTGAAAGTGGCGAGTGCCCTAATGGCTCTTAACTGCTCGACCTGTGCCCACCAAATTTGCGACCTTTTTGGCTTCCAAGATGCCCTTGGCAATGGCCTTCACTTCATGTGCATATTAACCCACAGCAAAGTTTGTCTAAATAGACGCCAGTCTGGTGAGACCCGCAAACTCATCAGTCTGTGGGGCCTGCCCGGACATTAGGCTTATAGGGTCTATGCCTGCGTCCTACCCTATGGTATTTCCTTCTTATGACACACGATACAAAAGACAGAGACAAAAGAGAAAAACAGAGACAATCTCTGGGAGGAAAAGGGATCAAGATCAAAACCAAGAGTACTCTACCAAATTTACCAGTGTCACTAAAAGCACAAGAAACTAGTTTCCCAAATATTTGCTCCTGCTAATCTAAATTTTGAAAGAGAAAAAATTTCTCACCACCTCCTTCCACCGGACTCCACAGGTAGAGATTCCGGGAGGCTGACGTGGTAAGAATCTTACATTTTGCCGGCTATCGTCAGGGGGTCCCGTATTTCATCCCCTGCAGTAATCTAGGGAGAAGGCATTTCTTCCAGCCAGAGAACGTAACTTGCCATGCAGTGTAGCCCCACGTTGGGTGCAAAAACTGTTGAGGGAGTGAGAGAATCTCCCTTTTCCCTTTTCTTAAGGTTCTCATGGCTGGCCAAATAGTTAACAAGACAGGTTAGCAGGAGAAAATAATACCAAGTTTAATAACATGTATACATGGGAGAAACTCAGAAATGAGCAACTCGTCCCTCTGTCTAAGCTGCCCGATTAAGTGTTGTAGCTAAAGAGGAGGAAGGTCTTGGGGGTGGGTAGTGGTCTAGGACCACAGAGGGCAAGAAGACAACTCACATGGAGATAGAAATGCAAATGTTTGCCTGACAACTCTTCCCAGGGTCATCTATAGATAATGTGGTCAGTGAGAGATACAGTTTTTGATAAAAGGGGCTTGGTGCCTTTCCTATTGTAACCTCTATCCTACGTTATCTTTACAACCATCATGATAATAACTCCTTCCTGAAACAGATTTTTTGTTTTAAATTCTTTAGGCAGTTTGGGAGGGGAAATTCAAATATACTTCCTGAGTTCTCTGAGTCCTTATTGTCTTCAGCTGGAAACAATACACACACCAGGGTGGTGCCTAATGGGGTAGCTTGCCCTGAGCACCATTACCTCCATTTATAAGGATGCCCCCTTTATATAGATTCTGTACAAAATTGCAAAGATCACGTTTTCCTTTTTAAAATTTATTTGTTTTAACTTTTAATAGTGAGAACTTTAGTGTTGGGTAAACTGCTGCACAATTACTGGAAATGCTGAGAGTCTTTTTGAAAAGTGTAGAAGTCTAAAGATAATGAAAAGTACATTTCTCCAATGTCAAGTCCCTTGATGATCTGATAGGCGTCTGTCTAGTTGTACCCGGAAGAGATGGAAGATTGAACACCAGCACAGCACACAAGGAAACAGGCTGCCAACTTGAGGACTTCCCATGGACCACAGAGTGCCTAGCAGACTCTTGGAGATTAAATCTGGGCTTTGTCCATGGGTTGTCCCTGAGAGGAAGATTTTGCTTAAATGACCAGAGAATAGACAACGTATTTTGTTGATAATAATTCTTACCATGTAAATTTCTTTATAAATCTCTGAATAAAATAAAAAAATTTAATCCTCATAGAAATCAACTCTTACTGACAAGCCCCACAGCCTTCTCTAGAGAGCTCAACAGAAAATGTCTCCACTGACTGTGACTTGCTCTTCTCTGAAAGCCAGCCAGCACTTCACTGATAGCCCTGGATAAGGAAGGCCAGATACAATTCTTTGAAGATATTTAGCTGAATTCAGAACCAAAAATCCTACCTCCAGTTGGCTCCTCTGTGAGAATGGATGGCCGGCCTTGTTTCACAGCCTGAGCTGTTGAGGTTTCATATGAGATAAATTGCTCTGTTCTCCAGGGATGGAAAAATTGGACTGTGACATAGATTCAGGGCTTAGATTTTGCAGGTAAAGATAGGGTCATAGAGGGGAATAAAGATTTCAGCAAATTGGTTTGTTGTTCTCTACAATGGAAATAATTTAAGAAGCAGATAGTCTCTCACTCAAACTTCTCTTCCCTGTTCTCTATCGGTCATATCACTGTAAAAATTCTCTCTATGAAAATTTCAGTTTTTTTCTTTGTAGTGTCTTTATTATCATCTTTATGAATTCTTTGACTTCACCACCTTCTTGGCACCACAACGTTAGCCATTGAGATATTATTATAGATTCAGTTTTGCAACTTCATCCCTTTATCTCTATTTCCTCTGCCATTTCATAGTTTTAGTTCCTATTGTATCTTATGCTTGAAAACACTTGAAGCTTACAGTGTGTATCAGTTCCTTATTTTCTCAAATTTTTATTATCTAAGTGCCCTCAACTATCACTTTTTTTTAGAAAAGAAGTGAAATACATAACAGAACAGTACACTGTAATAAATTGACCACTTATAAAATTAAGTTCAACCTGAAATCCCTCCCCACTTAACAGAGACCATATTTTATAATTCACAATACTTTAGTGTGGGCAGGGTCAGTTTATCAAGGATTTTGGATGTTTTAAACCACGTGAGATATATACAGTGTAAGGTAAAATCGTTAATCTTGCAGAAGTTGTAGAATTTCCTGATGCTTAGGGAAATTGGTGGTGGAGAACCTGAATCATATGAAAAGTAGTTGATTAATTAGTACCTGAGTTTGTTAATTTGGTAAGGATGATGATGAGACATACATGTTGAAAAGATAACTTTGCATATCAGAGTATTGTCAGAGGCCACTGGGAAAATTCACAATATTCTCAAATACTACAAAAAATGACCATTTTTTTCATAAAAGATGTCATACATGACGGCATCATATACTTCTGTCAGAAAACTTGCAATGAAGAAAATTAACACTTGAGTCACTTTAATTCTAACAATTTGTTCATGCTTACTAGTAGGTTAAAAAACTGTTTAGAAATAAAGTGATAAGTGATGTACTTGCTTAATTTTTAAATTTTTTTAGTAAAAAACTTTTTCATATTTTTAAAAAATATTTATTTGTATTTATTTTATGCTGAATTTATTCCTGGGCCAAAGACTTTTTTTTTTAATTAACTAACACTAATTCTTTTCAAGCTCTTTCAAAAAGTTGAAGAGGAGAAAATACCTCTAAAGTCATCCTATGGGATTAGCACTACCTTGATATCAAAGCCAAAGACACTAAGAGAAAAGAAAACTATAGGTCAATATCTTTGATGAATATTGATATAAAAATCCTCCATAAAATAGTAATAAACTAAATTCATCAGCATATTAAAAGGATTATACAGCATTTTTAAGTGGGATTTATTCCTGGAATACAAGGATGTTTCAGTATATGAAAATGATTTAATGTAATAAACTACATTAACAGAATGAAGGAAGAAAACACATGATCATCTCAATGGATGCAGAAAAAGCATTTAACAAAACTCAACATGTTTTCATGCTAAAATCACTAAAAAAACACTCAGAGTAAAAGGAAACTACTTCAACATAATAAAAGCCATATATAGAAATCCACAGAGAACACCATATTCAAGGGTGAAAGACTGAAAGCTTTTTCTCTAAGATCAGGAACAAGACAAGAAGGCCCATTTTCACCACTTCTATTCAACATGGTATTAGAAGTTCTAGCCAAAGCAATTAGGCAAGAAAAAGAAAGAAATAGCATCCAAATTTGAAAAGAAGAAGTAATATTATATTTGTTTACAAAGAGTATCTTATATGTTGAAACCCCTAAAACTTCCACCAAAAATTTGTTAGAACTAGTAAATTCTGCAGAGTAGTGGGACACAAAATCAACATGCAAAAACTAGTTGTTCTTCTATACATTAATAATAAGTAATCTGAAAAAGAAATTTAAAAACTTTACATTTTTATTTACAATAGCAACAAAAGAGTAAAATACTTAAGAATCAACTTACTCAAAGAGGTAAAAATTCCAATGATGGTTTTGCAAAAATAGAAAAATCTATCCTAAAATTCATATGGACTCTCAAGGGACACTGAATAGCCAAAACAATCTAGAAAAAGAAGAACAAAGTTAGAGAACTCACACTTCCTGATTTCAAAACTTACTATAAAGTAATCAAAACAGTGTGGTACTGGCATAAATACACACACTATACTAATGAAATAGCACAGAGAGCCCAGAAATAAAACTTTGCATATATGGTCCAATGATTTTTGACAAAGGTACAAAGATCATTCATTGGAGAAAAGATCAATTTTTCAACAAATGTTGTTGGGAAAACTGGATACCCACATGCAAAAGAATGAGGTTGGACCCTTACTTTACACTATATACAAAAATTAACTCAAAATGGATCAAAGATATAAATGTTAGAGTTGAAGCTATAAAATCCTTAGAAGAAAACACATGGTAAAACCTGTATGTCATTGGGTCCAAATGCCATTGCAAAAATGATTTCTTTAATATGACATCAAAGACATAAGTAACAAAAAAATAACAAATTGGACTTCATCAAAACGAAAAAGTTTTCTGTATCACAAGATACTATCAACAGAGTAAAAAGGCAAACCATGGAATGGTTGAAAATATTTGCAAATCACAAATCTGATAGGGGATTAATATCTAGAATAAATAAAGAACTTCTACAACTCAACAATAAAAAAAACCTCAATTTAAAAATGCACAAAATACTTGAATAGACATTTCTCCAAGGAAAATATAAAATGAACAGGAAACACAAGAAAAGATGCTCAACATCACTAAGTATCAAGAAAATGTGAAATAAAAGCACAATGAGCTACCTTTTCACACCCATTAGGAGAGTTACTATCACAAAATCAGAACATAACAAGTGTTGGCAAGGATGTTGAGAAATTGGAACCCTTGTGCTCTGAGTGTGAGAATATAAAACTGTGGAAAACAGTATGGCAGTTCCTTCAAAAATTGAAAATAACATTACTATATGATCTAGAATTTCCACTTATGGGTTCTGAAATAATAAAAAACATATTTATCGGCCTCTGCATCCAGTTCTTGGCACAGAGCTCCTAAAACCTTTGTAATTTCCCCAGTGATAAGAACACTAAGAGAATCTTTTGTTCTATTGAGGCAATTCTGGGTGGGCTCCTGGATGGCTCCTGGATGGGGGTTGGTCACCAGAAAGACCAAGCCCTGATTAGAAGCTTCGAATTTTTAGCCCTACCTCTTATCCTCCAGAGAAAGGAGAGGGGCTGGAAACTGAGTTAATAATTGATCATGCCTATGTGAGAGAGCCTCCATAAAAATCCCAATAGAAGGCGGTTCAGAGAGCTTCCAGGTTGGCAATGACAAGGACTGCTTGGAGAGTGGTGCACCTGGAGATGGCATGAAAGCTTTGTGTACTATCTCCATAGCTTTCCCTATGCACCACTTCCAACAGGCTCTTCTTGAATTATATCCTTTTATAATAAACTGGTGATCTAGTAAATGTTTCTCTGAGTTTTGTGAGCCACTTTAGCAAATTAATCAAACCCAAGGAGGAGGTTGTGGGAACCTCTGGTTTATAGCCAGTAAGTCAGAAGTACAGGTAACAACCTGGGCTTGTAACTGGCATCTGAAGTAAAGGTGAGGTTGGATGGGTGCGCAGAATTATAGGACGGAGCCATCAACCTGTAGAATCTGATGTATCTCTGGGTTGTCAGCATCAAATTGAGTTGAATTATCTGGCAACCAGCTGGCATTACAAGAATTGCTTCTTGGAGGTGTAGGGGACCCTGTTATATGTGAAAAAGTGAATCTGAGAACACCATTTATGGGTATACACCCAAAAGAACTGAACGCAGAGGTATAAAGACATATATGTACACCCATGTTCTTAACAGCATTATTTAAAATAGCTGGAAGCTGGAATCAAGCCAGGTGTCCATCAGTGGATGAGCTGCCAAAAAAATGTGGTGTATACACATAGTGGAATACTATTCACCCTTAAAAAGGAAGGAATTCTGACACATGTTATGACATGGATGAACCATGAGGAATTTATGCTAAGTGAAATAAAGCCAGTCACAAAAAGAAAAATACTGTATGATTCCACTCATATAAGGTAATTAGAGTAGTCAAATTTATAGGAATAGAAAGGAGAATGGTGGTTCCTAGGGGCAAGAGGGAGGGATAACAGGGAGTTGTTGCTTAATGGGCACAAAGTTTCAGTGCAAGGTGAAAATAGTTCTGTGGATGGTTGGAGGTTATGGCTACACAATTATGTGAGGGTATTGAATGTCTCTGAACTGTACACTTAAAAACGGTTACAATTTTATGTTCTGCATATTTTATAACCATTAAAAAATTACTTATTTTCAACAAATGAACAAACACTAGCTACATGCAATAGCATGGATGAATATCACAACCATAATGCTGCATAAAAGAAATTATATTCAAAAGGCTATATATTTTATAATTCCATTTATATAAAATCCAAGAAAGAAACAAAACCGAGGTCTGGCTTCTAGTAATGGTGGAGTAGCCTGTTGAACTAACACTCTCACAGATAACAA
Source organism: Diceros bicornis minor (assembly GCF_020826845.1). Taxonomy (NCBI): domain Eukaryota; kingdom Metazoa; phylum Chordata; class Mammalia; order Perissodactyla; family Rhinocerotidae; genus Diceros; species Diceros bicornis. The sequence continues at coordinate 1,590,925 of NW_026690876.1, forward strand.
TGATAAAATCTGCACAAAATATTATATATATTTATACAGACTCGTGTGGCTATATGTAATACACATAAAATAAATGTGTACTTGTGTGTATGTATAAATCACTTCCAAAAGCAAGCAGAACTGAGAGGGAATCTTCCTTTAAATGATGGGAATTGCACCAGGAGATATTTGCAAGCTTGAATCTTTTGCCTCAAAGCATTCCAAAATCTGTACATGGCCTAGACAGGGGAAAAACTACAGTCTTACTTGTAATGTTAGAGGATGTATTTTTGGGCTGGCAGAGTAGCTGGAAAGTTAGGGGAGAAATTCTGGAAGGGAGGGAGACACAAAGAGGAAAATCGCAAAATATATATGTAAGTCTCTCCCCCACACACACCAAATTGGCAGATCTTTGAACAACACACATACAGGGTAGGCCCCAGAAGGCCTAGTGTAAAAACAGCAGTTGGAAGATGAAAGAACTGACTGAGGATTTCAGCTATGCCCACTGTAAAGGAGATAGGATTGGAATTTCAGTCCAGCCAAGTTGATTCCCTGCTAGAAAAGTAACAACACTCTTCAAAGTAATACAACAGAATCCGGAGCCTCTATGCCTATCTTTCATGATTTCCAGTACACAATTTAAAAGAATCATGAGATTTGAAGAAACAGGAAAATGTAATCCATATGTGACCAAAAGCAGGCAGTAGAAACTCTCTCCAATGTGTTGCAATTAGCAGTCAAGAATACGAAAGCAGCTATTATAAAGATGATCATGGTGGTAAAGAAAAATATTCCCATAATGAATGAACAGATGTGGGAACTCAGCAGAGAAGTGGAAATTACACAAAAGAACCAAATAGGAAGATGAAATAAAATAAATACATTTGAGTTTACAAGTAGATGAGAAACAGTAGAAAAAACATGGAGATACAGCAATAGAAATTTTCCAGTCTGAAGAAAAGAATGTAAAAATTTTGAAGAAAAACGAAGAGAGCCTTATGACCTGTGAGATGATTGAGTCCCCAGCAGAGAGGAGAAAGACAGAAAAATTAAAGGAGGCAGAAAGGCAAATCAATAAGTAATAGCATAAAACTTCCAAAATTTCTTGGAAAATCTAAAATTTTAGATCCAAGAAAGTCAGCAAACTCACAAAATAAAATATAAATTAAAAGCATACTTAGGTACATGATAGTCAAGCTACTAAAATCCAAAGATAAAAAGAAAATCTTGAAAGCAGTCAGGGAAATACATATATACAGGGGAAGACATTACATACAGGGAGAAATAAGGTGAATGATGGATAACATATTATCAAAAACAAAAGAGACAACTCAACAACAAAATGACATCTTTCAAGTGCAGAAAGAAAACCCAAAAGTCAACACAAGATTCTATATTTAGCAGAACTCACTTTCAAAAATGAAGCAGAAGCCACAACAAGATGCTGCACGCCTATTAGGTGCCTGAAATAAAAAATAAAATTGCAAATACCACATGAGGAGGTGGGTCAGGAGTAGGAGCAATTAGAACTGGGAATGCAACATGATAGTTGCATTCAGAAAACAGTTGAGCAGGTTCTTATAAAGCTAAACATATACTTATTATATGACTCAGATATCCCACTCCTAGGTATTTACTGAAGAAAATTGAAAACTAATGTTTATACAAAAATCTTTGTGGGAATCTTTATAGCCATTTTATTCATAATTGCCAAAAGCTGGAAATAAGCTAAATGTCCTTCATCAGGTGAATGGAGAAAGAAACTGTGTTGCATTGGTACATTATAATACTACTTGGCAAGAAAAAGGATAAACTCTTTTTTTGTGTGTGTGTGAGAAAGATAAGCCCTGAGCTAACATCCATTGCCAATCCTCCTCCTTTTTTCCCCCCAAAGCCCCAATAGATAGATGTATGTCATAATTGCACACCCTTCTAGTTGCTGTATGTGGGACACTGCCTCAGCATGGCCAGAGAAGCGATGCGTCAGTGCGTGCCCTGGATCCGAACCTGGGCTGCCAGTAGGGGAGCGCATGCACTCAACCGCTAGGCCACGGGGCCAGCCCCAGGATAAACTCTTGATTCACACAACAACATGGATGAATCTTGGATGCATTTCTCTAAGTAAAGGAAGTCAGATTCAAAAGGCTGTATAGTATATGATTCCATTTATATGACTTTCTAGAAAAGGCAGAATTACAGGGATGGAAAATGATCAGTGGTTGCCAAGGGATGGAGTAGGGGAAGAGGTTGAATACAAAGGGATAGCATGAGAGAACTTTGGGGGTGAAAAACACAGCTCTGTATGGTACTGTGGGTATGGATGCATGACCGTAAAGTCAAAACCCATAGAACTGTACACCACAAAGAGTGAATTTTACTCTGCAAATTTTAAAAATCAATCAGGATGCTGGGGAACTCAGATGGAATGCAGTGACAAATGAATCTCACTGTATTACAAGCATGTGACCTAACCATACAGAAGGGGTGGGGATGAAAGGTCCTGACCTAAGTTACTTTGGAAGATAGTGATTTGACGGGATACTGTAGAACTAAAGTACTGGACACAAACACTGTACTCTAGGTGGTCAATTTGTTTTTCATAAGGGTATGGATTAGCAATTCTGAAACTAGTTGACACAGTAAATATATTGTAGCTAACTGGAGTTAAGTTTCTCACTGTTGGTGAAAGAAGTTACAAATAAACAAAAGGAGAATGCTAGAATAAACTCTGTGGTGCTGGATTGGAGTTCGAAGTATCAGTATGAATCCATGTCTCTTTTAATATATCTATCCAAATAGATATATAGACTGATATATAGATGGATAGATCGATAGACAGATTTGTCTACCTGAGTTTATATTCATGCATACATTTCCAAGCTCTGCTGAGAGGGTCCAGAAGCAGTGACACTCTAGTATTAATGAGCACACCTAGCTCCCAGATCTTGTTTTTTAAATATCATTCTCCAATAAAATAAAGCAGATTTTCTTGGAGAAATGGCTAATTCTAGGGCTGGAGATGAAAAATACAAGATGAGCCTGGATCATCTTGTAGTGCCAGAAAGTAGGAAAGTGCTTTCAAAAAAAAAGCACACAGAAAATGATGGGACATGTCAAAAGGAATCAATCTGAAAGACTTTCCAATGACTCAAGCTGGAAAACTCTGAGCAACAAAATAAATAATGGTAGCATTGGATAATTACTCAGAGAATAAAATAAATATCCACGAGGCTATACTGATATAAAAAAGATTAAACAAGAAAGGAAGGGAAGGAAGAAAGAAAAAAGGGGAAAAAAAAGAATGAGAGAATGAGAGAAAGAAAGGAAGAAGGAAGGGGGGGAGAAATCTTGCTCACAGAATTCCAAATAATAAAAGCGCTAGATAGCATGAAATAGAAAATTGCCACTTTAACACTACAGTAATAATTATTGTTGGAAAGAATGACTGATGAACGCAAAAACTGTGGATGAAACTTAAAGAAGAAACAGTACATTTGCAGAGTCTCAAAGCATTTCCTTTCCAAACACTTATTTCTCTTATTTCTTTTTATGATTTTATTTATTTATTTATTTTTCCCCCAAAGCCCCAGTAGATAGTTGTATGTCATAGCTGCATATCCTTCTAGTTGCTGTATGTGGGACACGGCCTCAGCATGGCTGGAGAAGTGGTGCATCGGTGTGCGCCAGGGATCCGAACCCAGGCCGCGAGCAGCGGAGCGCATGCACTTAACCGCTAAGCCACGGGGCCGGCCCCTCTTATTTCTTTAAAATACCTATGACTATTTAAAGCAAAAATTATAACACTGTATTGTGGGATTTATAACATAAGTAGATATGAAATTTATGACAGCAATAGCACAAAGGACAGACAGAGGTAAATGGAACTGTTCTGTAGCAAGGATTCCATATTTTACATTGATTAAACTGGTGCACTATTAAGTCTAGGTAGGATGTGATATCTTAAAGGTGCATATTGTAATCTGGACCACCCAGTAAGAATACAAAGGTGGGTCACTTAAATGTTAATAAAAGAATTAAACAGCATGCCAAAAAACGTTTTTACAAGACTGTTCGCAGGAGATGACCTGCACATCCCCAGGAGGAAGATGAGTGCACTTTGGGACCTCCACAGAGCAGAACGCCCTCAGCTGTGCCGAGGAGCAAATGCTGACACACACATGCTGAGAGAGACTCATCAACCTCGTGCTGAGGGAGGCAAGCTGGACAGAAAACAACACACATGGGATGATTTCAGCCAAGATGAACCTATGCTGAATAAACCAGAACAGGGGTTGCATCGGGGCAAGGAAAAAATAGCCTGGGAAGGAACAGGAAGGAGTTTTCTGGGGGTGATGGAAATATCCTATTCTTAAAGGGATGAAAGTTATATGGGCATGTTTATTTGCCAAAACTGTACGGTTGAGATTTGTGCCTTTCAGTGTGCATACATCTTACTCACCACACATGCACAAAGGCTTAAAAGAATAATAAAGTGAGGTGGGAATGGGATGGAGTGTGGATGAAACAAAAATAGCAGATGATTAGTAGTTGTTGAAAGTGGGTGACGGGCCTACTGTGCTATTTTGTTTATTTTGTATATTGTTTAAATTGTTCTGTAATAAAACACTTGTATAAGAAGACAAACTTGACATACAGTGTTCGCTGGTAAGATATCAGTTACCTTTGGGGAGGAAATAGGGAGAAAGGGATTGTCGGGGCCTGAGTAAAGCTGGTGTTAGTTCTTGGTCACACAAGTGTGTTCACTTTTTAATAATTCTTTGTGATTTACGTGGATGACTTCTGCATATATTTCTGTACGCATGTTATATGTCAATAGTCATTTTAAATCCTGCATATTTGCACAAAGATACTAACTCAATATCTCAGAATAACAGCAGTGTTTTGTTTTGAAGTGGAACACATTCACTCATGACACCATTAGATGGATTTTAATACTCCCAAGTATCTATTAATGCCCTCATCCTTGCATGGACGCCTGGGTATTTCCATTTTTGCCTCAGTTTTGTAAGTGGCATGGATTTGAGATTTCATGATGTCATCTTTCTCCAGCAAGGTCCACCCCCACCACGATGCTCACCAAGGCCTCGAGACCTAGCACAGTGCCGTGTTCACAGCATGCACTCAAGACCTGTGGGACTGGGTTGGAAGGAACAAAATGAGGAGCACACGATGTTCGTAACTTAAGTCTAGGTGTCATATTGTGACTTAGGAAATTGGTATAGTTTTTCGATAGATTTGCTATGCCTTCTAGATTTTCCTATTTAAAACAATGGGAAATAGGGTCTCAGAGTTCTTTCTCCGAGAAAGTCTGACATTTCAGGCACAGATTACTGACAATTATTAATGGCATATGACTTTCCCACCTCATCTTAGTGTTAAGTTTTTAATTCCTTACCTTGGAAATGACCTAACTTTGCTTCTTCCAAATCTTGTAGTAATACTGGTGCCCCAGAAAGTCAGGCCACGGATATTCTGCTGTTGTGCGTTCTCCCTGGAAAGAAGTGGAGCTGTGCATCCACCAGTCTAAGAAGCGTGTGGTGCTGTAGTATTTGGAGTCAATCAGAAAAGCTAAATGGAAAAACGACTTCAGAGAATTATCACCATAACCCTCCACAGCACCAAATTATTTTGCTTAATTATTTTGTGATTCTGCGGGTATATTTAAACAGGAATATTAAAACTAGTTCCCAAGGAGCCAGCCCTATACTAGAGCAGAAATTGCATATTACCTTCCTGCACAAACTTGCCTAACACTGTGGGAAGGACCAATGGGAAGTTTCGGTGTTGTTGCCTATGTTAACGAGGCCAAGAGGTCCACACTCGGATAAGAAAGTCCAGTGAACCAGCCTATGTGCAGCGTGGAAATAGGGGCATGCATGTGTTCCCCTGAAGTGGCTTAGGGGTCACTTACCAGTGCACCTGAGTTTCCTGTCTGTATAATGCAGGTATTGGGGCTGTCCAATGTGATGTTTTCTCCTTTTTATGACATGGCTCAGGGCAGTCCTTCTAAGACTCCTGACCAAGGTATGGGCCCTTCAGGCAGATTGGGTCCAAAGGGAGGATCTCTGCAGCGACCCTGACCACGGGTTCCAGAGGGAGGATCATGGCAGCTTGGAGAGATAGGGGGGATGGTAGGACATGTGGCATTGAAAAGGCAAATTCCAGGATCCCAGGCACCCGATATTTCCATTTTAGATATTGAATTTACATTTCAAATACTGGCCAGGGGGCTTCCACCAGGGCTGCAGGCAACCTCAGCAATAGCCAGGCTGGTGAGCCCCACCCCTACCTGAGTCCCGGCCTCAAGGGATGCAGCCCAACCACACTGCGCATACTCTGGGGGGGTGGGCAGGTCATGGAGATTGGGCGTGGTATACAGAACAGGTGGGGAAGAGGGTGGGATGGAGAAGCAGAGGGGTGGGGCCCAGGGGCCGAAGGACAAGGCAAGAGTTGGGGCCACGAGCTGTGCATGCTGGGAGCTTTTCTCTCTTAACCGCTCCCAGCTGGCAACCTGTAGGGCTGCAGGACTAGAACGCCCAGGATGCTCTGGGCACAGGGCGGTGCCTGGCCCTGGGGGGAGGAGCAGGGCGGTGTGAGCTTGGCCGAGGGCCAAACCATTGACTCAGGACTCAGGTCCTGCACCCGCTCCATGTGGACTGATTCCCAGAGGGATGTGACGAGACGAAAGGTACCAGGGAGTTAGGAGGGTGTGGCGGCTGCATGGGAAGCCGCGGGCCTGCAGCGTGCAACTGCTTTTGTCCAAAATTGAAGCCCAAACTGGCGCCTCTTCCCCACCGCCTCCCTTCTTTGCTTGATTCCTCCTCCTCCCTGTGTACCTGTGGGTCCTTCCACAGCCTCCTACCTAATCCAGGGCCAGGTGTTTCTCTAAACTGCTTATGGGAACTGGTTAGACATTCCAGAAACTTTCCACTTTGCCTGCTGCCCTCTGCCTTCTCCAGCCAAAGTGCCATCATTTCATCAGCATTTGGGAGAAATTCACCCTTGTGGTCCCTCTTGGATGCACAACTTTGGAGTTTTGCAAAGTGGTAACATTGGCTGTTGCTTGCCTTTTTCACAGATGTGGAAGTTAAAGCATCCGTGAGGTTAATCATTGGTTTCCCCAGGATCTGCTAAGGGCAGAGGAGAACAACACAATTCCCAGGCAAGTATCTAGTAGGCCGTTTTCACTAACCTATTCCAGTGCAGAGGCCTCCAAAACAGCATCGTTAGGATGAGAATAGCTTAAGCATTTTGCCCTTCAGATTGATCACCTAATCTCAGCTCAGGCCTGAGTGGCCAGTCTCTCAGGGACATAAGTGATGACTCTGATCCCTCAGGAAGAGACCGGTGGTCCGGCTTTGGGAGAGGCATGTTCATGGTAGACAACACCTGGGCAGCATTTGAAACCCGTCAGCTTTAACATCTCTGCTTTGGATTCCGGCAAGGTTCCAGGATAAACATGCCCAGGGATAGTCAGATGTAACGTATTCTTTAAAAATTGATTACAGCAGTGAAAGGAACAGAGCATAAAATATCCTGATTATTTGCAAAAGATGAAATGCAAGCAAGACCTTCTTGTTAATTTTTTAATGCTCATTCTCTTGGCTGTATTGTACGCTTGAATGCATAAAAAAAATTTAAATTGAAAAGTTATCTTTTCCTGAGATTGGTAAATTAACTTAAAAGTCTTATTGAAACCTGTGGAGGAATGGTTAGCAGCTTTCACGATTTATGTCCTCCCTAAAACTTTGGGTGTTGATCTCCATGAAAAAAAGTCCTTGTTTATATTACACATCCGAATAGGTTACATTTCCAATTCCTGAATGTGGGGTATTATCAAAACAACTGAATAAGCTGGTCATGGAAACTGGACCCTGTCACTATGTGAAGAATTTGCCTCGCTGTGAATTAATGACACGAATTCTTTAACATTTTTTTAAAGAATTGATGAGAAACTCTGCAGTATCTCTGAATGTGGCAAGACAGGGAATTCTCGTTGGACCACATCCTCGGGTTCTTCTCTCATGTTCAATAGACCCGGGTGATAGTCTGTGTTGTCAGGTGCAACGCCACCCCCCAGCCCCCAGTGTTCCACCCTACTCTGGCCTGTGACCTCTTCAGGGGGTTCTGATGACACTCCTCCACAAGGGTTGAAAGGAGACATTGTAACATGAGGATATTCATCATCTTGAAACAAAGATTAATGGAGAGGAATGTCTCGGGGTCTGTGTGCTCCGATGCAACTGCTGTTGGGGTGTGGCTGCAGTGACCATTATGCTCCCAGCAGTCCCCACAATGGCTGTCTCAGAAGTTTGATCTCCTGGTGCAACCACAGAAGCTGTTGACAGAGCTGAGCGCTCGTGGTTCAGTGTCTTCCGTCAGATTTTGTGGCTCTGACCCTCCTCTGCTCACCCCCTTCCCATTCCAAACTGCTGCATTGTTTGCTTTGTAGTTGTTTCCTAGGAGCCACTGTGTGTAACTGGATTTCACAGTGTCTTTAGGGACCCACTCTCACTACACGAGTCACTGTACAACAACGACTTATCCTGGTGTAGCCCGTGTTCATCGTCTCCAGTGGAGCTGTGAAGAACCCTGCTTTCTTGGAGCTCCTCTCATTCTCATGCTGCTGGGGTTGCTTACGAAGTTGAGCATCCCGTCTTTGGTCTCATTAACATTATTCTTTTCATCGATTATTTTGAAGTCGGATATGACTTTGTTAATAATGTGGACACTGGCTGTCACAGGCACTTTTATGTATCTTCCCCAACAGCTCTGTGAAGTAGACCTGTGATCCACACATTACAGGGGGGACAATGAAGCTCAGAGAGATGGAGTAGCTTCCTTCACTTCACAGTTTCTTGGTACATTTTGTGTCTCCACCTGGAGCTCCGCCTCTCAGGTGTGTGCACTTAGCTGGTGTTCCACTTTATGCCTCTCTGCCAGCCTCCCCAAAGGCACACGCTCCATCCTGAGTCCATTGTCTGCTTGATGGCAGTCACCCTGCACAAACAGGCTCCGGGCAGGGAGTGGACTAGCGGGCATGGTCCTCCGGCTTACCCTGGGCAGATTCTAGGTTCATGGCGAGAGCTGGAGCAGTGGAAGATACTGACAGTCACTCACCTGGAAGGTTTCTTATGGAGAAATACTCCACTGACTTTTTGCAGGTGTCATGTCTTCTTTGTCTTCATTGCTCCTCTGGGCTTTCTGCTACAGTCCATGCTGTGCAGTAACATAGAGAACAGAGACTGGTGAACATCATACTGTTGCCCTGCACCAAATGGTCACATCACTCATTTTTCTAATTATGAAACAAGTACACACTGTAAAAAATGTCAAATTGCACTGATCTATGTAGAGTAAAGTGAAACATTCCCCTTTCATCCCCTTCCCTGAAAACTCACTCTTCTACTCAGAAGGAACTATTGTTAAGAGGTTGTGACTTATTCTTCTGGAAATTTCCTATGAATTTGTAAATACAGAAAGTTTTTTTTAAACATAAATTACATAACTACATCGTTTTTCAATTTGTTGTTTCCCAAACCTTATATCATAGACCTCTCTCCTTATCAGTGCACATCATTCTAACTTACCTTTTTAGAAGTTTTAGAGGTATTCCAAAGAATAGGCATACCATGATCTGTTTATATCTTCTTTGATAGCAAAGGGATTACATCCAGTTTCACTATTATACATAATGCTGCTATAAGATCCTTGTGTGGAATTTATTACACTGCTTTCAACTGCTCGATTTGCTTTGTTTCCTTTTAGTCAGAGACTATGATATATTTGTAACAATTTTATGGTAATTATTTTATAGGGAAATTAATTTTATCACTGAATAAAGACATGTATGGGGAAGCTGCACTTCAAGGTCATCCATCTCAGTATTCTGGAGAAAAATCATGAAACTTAGAAGGTATTATGGTTGCTCCATCACATTCTAACAAGTCATGTTAACAATTTAAAGTTGAATCTTTGAATAGCCTCTACTCTTTCTGTTCAAATGAAGGATGACTTTTTCTTGTCTTGAAAACTTCTGACTCCAGGGGCTCTCAGTTGTGCTTCAGAGAGTGTAAGATATTGTTGTTGTATTTATTTCTCTTCAGCTATAGGCTGCGTCTTCTAAAGATCATAGAATTGAACATGGTCCAATCGATGTATATGATTTGGTTCAAAAATTCAAAGTAATGAACCCAAGATAGGAATCTATAACTTTGGTTCTTAATAAAGAATTTCCTTTGATATCCTTAAGTCCCTGTCATTACTTGTAAAAACTCATCTATGGGTGAAGAGATGTGGTTCTGCTGGCAATGTCTGGCTTGAACATCCATAGTTGATCCTGCCACATCTGTAGGCAGATTAGACTTGACCTCTTGATGACCTCTGCCCTTGGTCTTTGAGCTGGGAAAAATAAGAATTTAAAAAAGTTGCAGTTATTAGCACTCAATGCCAGAAACGACCATTAAAGAGTGAGTTTGGTTTGGTAAACCAAAGGGAGTATAAGCAGAACAAAGTCTTTAATATTTATAAAATTTCAAAAAATTCTAATTTTTAAAAATATAACTCTAGTTTTGCCACAGTGCGAACTGTGTATATATGAATGAAGTATCCCTCTGTCCATTTCTTAAGTTGTTTCCATTGATTTGATGGATTTATCTTCGAACCCGGATTCCAAGTGTGAAAGAACATCTTGGTCCTTCAAAGAAAAGAAACCATTGAAATTTAATTTTCTTTTAGCTCGGCATCCCACAGGTTTGAGGAATAAATGATCACGTAATGATACAATGATTTTGAAATCTAATTCTTAATTAGGGGGGTGTAAGGGATGATTGAATGGTGGTTCATCCCCATGGTCAGGGGTATTGTACACATGGACGTGTAAACACGATTCAGGAAGCTGCTTCAGCTCCGTGAGATCCCTAAGAACCACAGTGCAGGAGGATCTAGGTACACAGCCATCTGCCTCGATCTCCTGGGTTACATGTAGATCCAGGGGTCTTGACAGTGGCTTCAGAGCAGATAACTTTTATCTATTTCTCCCCTTCCTTAGCTCCAGTTTATCTCAAACAGTCCTGACTACCATATTTTAAAGTAAGACCAATTGTAGTTATCTACATGAGTTTCTTGTTCATTATTGCAGAGTAATAATCAAGGATACCATTATATATCATTTAATTGACCTTATTAAATTTGTTGTACCTTATAATTGATTAGAACCCTGCGTTTAGTTCGGCGTTTGATATTTACCAATCGTGTTAATCTGCTTACAACTGCTATGTGCCTCATTCCTCTTAGAAGTGTATCTTTGGCCCATCACAAGATTTTAATGGCTCAAATCATCATAAATTAAGATAATGTACTGTCTTTTGGATGATAGGGAGGCATATGGGTCCATTTTGGAAATATGCCCATCTGTCTTTGCTCCCCATGGGAAGTTTCTGGTCACTAGGTCTCCAGGTGGCTTGCACAAGCCCTAGGTCTGTAATAGCTTGGTGCCTCTCCTTCTACTTGGGGTAGAAATAAAAGAGATTAGAGAGACTTATTAAAGTTTTGGTTGCATGAAGTCTTCTATGAAGACCATCCATGCATATTGTTCTGGATAGCTCTCTGTTCCTAAGACTACTAGTTATTTTAAGGGCTTGTCAGGAACTGTGAAAGGTCTGATATTTTACCTTACCTGCAAGCTAATAAGTTAGCCTACAATGGTTTAGCAGATGCTGACAAAAGACACGAGACCCATGGGTCAGAGACAAAGGACTCAATGACACAGCAATAGCAGTGGCCAGAGTATCATCATCTGCACCGGCTCACTAAATCTCACTTCCTACAGGGTGATACACAGTGGGCCAGGTGACATGCAGAGGGTTGCAAGATCTCAGAGCCTAAGGAACTCAAATCTTTGATAAGGGGCAGGATGTCTGCTAACCTTTGCCCTGGGTGGTTGTTATTTTTATTATACTGGGCAGTAAGCAAGCCTGCCCTTTGTTCCAGAGGAGGTCACTATTTCTATCTTCCAAGGCTGACAGCTCTACACACATCCTTGAAAAGATAACCTGGTCTTACTGACTTTCAAAGATAAGCTTGAATGAGACTTGATCATCATTCAATTCTTCTGTTTCCTTTATTGAGATTGTGCAAATATGATCTTTTCTCTGTAAAGTTCATTAACTTTATTCATACATAAGGGATGCTGTTGGTTTTATTTATTAAGTTGAAATTGTCTTATTAGAGCAAATGATGAAACTGTTATGGGTTGGATCTGAAAGTATGATTTCCAGGAAAAATGTGAAAGAAGATTAGTGCGCACAGAACTTTGCCACAAGGAGCTGATAGCAACTTAAAAGATTTTAATTTGAGTACTGTTTTATACAACTTTCTTCCATTTACTTCATCCTCTCTGCTTCCTTTAACTCGCATATGGGAATGGGGCACTTTCAGGGATTCACTGAACTCATTTACAATATTCAAATGGTTTTGTCTGTTGTGGTTTTTTTTATTGAGGTAAAGTTGACATACAACATTATATCACTTTCATGGGTACAACGTAATGATTCAATGTTTGAGTATATATTGAAATGATCACCACAATAAGTCCAGTTAACATCCATCTATACATAGTTACAAATATTTTTCTCTTGTCATGAGGACATGGCATATTTCAAGGTGCAGAATAATCAACGATGGTGTCATACTTTTCTATATACAGCTTGATGAATTTGGACATAAGTATACACCCTTGAGACTGTCATCACCATCAAGACCACAAACATATCATCACTTTCCAAAGTTTTCTCTCACCTCCTTTATTACTATCATTCTGTGGTAAGAACTCTTAGTATCTACTCAAGTAGCAAATGTGACGTATGCAATAGAGTTTTGTTAGCTGAAGGCACTACGCCATATCCTACATGTCCAGAACTCATTTATCTTGATAACTGAAACTTTGTATCCTTTGATAATCAGCTCCCCATTTCCCCATCCCTCCAGCCCCTGGCAACCACCATTCTAACCTCTGCTTGTATGAGTTTGACAATTTTACATTCCACATATAAGTATTTGCTTTTCTCTGTCTGCCTTATTTCACTTAGCATAATATCTTCTAGGTCCCTCGTGTTGTCAAAAATGGCAGGAATTCCTTCTTTTTTCAAGGTTGACAAATATTCCATTTCTTTATCCATTCATCCATCAATGACGTTTAGGTTACTTCCATATCTTCGCTATTGTGAATTAGCTGCAATGAACATTAGAGTACAGGTATCTCTTTGAGACCTTGATTTTAATTCCTGTGGGTATACACCAGAAGTAGGATTGCTGGATCATATGCTAGTTTTCTTTTTTGGAGGAACCTCCATACTGTTTTCCATAATGGCTGTACTAGTTTACATTCCCACAAGGGTTCCTTTTCTCCACATCTTCACCAATATTTGTCATCTTTAGTTTTTTTGATAATCGCCATCTTAACAAGTGTGAAGTGATACATCATTGCGGTTTTGATTTGCATTCCCTGATGATTAACGATGCCAAACACCTTTTCATACACCTATTGGCCACTTGTATATCTTCATTGGAAAAAGTCTATTGTGGTCTCTTGCCCATATTTTAAATTGATTTGTCTTTTTGTTATTGAGCCAACAGCAAAAAAGGAGAACAAAATTTCCAGGCGTTATGGGTGCTTCCCAGTTGATGCAGACGGTTTTGTGTTTACAGTGGTACCAAAAGGTCATGTTTCATGCTTTTTCTTCAGCTTGTTATAAGACCAGCAGTAGCTGCGGCATGGCAGATAATCGGGATCTTCTGGGTTTGGAGGTTTACAAAATAAATGAGTGGTAAGGAATTTTTTATATTTCCAAGGAAATTATTGTGATCGTAGTCCATGGAATCCAAGATTAGATAGGTGTAGGAGGAAATTAAGGTGAGGATTGGTGATCTGGCATTACTTCTGATCTTGAGGGACAGGTATCTACTGTATGAGTGTTTGAATAAAAATATTAGAGATCAGGAATTTGTGGTGGGTGAATATGTTTTCTGAATTATTTACTTTTGAACATAACCACTAGGATTATGTGAACATCTGGGAGATTGGAGGAAGTCGTTAACAGGGGGTGGTTGATAATATCACTATTGATTTAACCTCTATGAACACCATATGGTCAATGGATTAAGCAAATGAGTAGACAGAAAACACAGAAATGGTGAGATTTGGGTTTTAGTAAGGACTGGGGACTGACTGTCTTGAGTGGGAGTGCCAGGACTTGTGCAGTTGAGAGTGACAAGGACAAGAAGAGAATAGAATCACACTCAAACAAGGAGAGGATGTTAACAGGATGGAGGGGGAGAAATGATCTGGAGTAGCCTTGAATTTTGACCTTGAGCTTTCTGTTCTTGATGCAAATCTGCCTGATGACATCCCAGGACACAGGTCAGATCTATCCCCAGAGGATAGAGGGGGGGTGGAAGTACAAAACAGCCAGGATAATTGTCCTAAAAAGGCAGGCTTCTTTTATCATTTGACCCACTTTCATGATTGGTTTTTGTAGGATAAGAGGAAAAGAAGGATGATAAGAAGGATGACAGTCACGTGTTCGCAGAGGAAGCAGCATAACTGTGAAAAACAGTCCAAACCAAAGCCTGGTTTAAACATCTCCATCCCTTTGAGGATGTCCAGTGACATATTCAAGAGGACGTTGACTAGAATCCCATCACATCCTGGCAATGACGGGTCTCTGGGAGGATTCCTTGGACCAGCCGCACCAAATCTGCTGGGCCGAGAGACCGCAAGGACTCCAGGCCTGCAACAGTGCAGGACAACTTGTAAGTCCTTTCAATCTGGCCAAAGCATTGCAAAAACTTGCACCTAGTCACACAGGTGAATCCCTGCCAGGTGTGCTCGCAGGTGGTCTGCATTCCAGGTCCCTTGAGCACTCCTGCTGGCCTTCAGATTTGGCAGAGATGATTCCAGGAGCTGATATGGGCATTCCACAGCTCGACTGCCAACAATTTCTGACGACTGAGGAAGGTATCAGGAAGGAGGAAAGGGCAGTGAAGAGCACAGGAGCGATACTGGTGATAGCACTGATGGCGGACAGACTTGCTAGTGAGGCAGAGAAAGTGAGGGGCCAAGAAGGCCGTCCTGACAGCAGATGAAATGGAGCAGGCACCTCAGTGAGGTCTCATGGCTGCATCCCTAATGTTCCTTGCTTTGAGCTCTTGAACTTTTAAAATATACCAATACTTTTCTTTTATTAAACTCTCTTGCGTGACATAGAAAATATAGATAGCGGTTTCTTTCTGAGGTGAGAGGTTGAGTTTCAGGTGAGGAGAGAAAGATCTTCCTTTTTCATGCTATTTTCTCATTTTCCTTTACTATTTACAATATTTATTTGTACTTTAAAGTCAGCAGCCAGTTATCAACGTCACGGGATGATTCAGCTTTTCCCATCACAGTCACAGTAAAACCTACATAAAGTGGATTATTCTTTTTGTGTAATATTCCAATAGACTCCAAAATATTATTTCAAATCACTTTTGTGTCTATGTTCTCAAATTAGATATTTACTTCTAGGTCTCCATTTTTCTGTTCTCTGTTGCATGCCAATTCAGAGTTGCATCTAAGGAAATACCAGATATTCCACAGTTTTTTAGATCCATATGTGTTGGAAACGTGATTCATGGAAATGGACATGGCAGTTAGGGGATCGTGCTATTATCGAAAGAGAACTTTTCAGCATCAGTAATGCTGAAATAAACCACTGCTTGTTGGGATTTAATTGTCTATTTGAGGGATCAAGCATTCACTGTTGGCACTTCTCTTTCTCTTTGGAGGGAAAGTACGGCCTTCCCAGTATTTCCATTACCAAATCACTTTCCTGGGTGGCTGTGCCATGTCAGGAAGGTCTTGAGATGACGGGAACCAGGGTTCATCCTCAACTTCTGGCTGTTCTGACAAGGCTTCCCTGGCAGAGTGTAGCCTGTGTGTCTGGGTGACACTTGCAGCCATCAGAAAGGAGGGGATACCTCACAAGTGCCAAGCGATTCATCTGTCCCTTGTCTTACAGGGTGTTCCCAAGTGATGAGGTTCAAAATGCCACTTGGTAACCATTTGAAATCTCCTAGTCATGGGGTGGGTTCTCTGTGTGAGCTCAGAGCAGTGTCTGTTCACCACCAGACGGAAAGCATTTCAGTATTTTAATTGGTAAGGCTGTGTTCATGCACGTTCATGGACCACCAGTTCAGTGGCATTCTCTGCTGGAGCCCCAACACCCCTGTCATACCTCATCTTTCAAAGCTCCAAACAGTCTTCACACCCAGGAGGTTGTGGTAATGTAACCACAGCACAGGATTGGGGGAAAAAAAACAACCACCCAGGGGTGACATAGTTTAAGGGCTCGGGCCCAATTGCCCCATTTGGACGAGTTGGTAACACCAACACTTAGTGTGTAAACTGGAGGATTGTCCAAGATCATGGACTTAAGAACGACACGGGCTCAGATGTCACCTTGGACAGCAAGGGACAGTGTGGGGTCACTCACTGGCCAGGATTATGGTCCCTTATACTGTCAAAGTAGAGCTCACCGGGGATCCTCTGGCCAAGCCAGAGAGGAGGCTTGGGACCTTCTAGGGAATTTCTGCCCTAAAGGGAATGGCTTAAGGAAGGCAGGGGTGCTGAAAATCCTAGTTCACAGGGAGCAGTCATGTTTATGGAACGAGGCCCAGCAGTAGCCTTAAAAGCTGCATCACAAATCTTTCCGCCTGGATACAAAACAAGCAGGAAAAGGAATTCAGAGTCTTGGACAAGGATCACAGCAGGATTCAAATCCAGGTCAGGGGTGAACAGGGAGCCCCTAGAGGGGCCTCAGGAGCGAGGTCCTTCCTGCCTTTAGTCCATTTGCAAATGAGCTTCCTTGGGCCTTGTCCTCTCCAAGTGCACGTTTTGATCTTTTTACATTGTTTTCCCCACTTAGAGCTGATGCAATTCCAGAGATTGAACTAGAAAACTACAAGTTCCTAAAATTTAGTCAAAAGAAATCTCAACAAGAGAAGCAGAAAATGTTCCCTGTTCCTCAAGAATGTAGAAAGGCAGCCCCTGCCTGTGGCACGACATGGTCCTGGGTAGTGCTGTTTTAAAGACACCCACATTTCAGTGGTTGTTGCTCTGCCTGTGAAAGTACCTTCAACATTTAAATCCCAAGAGAAAGGGCGGGGTGACACGTCTGCTCCTGGAGGAGTTGAATGATACTGAAATGAACTGGTCTTCGGAATTAGGGGAATTTGGGGGTGTCCCCACTAGCCAGGGTAGGGGCTGGCCTTTCTCCCTTCTCCCACCAACAATAAGCTGATGACCCGGAAGAGTTCGTGATTCAAGGAGAAATGTGAGATTCAGTGTCTCACTTACATGCCTACAGAAAGCTACAGAACCACATCACAACTCCCAGACTGTAAAGGGAACAGGACTTTAATACAATATTCAAATATGGCATTTATTGTTTACAACAAATAACTTCTGTGCCTCCCCATTTGGTGAATAGTTGCTGGGGTAGAGATGTCAGGGAGCTGAGGTGGGTGTGTCCCCTCTCTCTTGGGCATCAGGGGTCGCAGGAATCAGCTTACAATGCTCCCCTTCCCCTCAGGAGGGAGGAGCTGGCCCAGTGCATCCCAAGCATCCCAGCTGTGTCCCCGCTGCTGAGGATGGGGCTGTGATCGGCCACTGGTACGGGGGTTGGTGTTGGGGCCTGGGGACCGAGTAGAAGAGTCGGGTTATCTTGGTGGCCTGGAAGAATCATGGCCCCCACCCTGTCCCCACTGCACTGGGTGCTCCTGACCCTGTGCTCAGTGCTGTCAGCCACCAGTACCCCATTTGTCCCTGCCACGCGAGCGATCATTTAGTATCACCTATTTCACAGAGGGGGAAATGGAGTCTCAGGAAGCTGAAGAGAGTCACCCCAATCACAGGACTGCTCAGTAGTGGAGTTGGGATCCCATTGCCAGCTGTTCGACTACCCAAGGCCATGCTTAGCTCGAAGCCTAACTGAACCCATAGGAGTCAGTCACCCCGGCCCAGACACTCACTCACCCCTTACCTTGATGATGGCGGGTTCTTCTTGGCCTTGAGTATTCTGCTGGCCAACTAGGTCTGGGGGTTCAGCTGGCAGGACAGGCTGTAGCTCCAGGACAGAGAGGCTCCTGTGAACCTAAGAGAAACCACACCTCAAGTGTCCCCTCACTGCCTGCCCAGCAGCTGGAGTCTGAGTGTCCCAGAGGTCGCCATGCAACAAGGCCTGGGGCTGAGTGGGGGGCCACGGAGACAGGATCTCTGGACTGGCCAACAGGGAGAGTCCACCCCTGCCCTCACCCAACTCCTGCCCGGCCTCACCTATCACTCTCGTTGAGCAGCTCCATGTCCTGGAACCAGGCCCCAAATCGCTCCTCAGGCTCTAGGTTGTAATACTTTGTGGCCACCTGGAGCAGCAGGATCTCCCTCATGACTGGCTATTCCTGGGACCAGAGGGAAGGAGAGGCTGCAGTTAGGGCCTGGGTGAGGGATGCTGCATGGGCCTTGTCGGGTGTCAGGGGTGGGGCAGGGACCAGTCCTGGGAACTGTCCTTCCCTCCAGTTCCTACCAGGTTTTACCTGTTCTCAGAATGGGAATAAGCAGTGCCTCCTCCAGGATTTTTTCATTGATGCCATCCTCCCCTCAACCCACCTGCCAACTGGATGGGTCTCCCACTTCTTTGTTATCAAACTCTTCTACTCAATGTAAGATACAGGGGATGGAGCCAGGGACTGTTCTGCCCAGAGGGTCTCTGAATTCCTCCTCCTTCCCCTCTCCTGAAGGGGGTGGGGCAGCTGTTCACTTCAGTCCTCTTCTCAGGTTGATCTCATTCTCCTGGAAGGCAGACAGCCAGAGTCCATCAGACAGAGCCCCCTAGCCTGAATAGCCCCCTATGCCTACACCTTCTCATGTTGCACTACTGCCAGGTCCCCAGAGGGGGCCGGGCATGCAGAGAAAACAGGACTTGGACCTAGGCCTGGCTCTGAGCTCCAGAGAAGGAGGACATGGGGGAGAGGCTGAGGGACCTGGCAGCATAACCCTCTCTGATGACAGACTTGGAGGCTGAGGCCTCAGGCAGAGGGGACTGCTCAGCCACTTATGTGCTGCCTTGACTTGGAGGGGCCCGAATCCTCTCTCCCTCCACGGGCAGCATGGGAGGGAGAGGCTGAGTCCAGCTCAGATAAAACCTCACGCAGCTGTGCCGTCAGGCAGCTCTGAGCTTCCCCAGCCTGGGGAACCGGAATGGGTGTCTCAGGTGGAACCTCTGTTCACTCATCCCTAAGATGTGCCTGATGCCCCAGCTCCCGGAGGCGGCTGTGAGGCTCTCAGGAGAGATGTGCCAAGTGCTGAGAGCTCAGAGCACAGTTCGGGGGCTCCCACATCCCAATGCTCAGGATCCTGGGCCTCAATGCCTGGTCCTCAGGTGCACCCACCTCGAGATTATCACCCATCAGCAGGTGCAGCATCAGCAGGTGACCAAGGAAAGTGCCAATATAGGGGATGACACTCTGTGACATCAGAGTGTGGGTGGGATGAAGCTTTGCTCCCAAGCCGGCCCCCTGCAAACCCTCCCCTGAAAAGTCCTCACTCTCAGCCTCCTGGCCCACACCAGAGTTCGCACTGGGAGCAGCCTAGGACCCTTAGCAGCCTCCCCTCAATTCCTCCTCCCTTCACACCCCAAGAACACCACACTCCTCCTCCTCACCTCCCAGGGCAGGCTTCTGGAAAATCACAGGGTACGCGGTCCCTGGTCCTCCCCACAACAACCCATCCTGCACCAGATCTCCCAGGCTCTCCTCCTGGTCACTTCTACTGGGGGATTCAGGCACTGTGGCAGCAAGAGGAAGGGCCATCCTCTCTTGATTTGAGGCCTCCAGCTGGGAGGGCAGAGCCCCTCCCCCACAGGCACACTCACCTGCTGCTGCTGCTGTTTCTCCTGCACTCTATGGGGGCTGATCTGCTGGGGGGGGGCAAACGTGGAGGGTCCCTCCTGCCAGGATCGAGGAGAGTGTCAACGAGCCATACTACCCTCACCCCATTTCTCTCTAGCACCACTGGCCTCCGAACCTGGACATCTGACTCGAGTCAACTGGTACCAATGCCAATACATCATCCAAGGTGTTGTGATTCTAGAACAAGCCCAGCTCCAACTCTCACTCTGTGTGTGAGCTTGGGCTTTCTGTCTGGCCTCCCTGAGCCTGTTTGCTCATATGGAAGGTGTGAGAACTCCAGCTACCTCACAAGTACTCCTGAGGATTCAGTGTCACATGACTGTCATCATTGTGCTCGCCCTCACCCCTCCAGGTGGAGCAGGCAGAAAGCTCCCACAGTCCTGTCCACCCTCTTAACTCATCACCACCCTGTGAGGCCTGCACCACACAATCACCATCCCTCCCTTCCCAGATGAGGAGACAGAGGCCCAAACAGGGACAGTGAGTTGCTCAGGGGACCAAAGAGGAGAGGCCGCTTGCCCCTCCCAGCCAGATGCCCTGTTCCCACATCCTCACCTAACCCGCAGCCCCACCACTGACAACAGTCCTGTCCTCTGAGCTCTCAAAGCTTGGTCCTGGGCCGAGCAGTGGAGAGGACGATGTGTCTTGGGAGTCTGGTTGCATGGCTCCTGCCTGCCCCAGTCTCGTGGAGTGTCTGGCCCCCAGGCTGGGTCAGAGGCCATGCCAAAGCCTTCTCCTCCCCAAGGAACCCCTCAGGACATTCCCCTGCCCTGAACTCTTTCTTTATCCACTCAGGAACTGAACTCTCAATGTGCCACCTCTGATCCACAGGGAAGGTGGTGACAGGATGCTTTGCTTCCTCATTTACGTGAAGCTCCTAACGTCCTTTCAGCAGGATCCACTAAGAATCCATGAGTTGCCTAGACGCTTCTCCTAAGCCCCTGGGGGCATATGTCATTGCCAACCAGGCACTCAGATGAGACTCTTGTGGTTGACTCGAGTGACTGCTCTAGGGGTCGGGGGGGGGGCCCGAAAGCACACACATCTGTCTCTGATCCAGCCGTTCAGGCCCAAGGATGAGTAGCCTGTTTGTCCACCTGGACCATGGGAATCCTCTGCCATGCATGTCCCTGGGACAGGCAGGGTGTCCTCCCCTTGGAGACATGGTGAAGACAGAAGGAGCAGCAGGGGCCTGGCTTCCTGAGGACAGGTTTAGGCTGAGGGCTAAACCCACCGCAACAGCTTGGAAGAAGCTACATCCAGCAGGATGGACGTGCATGGAAGCCAGAGACCTGCTGATGGCACCAGCTCAGCAACTCTTCCTGGAACAGCCCAACCAACACCACTGTGTCCCATGGCCAGGGCCTCCTGCCCAAAAATGGCACCCTGCTTCCCATGAGCTGAACAGATCCCTCTGC